>NC_141875.1:472163475-472466506 GCF_056163025.1 Triticum urartu | reverse complement strand
ACCAATTCACATGTTAAGGTTCAAACAATGAATTCTCTTGAAACCCAACAACCTATGTTCTCAGTCACCAAGCAATTGCAATTCAACTTATTCAACAGAGTTTGAGTAAGAGCTCCACATACTCAACCATCATATGGTCTTCTTTGATTGCTAACACTCACCTTGTACACATGAGCAAAACATTTCAACCGAACACATAGAAAGATAGGGGCTTATTGTTTTGCCTCCCAACATATTCACTTCAAGGGTGATGTCAACAATAATAACTCATGCTACCCATATTCAACTAGACATATGTGCCTAGATCTTTCCTCACCACATGATGCTTGCCAAAAGAGGAAAATAAAAAGGAATAGAGAGAATAACTTTGACTCTTTGCATAAAAGTAAAAGATAGGCCCTTCGCAGAGGGAAGTAGAGATTTGTAGAGGTGCCAGAGCTCAAAGCGAAAAACTTAGAGATAAAAACATTTTGGGAGGTGTATCCATCCCACCAACGAAAACGACTTAGAGTTCCCAACACTTTCCATGCTAGATATATCATAGTCAGTTCCTAAACAGAAAATAAAGTTTATTCCTTTTCCACCATACTTTCACTTTCCATGGCTAACCGTATCCACGGGTGCCCTCCATACCAACACTTTCCAAGGAATTTATTATTTGACAACATAAAGTAAATTCTTTTTTGCATTTCGGGACTGGGCACCCCTAATACCTTTGCCTTACTCTCATGCAATGACAAGTGAATAAAACACTCATCTTGAGAATAACACATCTAGCATGGAAAATATTAGCCACCCCTCACCGCTCCGCGAGTGAAAAAAACACACAAAAGAGAAGTTTATTTTGAAAATTAGAGATGGCACATGCAAATTTGCTTAGAACGGCAAAAGAATACTGCATATAGGTAAATATAGTGGACTCTTGAAAATAAGATTTGGGTTTAAGTGTTTTTGGATGCACAAGTAGTATATCTACTTGGTGCGGAATTTTTGGCTAGCAAAGATGGGGGCAAGCACCACATGTTGAAGGATCTATGAAAATATAACTTCTATGCGAATATGAACAAACATAAACCATTACGTTGTCTTCCTTGTCCAACGTCAACAATTTTGGCATATAATATTTTGATGGGGGCTCACAATCACAAAATATTTCCATGATAGTGTATTTATATGTGAAAGTTCTCTTCCTTATACTAAATATTCGGGAATTGCTTGTATGACCAATATTGTGATTGTCAAGCCTCAAAAGATTTCACTTTCTAAACCCAATGTGAGGCTAACACTAGGCATGATATGATTTCAACATCATGATATTCAGTTTATTCAACAATTTACTCATAGGATATAAGTGAAGCACAAGAGTAAATGACATAGAAAAGAGCTTCATTGACGGGATATGAATGCCGCTTAACTAGCCTCTCTGGTAACTATTTGAGGACTCTGTTTTATTTAAAACTTTCAGATCTAAGTATTTTATTAAAACAGAAAGCAAAAATAAAATAAAATGGCATTCCAATAAATAGCACACATCATGTGAAGAAGCAAAAACTTAGGCTCAACCAATACTAACCGATAATTGTTGAAGAAGAAAGGTGGGATGCCTACCGGGGCATCCGCAAGCTTAGATGTTTGAGACTTCTTGAAATATTATCTTGGGATGCCTTGGGCATTCCCAAGCTTAAGCTTTTGTGTCTCCTTAATTCTTCTCATATCTTGGTTTTCCTAAATCTCAAAAGCTTCATCCACACAAAACTCAACAAGAACTCGTGAGATAAGTTAGTATAAACCAATGCAAAAACCTTATCATTCTCTACTATATAAAATCACTAAAATTAGTATTAAATATTGCATACTAAATGCCCATTCATATTTAATACTACTATCCTCAAATAGACTCATTAAACAAGCAAACATATGCAAACAATGCAAACATAATAGCAATCTGCCAAAACAGCACAGTCTGTAAAAAAAATGAAAGAGTATCAATACTTATTCAACTCCAAACATTATGAAAATTTACCACAGTGAAGAAAATTTATTATAGCTCATTTTGCAAAAAGTTTCAACATTTTATCACATTCTGAATTTTCTAGGGAATTTTTGCAACATCGATAAACATTCTGTTTTCAAATAGCAACATGTATACTTGCAAAATAAGCATGGCAAAGGCTAACATTGACACTTTTATTGAAATAAAAGATGTAAAACATTATTCTGAATAACATCAAGAAAACCTTAGAAAAACAAAATGATGCTCCAAGAAAAACTCATATCATGTGATGAATCAAAACATAGCTCCAAGTGAGGTTACTAATAATGTTGGAGTCGAAAGAGGGGATGCCTTCTGGGGCATCACCAAGATTAGTTGCTTGGATACTTGGGGTTCCTTGGGAATCCCAAAGATTAGGGTATTATCACTCCTTATTCTCCTCATATCGATATCTCACCCAAAACTCGAAAACTTCAATCACACAAAACTTAACAAACTTTGTGAGATAGGTTAGTATGATAAAGAGCAAGGCCATTGCACTTTGGTAATGTCAAAGACAAGATTCATAATTGTTTCGACACAATTCCTACTGTATCATATCATTTCCACAATTTATATTGAGCAATATAAGCCATGGAAACTAGAAAACAAGCAAACTATGCATTGAAAACAGAATCGGTCAAAAACAGAACTATATGTAGTAATATGGACTCAAACCATACTTCTGCTACTCCAAAAATTATGAAAAAATTGGACCACGTGAGAAATTTGTATATTAAACTTCTTAAAAAATAATAAACTCAATAGCGCTCTTCTGTTAAAACTGATACCTATTTTCGTGAGTGCAAAAGTTTCTGTTTTTCAGCAGAGTCAAATCAACTATCACCCAACATGATCCCAAAGGCTTTACTTGGCACTTTATTGAAACAAAAGCAACAAAAAATGATTACTACGGTATCCTAATCATGTGAACACAACAAAACAGTAGGTAAAAGTGTTAGGTTGTCTCCCAACAAGCGCTTTTCTTTAATGCCTTTTAGGCTAGGCATGATGATTTCAATGATGCTCGCATAAGAGATAAGAACTGAAACATGAAGAGAGCATCATGAAGCATATGACTAGCACCTTTAGGTCTCACCCACTTCCTATGCATAGGGATTTTGTGAGCAAACAACTTATGGGAACAAGAATCAGCTAGCATAGGAAAGCAAAACAAGTGCAACTTCAAAGCAATCAACACATAGAGAAGAAACTTGATATTATTGAGATGTGTAAGAGCATAAGTTCCTTCCTCATAATAATTTTCAGAAACATCATGAATGGATTCAAAAATATAACTATCACATACAACACTGTTTTCATGATGCACAAGCATAGAAGATTTATCACTCTTTATGGCATACATGTCATCATAATAATCATCATAGACAGCAACTTCATTGTCATAGTCAATTGAAACCTCTTCCAAAATAGTGGATGTATCACTAAATAAAGTCATGACCTCTCCAAATCCACTTTTATCAATATTGTAATAAGATTCAACACCCTCCAAAATAGTGGGATCACTACTACCTAGAGTTGACACTCTTCCAAACCCACTTTCATCAATGTAATCATCATAAATAGGAGGCATGCTATCATCATAATAAATTTTCTTATCAAAAGTAGAAGGAATCAAAGGATCATATTCATTAAGCAAAGCATCCCCAAGATTAGGACACACATTATTTCCAGCAAATAAATCTTCAAACATATCATACTCATCAAACATAGCATCCCCAAGCTTGTGGTTTTGCATATCATCACAATCATTCTTATTGATACGTCTCCGTCGTATCTACTTTTCCGAACACTTTTGCCCTTGTTTTGGACTCTAACTTGCATGATTTGAATGGAACTAACCCGGACTGACGCTGTTTTCAGCAGAATTATCATGGTGTTATTTATGTGCAGAAACAAAAGTTCTCGAAATGACCTGAAACTTCACGGAGCGTCTTTTTGGAAATAATAAAAAATACTGACAAAAGATGAATACCAGGGCCCACACCCTAGCCACAAGGGTGGGGGGCGCGCCTGCCCCCCTGGGTGTGCCCCCCTACTTCGTGGGCCCCCTGGAGCTTCTTTGACCTCAACTCCAACTCTATATATTTGGTTTCGGAGAGAAAAAAATAGGGGAGAAGGATTCATCGTGTTTTACGATACGGAGCCGCCGCCAAGCCCTAAAACCTCTCGGGAGGGCTGATCTGGAGTCCATTCGGGGCTCCAGAGAGGGGAATCTGTCGCCATCGTCATCATCAACCATCCTCCATCACCAATTTCATGATGCTTACCACCGTGTGTGAGTAATTCCATCGTAGACTTGCTGGACGGTGATGGGTTGGATGAGATCTATCATGTAATTGAGTTAGTTTTGTTAGGGTTTGATCCCTAGTATCCACTATGTTCTGAGATTGATGTTTCTATGACTTTGCTATGCTTAATGCTTGTCACTAGGGCCCGAGTGCCATGATTTCAGATCTGAACCTATTATGTTTTCATCAATATATGAGTGTTCTTGATCCTATCTTGCAAGTCTATAGTCACCTACTATGTGTTATGATCCGGCAACCCCGAAGTAACAATAATCGGGACCACTCCCGGTGATGACCGTAGTTTGAGGAGTTCATGTATTCACTATGTGTTAATGCTTTGGTCCGGTACTCTATTATAAGGAGGCCTTAATATCCCTTAGTTTCCATTAGGACACCACTACCACGGGAGGGTAGGACAAAACATGGCATGCAAGTTCTTTTCCATAAGCATGTATGACTATATTCGGAATACATGCCTACATTACATTGATGAATTGGAGCTAGTTCTGTGTCACCCTAGGTTATGACTGTTACATGATGAACCGCATCCGGCATAATTCTCTATCACCGATCCATTGCCTACGAGCTTTCCATATATTGTTCTTCGCTTATTTACTTTTCTGTTGCTATTGCTATCATCACTACAAAATACCAAAAACATTACTTTTGCTATCGTTACCTTTTGCTACCGTTGCCACTACTATCATATTACTTTTCTACTAAATACTTTGCTGCAGATATGAAGTTTCTAGGTGTGGTTGAATTGACAACTCAGCTGCTAATACTTGAGAATATTCTTTGGCTCCCCTTGTGTCGAATCAATAAATTTGGGTTGAATACTCTATCCTCAAAAACTGTTGCGATCCCCTATACTTGTGGGTTATCAAGACTATTTTCTGGCGCCGTTGCCGGGGAGCATAGCTCTATTCTTTGAGTCACTTGGGATTTATATATCTGCTTATCATTATGAAGAACTTGAAAGATCCAAGAACCAAGATTTATCCCTCAACTACGAGGGGAGGTAAGGAACTGCCATCTAGCTCTACACTTGATCCACCTTCTGTTTTGAGTAAGCTTACGGCACCTAAACCTGCTTCTGTTATTAATTCTGATATGTCACATGTTATTGTTGATGCCACTTCTGCTATGCACGATACTTATGATGAAACTACTTCTATGCTCGGTACTACTGTGCCACTTGGTGAATTTCTTGATGAACAACTTGCTAGGGCTAGAGAGAATGAAAGTATTGAAACTGATTATATTGAAGATAGTGATGATGAAGACTCTCCCCCTAATAAATATGAATTGCCTGTTGTGCCTGAGGGTTATGTTCTTGATGAAGAATCTGCTAGAGCTATTCTTGCTTGTAATGATAGAAGTGATGTTAATAAGTTATGTGAATGAAACCTGATCTTGCTTTTGCTACTTCACCTATATTTGTTACTGATAAGGATTATGAATTCTCTGTTGATCCTGAGATAATTACTTTGGTTGAATCTGATCCTTTTTATGGCTATGAATCTAAAACTGTTGTGGCACATCTTACTAAATAGAATGATATAGTCACCCTATTCACTAATGATGAGAGAACCCGCTACTTTTATATCCTTAAAATATTTCCGTTCTCATTAAAGGGTGATGCTAAGATATGGTTTAATTCTCTTGACCATGGTTGTGCGCGTAGTCCCCAGGATATGATTTATTACTTCTCTGCTAAATATTTCCCTGCTCATAAGAAACAAGCTGCCTTGAGGGATATATATAATTTTGTGAAAATTGAAGAAGAGAGTCTCCCACAAGCTTGGGGGAGGCTTCTCCAATTACTTAATGCTTTGCCTGATCATCCTCTTAAGAAAAATGAAATACTTGATATCTTTTATAATGGACTAACCGATGCTTCCAGAGATTACATGTATAGTTGTGTTGGTTCTGTTTTCAGGGAAAGAACACTGGATGAAGCTGAAATTCTATTGAATAATATGTTGACAAATGAAAATAATTGGACACTTCATCAGCCTATTCCTAAACCAACTCCGAAGAAAAGGGGTATTCTATTTCTCAGTCCTGAAGATATGCAAGAGGCAAAGAAATCCATGAAAGAAAAGGGTATTAAGATGAAGATGTTAAGAATTTACCTCCTATTGAAGAAATACATGGTCTTAATTTACCGCCTGTCAAAGAAATGCATAATTTTAATCCATCTCCTATTGGAAATACATGGTCTTGATAACCCAACACAGGTAGTAAAGGTAAATTCTCTCTATAGATATGATAAAGCTGAAATTCCGTTTACCAAGTTTGCTAGCCCAAGCTTAGATGAGTTTGATAAATTTATGGTTAAGCAAGAAGACTTCAATGCTTATTTTGGTAGAGAATTAAAACGTAGTGCTGACATGCTTGAACACTTGGGTGATTATATGGCTAGTATTAAAGGTGAACTTAAACTCATTAGTAAACATGCTTCTATGGTTACCACTCAAGTAGAACAAGTGCTTAAGGCTCAAAATGATTTGCTCAATGAATTAAATAGTAAGAATAGTGACTATGCCGTTAGAGTGGCTACTAGAACTTGTAGAATGACTCAGGAACCTTTGTATTCTGAAGGCCACCCTAAGAGAATTGAGAAAGATTCTCAAAGAAATGATATAGATGCACCTAGTCCTTCTAAAAGGAAGAAAAAGAAAAATGATAGGACTTTGCATGATTCTAGTGAACCTATTGCTGAAACACCTGAGAATCCAAATAATATTTCTATTTCTGATGCTGAAACACAATCCGGTAATGAGCCTGAAACTAGTGATAATGTTCATGATGATGCTCAACCTAGCAATGATAACGATGTAGAAATTGAACCTCGTGTTGATCTTGATAACCCACAATCAAAGAATCAATGTTATGATAAGAGAGACTTTGTTGCTAGGAAACATGGTAAATAAAGAGAACCATGGGTTCAAAAACCCATGCCTTTTCCTCCCAAACCATCCAAGAAAAAGGATGATGAGGATTTTGAGCGCTTTGCTGAAATGATTAGACCTATCTTTTTGCGTATGCGATTGACTGATATGCTCAAAATGAATCCTTATGCTAAGTATATGAAAGAAATTGTTACTAATAAAAGAAAGATACCGAAAGATGAGATTTCCACCATGCTTGCTAATTACACTTTTAAAGGTGGAATACCAAAGAAACTTGGAGATCCAGGAGTACCCACTATACCATGCTCCATTAAAAGAAATTATGTTAAAACTGCTTTATGTGATCTTGGAGCCAGTGTTAGTGTTATGCCTCTCTCTTTATATCGTAGACTTGATTTGAATAAGTTGACACCTACTGAAATATCTTTGCAAATGGCTGATAAATCAACTGCTATACCTGTCGGTATTTGTGAGGATGTGCCTGTTGTGGTTGCAAACGTTACTATTTTAACGGACTTTGTTATTCTTGATATTCCCGAGGACGATAGTATGTCTATTATTCTTGGAAGACCCTTTTTGAATACTACAGGGGCTGTTATTGATTGCAACAAAGGCAATGTCACTTTTCATGTTAATGGTAATGAGCATACGATACACTTTCCGAGGAAACAACCTCAAGTTCATAGTATCAATTCTATTGGAAAAATTCCATCGATTACTTTTGGAGGTTTTGAATTTCCTCTTCCTACTGTCAAGAAGAAATATGATATTCTTATTGTTGGGGATGTGCATATCCCCGTTGAGGTAACTTAGTGTTATTCGAAATTTCTCCGGTTCCATGGTATTCGGAATGAGTTTGTTAACAAGACTTGATCAACCTTGTTAGTGGATTCCTTTTGATGAGCATGAGATGGATGAAGTTAGAAAACACAACTCTCAGTACCCTCCTTTTACTTTCTGTTATTTATATTAAATAAAATAAAAATAGTATTTTCTGTCTGTTATCTGAATTATCCGTGCAATATAATAATACCCCGAAAATAAAAGTTCTCCAAATGCCCTGAAATTTAAATATGATTTTTTCTGGAATATTTGAGAATATTTGGCACTGAGAACACAGCAGGGGAGCTGGCACCTGGCCACGAGGGTCAGGGGCGCGCCCACCCCCTGGGCGCGCCCCCTGCCTCGTGGGTCCATGGTGGCCCCCTCCACTTATTCCTGCACCCACACACTTCTTCTTCCTCCCACAAACACCAATATCCAGCTCAAGCACGAGTTCTAGCTCATTTTGCTGCGATTTTCGATCTCCTTGCTCAAAGCACCTTGCACAAAACTGCTTTAGGGGATTGTTCCTTGGTATGTGACTCCTCCAATGGTCCAATTAGTTTTTGTTCTAGTGCTTTATTCACTGCATATTTTTGCTGCTTAGGTGACCCTGTTCTTGAGCTTGCATGTCAAATTTATATGGTCAAAAGTAGTTTTGATGCATGATATAGGCTCTAGGCACTTGTAAGAGTAGTTGCTATCAATTTTGTTAAGTTTGGTTTACTTTTATTTTGAAGTTACTAAAAATTTCAGAAATTTTTCAGAGGAAGAAATATGTCCAGAAAAATGTACGAAGGTGGTTCTTCAAGGAAACAAGAGCCCAGGCTTGCAATGCGTGATGCTGATGATGAGCCCCCCAGGGACGCTCCAGTGCGGCCTTGTGAATGGCCTTCAGAGGACTTCATGGATCAAGCAGAAATTAAGGAAGAATTTAACGCATATTTGCGTAATGCTGATCTTGTGAGCTTCGAGGCAGAAAAGTGCTGCCAATACCACTATCTCACTAGTTCCTTTGTGAGGAGGTTTGAATTTTCATCTTCACGTAATTCTCAAACTGCTCTGTTTGATCTTTATGAAAATTCTTACACTATGGACTTAGAGGACTTTACCACTGCTTGCAAACTTCCACAATGGGGTAGTACTAGTGAACCTCGCAAATCTGAATTTAGGGAATTTCTTGCTAGTATAATTGTAGGGGAATCTAGATATATAACACAAGCTACCATAGGGAGCATTCATTTTCCTACTATACATTATTTTTCTCTCTTCATGGGTAGATGCGTTAATGGTAAAGATGAAGCATATCACATGTGTGTGCCTAACCTCAGTATTCTTAGGAGTGCTGTGTTAGGAGATAAATCTTATAATTTGGGAGCCATTGTTGCACGTAGGTTGCATCTTAATAGATTTAATGGAGATTTCTTTGGTGGAATTTATGCAACCCACATAGCTAATTTTCTTGGTATAACCATACGTGAGGATGATATTGAGTTGCCTCCTGCTTATTTGGATTATGAGGCTATGGTTCGTCATCAGTTTGTTGAGAGGAACCATCAGTTCCTCCAGTACCGACTAATCTTGACAGACGACGCACCTATCACGTCGCTCTCCCTGCTTCTACTTTCTTTGACTTTCAGGCAAAAGGGAGATATTTTATAACAAGAGAGCAGGCAGAAGAGTATAAGAGGAGGGCTGAAATAGCTCACCTCTAAGCTGCAGCTCACGATGCAATGACTGCTGCATCACAGTACGACCCCAGTTACAACTTTGGATATCCGCCAGGCCAACCGTGGCCATAGACCAACTTAGGCCAAAAGACTAAACTTGAGGGAGTACGTATTTCTCACCGACATTATATTCATGTTCACACACTCATTGCTAGATGTCGGTGCTCATACTTTTTCATTGTATTATCCATGCTAGTTTATTTTCCTTTTTATGCTTTCTTCTTGTGTGTTTAATAAACCTTAAGAAAAAACCAAAAAAAATTAGTTGTAGCTTTTAATTAGTTTACTTTCCATGCTTTTAGTAGTAATTAAAAAGAAAACCCAAAAGATTTCCTGTTCTTCCTTTGCTTGTTGGGAGCTTTCCCATGTAAATAGTTTTATTTCTTTTCTTTTCTTTGGGGATCGATAGGAGAAGACCATAATTAAATTGTTGAAGTGGCTCCTATATGCATTATTGTTGATTTGACAAAAGAGCCCACATTGCCTTGTCTTCTCTTGTTTATTGAATGCTTGCAGATTCCAGCTTAGTTCAATGCACGTGCACTATTATCATTATTCACATTGTTCGGTCATGCAAGTGAAAGGCAATTATGACGATATATGATGAACTGATTGAGATGGGAGAAGCTGGTATGAACTCGACCTCTCTTGTTTTTGTAATTATGATTAGTTCGTCGTTCCTGATTCAGCCTATTATGAATAAACATGTTTGCAATGACAATTAGAGATTATAGTTGCTCATGTCATGCTTGATTAGCTATGAGTTATAATGGTTTACCTTGCGTGCCAACATGCTATTAAAATGGTTGTGATGTGGTATAGTGCGGTGGTATCCTCCTTTGAATGATTTAAGTGACTCGACTTGGCACATGTTCACACATGTAGTTGAAACAAATCAACATAGCCTTCACGATATTAATGTTCATGGTGGATTATATCCTACTCATGCTTGCACTCAATGTTCATTGACTTTAATGCATGTTCATGGCTGTTGTCGCTCTCTAGTTGGTCGCTTCCCAGTCTTTTTCTAGCCTTCACTTGTACTAAGTGGGAATACTGCTTGTGCATCTATAACACCCTCGATGCGGCTATATCTCCCACGTGTCGAAGCACGACTTAGAGGCATAACCGCATTGAAAGCAATGTCGCAAGTGAGGTAATCTTCACAACAACCCATGTAATGAATAAGAGAAAAGGTACATAGTTGGCTTACAATCGCCACTTCACACAATACATGAATTAAAGAACTACATTCATCCAAATACACTCAAGGTCCGACTACGGAACCAAGATAAAAGAAGACTACCCCAAATGCTACACAGATCCCCGATCGTCCCAACTGGGCTCCACTACTGATCAACTGGACATGGAAACAACATAACGAACACAATCTTCATCGAGCTCCTCCTTGAGCTCGGTTGCATCACCTGCACGGTTTCATCGGCACCCGCAAACTGGTTTTGGAAGTATCTGTGAGTCACGGGGACTCAGCAATCTCACACCCTCGCGATCAATACTATTTAAGCTTATAGGAAGGGTAAAAGGTATGAGGTGGAGCTGCAGCAAGCGACTAGGTTATATGGTGGCTAAACATACGCAAATGAGAGCGAGAAGAGAAGGCAAAGCATGTTCGATAAACTATGATCA
This sequence comes from Triticum urartu, assembly GCF_056163025.1. Lineage (NCBI taxonomy): Eukaryota > Viridiplantae > Streptophyta > Magnoliopsida > Poales > Poaceae > Triticum > Triticum urartu. Next base: position 472,455,045 of record NC_141875.1, on the reverse strand, counting down.
AGAAGTGATCCTAGAACAACCTACGCCAAGCATAACTCCAACACCGTGTTCACTTCCCGGACCCCGTCGAGAAGAGACCATCACGGCTACACACGCGGTTGATGTATTTTAGATCAACTTCAGGTTTTGTACAACCGGACATTAACAAATTCCCATCTTCCCATAACCGCGGGCACGGCTTTCGAAAGTTCAAATCCCTGCAGGGGTGTCCCAACTTAGCCCATCACAAGCTCTCATGGTCAATGAAGGATATTCCTTCTCCCAAGACAATCCGATCAGGCTCGGCATCCCGGTTACAAGACATCCTCGACAATGGTAAAACAAGTCCAGCACGACCACCCGATGCGCCGACATCCCGATAGGAGCTGCACATATCTCGTTCTCAGGGCAATACCGGATAAGCAATCCGTACAACTAAAACCAGCCCTCGAGTTTCCCAGAGGTGGCGCTGCAAGGGCTCTAGTTTGGACCAACACTTAGACAAACACTGGCCCGGGGGGGTTAAAATAAAGATGACCTTTGGGCTGGCCTAACCCAAGGGAAAAAGACTAGGTGGCGAATGGTAAAACCAAAGTTGGGCCTTGTTGGAGGAGTTTTATTCAAGGAGAACTGTCAAGGGGTTCCCATTATAACCCAACCATGTAAGGAACGCAAAATCTGGGAACATAACACCGATATGACGGAAACTAGGGCGGCAAGAGTGGAACAAAACACCAGGCATAAGGCCGAGCCTTCCACCCTTTACCAAGTGTATAGATGCATTAATTAAATAAGAGATATTGTGATATCCCAACAAAATATCCATATTCCAAACATGGAACAAGCTCCAATCTTCACCTGCAACTAACAACGCTATAAGAGGGGGCTGAGCAAAGCGGTAACATAGCCAAACAACGGTTTGCTAGGACAAGGTGGGTTAGAGGCTTGGCTGAACAATATGAGAGGCATGAAAAGCAAGTGGTAGGTATCGTAGCATAGGCATAGCAAAAGAGCGAGCATCTAGCAAGCAAAGATAGAAGTGATTTCGAGGGTATGGTCATCTTGCCTGAATTCCCGCAAGGAAGAAGAACAAGTCCATGAAGAAGACAAACGGACGTAGTCGAACGGTTCCTCACAAACGCGACATTAACGGAACCAACCCGAAGAAGCAACACCGGAAAGAAGCACACAACATAGTAAACAACCAACACATGAACATGGCATGATATGCGGGATGCGGTATGTGATGCATATGCAAGATTTGGAAAGGAATGATTGAACCTGGCCTCAACATGGAAATCCAAGAGTGCCACTGGAAAGGTGAGTTGATTTCGGTTGAAATAGATATAAAGATCACCGGAATCGGACGGACGATTTGGAAATGGCAAGAAAAACAAACATGGCACCGGTCTGCGATAAACAACAAGTAGCCATCTAAATGCATCAAGATAAATATGCTACAACACTCAAACATGACAACAAGATACATGGCAGGGATCCGCTCATGATGCTTGACAAAAGATGAACACTGAGCTACGGCTAATTCATCCATTAACAGGCTCAAACAAGCATGGCAAAAGTGCAAATGATAATAGGTTACAGACTTAGTGAAATAAGCAACAAGTCAGGAATCTATCATCAGGAAGCAATCTTTAGAGCATGAAAACTACATGCTACAGGAACATATCATGGCAAAGAAAGGCATGGCATGAAGCTACTCTAAGCATATAACAAAAGTCCCTTAGTGACCATGAGCCAAAGGGATCAGAAAATCTAATTGCAAGCATGTGAACATAGCAAACCATAAACAGATTCAGACTTAGTGAAAAACTGGAGCATGCAAAACAGATTAACAAGTAGGCATGTTTACGAGCTCGATGCACTCACTACAAGACATGGCATGATAATCTAAGCATACACCCAGCAAATAGGCATGGCATAGAAGCTAGACATGGCAAAAAACATCATAGCATGCACGTATCAACTACAACAAGCTTGGAAAAATCACTAAACATGTTAACAATCTGCCAGGAACATTTTATAGCAAAAGTAGAGCTCGATTGGCTCAAGCTAGGGTGCTCCATAATTGCAAACAAAGACATGGATGGATAGAGCACCACAATATTAACAAAACATTCTTATTGATCATCCTCAAAAGAAGGACAGGGCGGGGCAAGGACTTACTGAAATTCTAAGTCCCTGAAATCAGCATCATTGAGTAAGCTCCTTTGCATGCTTGCTAGTCACCACAAAGATCACAAAAATACAAGGCATACACCCCTGTAAAGATGGCATGGCATATAACAAAACACATGTAGAGCTCAGGATCATAGCATGCACACATTAATCATGGCAAAAATGACAAAAGTGCATTTGCTGAAACAGATCTGAAATATTCCTCACATAGCCCTCTTCCAACAGCATTTCGGGCATCAAGATGAGCTCAAATGAGAATGATGCAATGAGATGAATGATGTACTCATCGAGGCGAACATTTTGATATGCTACACGCACGAATCGGAGCCACGGGTGCAGAGTTATGGCATGATGAAGATTACATAAAAATTAGGGTTTAGGGAAGACAAAGTCAACCTTTGAGATTCCAGATATCAGATCCAGATCGGGGCGGCGCGCAGTTCGAGGTTCGCCGGCTGGGCTCGCCGGAGATGAGGACGGGGAGGAACCGGAGGAGGGTCGGGCCGGACCGGAAGAGCGGGGCGCCGGCGAAGGGCTCGGCGCCGGCGCCGGCGAGGTGCTCCGCGGCGGCGCGCGCACGGAAGCCGAGGTCGGCGGCGCGGCGAGGCGCAACGGCGGCCGGCAATGGTGGAGAAGGCGGCGCGGTGGCGGAGCAAGGCAGAGGCGGCGGCCGGAGCTTGCGGTGGCGGCAGCGGGCGGCTGCGCCGGCGATGGAGGCGGCGGTGTACGGAGGCGCGCGAGGCGCGGGCGCGTCAGGGCGGCGGCGCTGGCGGTCCGGGCCGCGGCGGGCGCGCTGCAGAGGGAGGCTGAGGTGGCGGCGCGCGAGTGGAGGGGAGCGGCGGCGGAGTGACGTGGCATGCGCTGATTCGCCGGAGTGACGCGTCCGGCGGACATGTCCGGTGCGGGATGGACGTGTCCGGCGGCGCGAGGAGGGAGATGGCTAGGGTTTGGACTGCGAAAACTTTGGGGAGAGCCACATATATATATAGGTAGAGGGAGCTAGGAGAGTCCAAATGAGGTGCAGTTTTCGGCCACGCGATCGTGATCGAACGACCGAGATGATGGAGGGGGTTTAGGTGGGTTTTGGGCCACTTTGGAGGGGTGTTGGGCTGCAACACACACGGGGCCTTTTCGGTCCCTCGGTTAAACGTTGGAGTATCAAACGAAGTCCAAATGGTATGAAACTTGACAGGCGGTCTACCGGTAGTAAACCAAGGCCGCATGACAAGTCTTGGTCCAATCCGAAAACGTTTAACACCCGCACATGAAAAGAGGTAGAAAGGGACACCGGGTGACATAGGAGCGCCGGATTGCAAAACGGACAGCGGGGAAAATGCTCGGATGCATGAGACGAACATGTATGCGAATGCAATGCACATGATGACATGATATGCGATGCTTGACACGCAAGCAATGACAAGGCAACAACAGCGAATAACTGGAAGACACCTGGCACATCGGTCTTGGGGCGCTACAACACTCCACCACTACGAGAGGATCTCGTCCCGAGATCTAGAATGGCACCGGAGGGAAAACAGAAGAGAAAGAGAAGAGGTAAAACTAAGTTGCTTCTTTGACCAATGAGTGAAACCAAGGAACCTCGCGAGGTTAAGAAAGCACTCCGTTAAGAAAGAGGAATAAGAAAGAACCGATTCGGTAACACTTCGGTTGAAAAGAGATGAAAGACTTGATAAAATGAAAGAGCTTGAGCAAGGGGACACAACACTCCGGTTAAATGGATAAAGCAAGAAAAGAACACGATCCTGACAAAACAAGAAGATGGGTTGAAGAGAGCAACAATACAATGCCTCCGGAACAAAAGTGAGAATGGACTGGAATGAACGAAGGGAAACAAGATCTTGAGAGAGCACGCTTACAACAAAAGCTAGAACGGAGTTGTTGGAAAACCAACAACGAAAAGAATAAGCTTGATATGGTGTTATGGAATACATCTCAAAATTATGAGGTGACAACCTGCCACTCACGAGAAAAAGAATTGGATTGGTATGACCATGGAGACGAGAAACTATTTCACCGGGTGGATTAATAAAGAACTTGGATCATTTATAAGCACCATAGATAGCAACGATCCTTAGGGAAGGTTTTAGGTGTAAAATAACCCAAGATAACTCCAATGACGAGATTGATGGATTTAAAATAACCCATTCTTGACAACATGTGAATCATGAAACATGAACTCAAATTATCAAGAATGACATAATACCACTTCCAATGATATGGAAGAAAGGAATTGCACTCCGGATTGCGAGAAGAAGAATGCTTGAAGTATATCTTGGCGGATCATAGCCTTCGAGAGATATCTTGAAGAACAATTGAGGAATGAAAAGAATCCTTGACGAACCACCGTAAGAATTGAAAATGAAAATAGCAAAGTCACAATTCACCGGGAAGAAATTTGGGAAACGAATGAAGATACTTGAGGGGATTTAGATACAAGTGAACGAAGAGAGCCCGAGCTGATTAGGGGATACTTGAATGAAGCACTGGTAAGATTGGAGAATGATAACTGACAGCTGAGAATGAATAAATCTGGGATGATGGCCTTCGGAGGCACAAACTAAAAAGACTCCTGAATGGCTTCGGATGGGTGAAAAGAATTCTCACGATCGGAAATAATTATGAGAGGATGGCAACAGGCTAGAATCACGAATCTTGAAGAGAATGGAGCAAGATTAAAGAGAAACTCTTCTTCGGTCTTGAAATCCGAGAATGTCGACAAGTAACACCACCATGAATTGTTTAGATGCTCCAGAAGAATCAAAAGCAAAAATATTGAGCCAACGATGAAAAGAATTCGACAGATCTTGGAGAAAAACATATGACTGATGATAATTCATTCTTACATCAAACTTCGAAAAGAATTTAGGATAGCTCCGGGAAAATAAGAAGAGTCAGGTAAGATCCTGGAAAAAGACCTGTGGGTTAGGGCCCACTCAAAAGAAAAACACCATTGAAAATATTACTTGAAAGATATTGCACCGGTTGATTTGAATGGCTTGACTGAGATAACAACCCCGAAATAGCTTGAATGGATCTTGAATGACAAGATGAGCCTTCTGAGATATCTTCAGCACTCCGGAACAAATGAATGGCAAGAAGTGGATGATTAAGAGGTGCACCGGCACGAGAAAACATTTGAAACAAGGAAAAGAATATGATCAACAAAGTTTGACTTGAAACCACCGGAGAAGAAAAAGAACGAATAATGATGAACTTGAGGCTCCGTTAGGATCTTCATGAGAATCACCGGATAAGAACATAGAAAGAAAATAATGAAGAGACTTCACAAGAATAGAAGGATACTTGATAAAGAAATCCGAGTCCTTGAGGAAGAAAGGGTGGGAGGGCGGGAAAAACAAAGGCAGCTTGGAACGGATGAAGCAAACACCGTTGAGAAGAAACTGATAACTGATCTTGGAAATGTTGAAAATGAACGGATCCGCTTGACGAGAGACACACCGGTGAAAAGGATTGACATGACAATCTCAATAAACGATAAGGGTTAGTATTCACATAGGAATATGAGAACACCCCTTAGGAAAGGTATGGAATCAACACTTGACTTCGAAGCAACTCGAGTACCACAACTCAAAACAAAACAAAGGGTTGGCTTGCAAAATAAGCCGGAACAAACATATGATAGAGATTTCGTCCGAAGTTTTCATGGTGGGGCCTACACGGGCTCGATCGTACAACACCATCATGTACAAGGCAGTGCACATGACATATGAAGCGTCCCCGAGTCAGCATAGCCAAGGACTCTTTAAGACACAACGAGACCACTGTAAAACCAATAGTGGATAGGCGGACCACTAGACGTCGAACCCCAATATCATATCATACATCTGTTGGAAATATATCCTAAGAGCTACTTGAATTCCCACTTATAAACTCCCGAAATTTTCCGGTTATGCAATCAGGTGTTGGGGATACAGGGGAAGCATAAGATCTCACCCAAAACTAGCAAATCCTACATCCAGCTGTATCCATCCTTCAACACATAACCAAGAAACCTTCGGAAATCGTTTACCTCAACCTTCGAAAAGCATCTATTATACGAGTTATGGCAATACTCCCGAACTCCCGCCCCAGTACTGGGTGGCGTCGAGGTTATCTCACCAACAACTGTATAAAAGAGATTTTCGATGTCGGCGAACTCAGGTATTCCGGAATCTCAATGATAAAATTGTGACGACAACACCTCGGAGCTCAACTCCCCGGGACACTGCCACAACCCCTAAATGTCAGGAGGCACCAAGAACAATGTTCTCGTCACAAAACCATCGGAACAATTCCAAGATACCCGCGTGATCCTAATTTTTTTAGTGAAATTTGAGAAGAGAAGAGTCAAAACTCTACGTCAGGATGCCTCACCAGAGCGACGAAGGGACTGAGGAGTAAAAAGAATTCCTAACTCTCTGATATATAATTCCTAAATGACTCAAAACATTTTTCTAGACTCAACAACGCCAGCGATTCGATCAAGCAGGGGGCTCCTAAGTCGGGGAAGGCTCTGATTACCAACTTATAACGCCCTCGATGCAACTATATCTCCCACGTGTCGAAGAACGACTTAGAGGCATGACCGCATTGAAAGCAATGTCGCAAGTGAGGTAATCTTCACAACAACCCATGTAATGAATAAGGGAAAAGGTACATAGTTGGCTTATAATCGCCAATTCACACAATACATGAATTAAAGCATTACATTCATCCAAATACACTCAAGATCCGACTACGGAACCAAGATAAAAGAAGACTACCCCAAATGCTACACAGATCCCCGATCGTCCCAACTGGGCTCCACTACTGATCAACTGGACATGGAAACAACATAACGAACACAATCTTCATCGAGCTCCTCCTTGAGCTCGGTTGCATCACCTGCACGGTTTCATCGGCACCCGCAAACTGGTTTTGGAAGTATCTGTGAGTCACGGGGACTCAGCAATCTCACACCCTCGCGATCAATACTATTTAAGCTTATAGGAAGGGTAAAAGGTATGAGGTGGAGCTGCAGCAAGCGACTAGCTTATGTGGTGGCTAAACATACGCAAATGAGAGCGAGAAGAGAAGGCAAAGCACGTTTGAGAAACTATGATCAACAAGTGATCCTAGAACAACCTACGCCAAGCATAACTCCAACACCGTGTTCACTTCCCGGACCCCGCCGAGAAGAGACCATCACGGCTACACACGCGGTTGATGTATTTTAATTAAGATCAACTTCAGGTTTTCTACAACCGTACATTAACAAATTCCCATCTACCCATAACCGCGGGCACGGCTTTCAAAAGTTCAAATCCCTGCAGGGGTGTCCCAACTTAGCCCATCACAAGCTCTCACGGTCAACGAAGGATATTCCTTCTCCCAAGACAATCCGATCAGGCTCGGCATCCCGGTTACAAGACATCATCGACAATGGTAAAACAAGTCCAGCAAGACCACCCGATGCGCCGACATCCCGATAGGAGCTGCACATATCTCGTTCTCAGGGCAACACCAGATAAGCAATCCATACAACTAAAACCAGCCCTCGAGTTTCCCTGAGGTGGCGCTGCAAGGGGCTCTAGTTTGGACCAACACTTAGACAATCACTGGCCCGGGGGGGTTAAAATAAAGATGACCCTTGGGCTGGCCTAACCCAAGGGAAAAAGGCTAGGTGGCGAATGGTAAAACCAAAGTTGGGCCTTGCTGGAGGAGTTTTATTCAAGGCGAACTGTCAAGGGGTTCCCATTATAACCCAACCGTGTAAGGAATGCAAAATCCGGGAACATAACACCGATATGACGGAAACTAGGGCGGCAAGAGTGGAACAAAACACCAGGCATAAGGCCGAGCCTTCCACCCTTTACCAAGTGTATAGATGCATTAATTAAATAAGAGATATTGTGATATCTCAACAAAATATCCATGTTCCAAACATGGAACAAGCTCCAATCTTCACCTGCAACTAACAACGCTATAAGAGGGGGCTGAGCAAAGCGGTAACATAGCCAAACAACGGTTTGCTAGGACAAGGTGGGTTAGAGGCTTGGCTGAACAATATGAGAGGCATGAAAAGTAGTGGTAGGTATCATAGCACAGGCATAGCAAAAGAGCGAGCATCTAGCAAGCAAAGATAGAAGTGATTTCGAGGGTATGGTCATCTTGCCTGAATTCCCGGAAGGAAGAAGAACGAGTCCATGAAGAAGACCAATGGATGTAGTCGAACGATTCCTCACAAACGCGACGTTAATGGAACCAATCCGAAGAAGCAACACTGGAAAGAAGCACACAACATAGTAAACAACCAACACATGAACATGGCATGATATGCGGGATGCGGTATGTGATGCATATGCAAGATTTGGAAAGGAATGATTGAACCTGGCCTCAACCTGGAAATCCAAGAGTGCCACTGGAAAGGTGAATTGATTTTGGTTGAAATCGATATAAAGATCACCGGAATCGGATGCACGGTTTGGAAATGGCAAGCAAAACAAACATGGCACCGGTCTGCGATAAACAGCAAGTAGCCATATAAATGAATCAAGATAAATATGCTACATCACTCAAACATGACAACAACATACATGGCAGGGATCCACTCATGATGCTTGACAAAATATGAACACTGAGCTATGGCTAATTCATCCATTAACAGGCTCAAACAAGCATGGCAAAAGTGCAAATGATAACAGGTTACAGACTTAGTGAAATAAGCAACAAGTCAGGAATCTATCATCAGGAAGCAATCTTCAGAGCATGAAAACTACATGCTACATGAACATATCATGGCAAAGAAAGGCATGGCATGAAGCTACTCTAAGCATATAACAAAAGTCCCTTAGTGACCGTGAGCCAAAAGGGATCAGAAAATCCAATTGCAAGCATGTGAACATAGCAAAACATAAACAGATTCAGACTTAGTGAAAAACTGGAGCATGCAAAACAGATTAACAAGTAGGCATGATTACGAGCTCGATGCACTCACTACAAGGCATGGCATGACAATCTAAGTGTACACCCGGCAAATAGACATGGCATATAAGCTAGACATGGCAAAAACAACATCATAGCATGCACGTGTCAACTACAACAAGCTCGGCAAAATCGCTAAACATGTTAACAATCTGGCAGGAACATTTTATAGCTAAAGTAGAGCTCGATTGGCTCAAGTTAGGATGCTCCATAATTGCAAACAAAGACATGGATGGATAGAGCACCACAATATTAACAAAACATCCTTACTGATCGGGACGAGATTTCTTGTAGTAGAGGAGAATTGTGACGCCCGGATAATTAAGCTACAGTAAACCCTTGTTAATGGTGTCATGTCATCACGTTACTGTTGCTAATCCTCACTTGATCCAAATCACTGTTCAAAATTCAAATTCAAATTTAAAGTCAAAAATTCAAATTTGTCAAACATGGAAACTAAAATGTTCAAAGTGTGGAAAATGATCCCTGGATATTTTTCATGTTGAAACCACATTTTTATAAAGTTTTAAAATGCTTCTAGATGAATAAAACAGGGGCTAAAAGAATTATTAAATACTTTTAAATAATAAACAAATGTAAAACTATTTTATTTAGTTGCCAAATTATTTGTCACAGTAATCGTATTACTACTACTAATTTAGGGGCTAGTTGTATATTTTACAAAAACTAAAACGAAAAGAACTAATAGAAAACATAAACTATAAAAGAGAAAAGGAAAATACAAAAGAGAAAGAGTAAAAGAGAGAAAAGCCCCCCTCCGCTCACTACCCTGGGCCTCAGCCCACTAAGCCACTAGGCTGGCCCACTTTCCCCTCGCTGCCCCTCCTTCCTGTTCTCCAGGGGCTCGTGGCCACCGCCGATGGGCCACGGCCTCGGCCGCCGCCGTGGCGGCCATCCGCGGGCGCCCCCTGCCTACTTATGGTCGACGCCCCTCCCCGGCACCCGAACCCTAGCTACCTCCCTCGCTACTTTCCCCCTCTCCTTGCTGGATCTGGATGCCTACGGCGCCCCGACCCCGTCGCCGCGTTGTCCTCGTCTCCAACGCTCCCTGGACGCCCGTCACCGTCCCCTCCCCGCCGGCCTTGTCAAGCCACGCCGCCCCTCTCATCCGCATTGACTGTGAGCCCTGTACGATCCACCCCGTTCTCCCTTTTTCCTCGTCGCCGCAACACTGTCCACGAGCTTCAGCTCCGCAGTCCGCTGCGGCCGGAGCTCCGCCCCGCGTGCCCGCGAGACCCTCTACCGCGCCCGATGCCCCGTTCGTGTCGCCGGCGTGCCCGCATCCCGCTCGCCGCTCGCCCCGCACGCCTTGCCCGCCGTTGTGCACGCCTGCTGCCTGCCCTAGGCTCGCGTCTCCCGTGCGTCGACCAACCAGTTGCCGAGCCCCTGTCCGTGCCGCCAAGCCCCTGCACCCCGCGCCACCACCTCCACACGGCATCGCGGCCGACCCCCTGCTCCACCATGGTTGCTCCTGTGTTGCTGCTCCGCTGCGCTCCCGTCGCCGCCTGCTAGAGCCCCGGCCACGCGCCCCTGGTCGACGCCCGCCTCGCCTCGCCCGACTCCGGCCGCCGCAGCCCCCGTTCGCGCCATCTCGCTTCGCTCCGCCCCCCTGTCGCCCGCTCGTCGCTACAGCTGCGGATGCTGCTCCTCGACCGCGCCTCCGCTGCCTCGGCTCTGTTGCACCCCGCTGCCGCTAGCGCCCCGCTGCATCCGCATAGCCGCAGCCGCCCTCCCGCTAAGCTTCGCCGTGAGCCCCCTCCAGCCAACCCCGCGGCCTCCCTCTCCTCCCCTTGGGTTTTCGCGAGCTCAGGCTGGCCTCCGGTGGCCTCGGCGACACAAGCAGCTGCCTGTAGCTCTGCTACGGCGAGCTGCGGCCGTCCTGGGTGGCCGCCGGCGCCCCCCCTCCTGTGCGTGCACACATGCCCTCCCATGGCCTCTGCCTTGCCTGGATGTGCCACTGCCAGCGGGGCCCCACGCCCCTGTTTACATAAAAAAATATGTTTTAAAAAATATTAATTAATTAATTAATTAAATGCTTAATTAACTTAATTAATTAATCTTAATTAAACTAATGAACTAGATTAGTTAAAATAATCAGTAGTTAGATAAATGTGTGCATGACAAGAGGGCCCCACCCCTGTTGACCAGTACCACTTTGACTGGTCAACAGGGTCCCCTGGCCCACATGTCAGCCTCTGTGTACATTCTGTGTACACAGGGCTGGGTACCCATAGCATTTTGTCTTTTTATTTTCGAATTAATAATAAATTCAGAAAATGTATAAAACTTTGAAAAAACATAGAAAATTAACCGTAATTCGGATGAAAAAACTTTGTACATGAAAGTTGCTCAGAACGACGAGACGAATCCGGATACGCAGCCCATTCGTCCGCCACACATCCCTAGCATAGCGAACACGTAACTTTCCCTCTCCAATTCATCTGTCCGAAAACGCGAAACCCCAGGGATATTTTTCCGGATGTTTCCCCCTTTCGCCGGTACCACCTCATACCATGTTAGGGCACCCCTAGCACCGCGTATTATCATGTTATGCCTTGTGATGCTTTGATTGCACTGTTATTTATTGTGTTCCCCTCCGCTACTTCTTTCCGGTAGACCCCGAGACCGCTGCCGGTACCCCTGTTGTTGACTACGGTGTTGACGACCTTTCTTGCCAGAGCAACCAGGCAAGCCCCCCCCCCTTAATCATCAGATATCGCCTACTCTCCTCTATACTGCTTGCATTAGAGTAGTGCAGCATGTTACTGCTTTCCGTTAATCCTATTCTGTTGCATAGCCTGTCCTTGCTACTACTGTTGTTACTTTTACCTGCTATCCTACTACTTAATATAGGATCCTAGTGTTCCATAAGTGTCCCTACACTCTTGTCCGTCTTCCATGCTATACTACTAGGTCGTGATCACTTCGGGAGGTGATCACGGGCATATACTATATACTTTACACTGTTACATTACCGGTGATACCGTTTGGAGATGGGGGCTGAAGGGGCAGGTGGCTCCATCCAGGTAGTGGTGGGCCTGAGTTCCCAATGGCCCCCGACTGTTACTTTAAGGCGGAGCGACAGGGCAGGTTGAGATCACCTAGGAGAGAGGTGGGCCTGGCCCTGGTCGGCTTTCGCGGATACTTAACACGCTTAACGAGATCTTGGTATTTGATCTGAGTCTGGCTAGTGGCCTATACGCACTAACCATCTACGCGGGGACAGTTATGGGCACTCGACGTCGTGGTATCAGCCGAAGCCTTCGTGACGTCAGCGACCGAGCGGCGCGCGCCGGGTTGGACCGCGTAACGCAACTTCCTTTGTGATGGAGGTTGCTAGGTCTGCTCACCGGCCGCGTACGCAACGTGCAGGTGTGCAATGGGCGATGGGCCCAGACCCCTGCGCCATAGGATTTAGACCGGCGTGCTGACCTCTCTGTTGTGCCTAGTTAGGGCTGCGACGTGTTGATCTTCTGAGGCCGGGCATGACCCAGAAAAATGTGTCCGGACAAAGGGGATCAAGCGTGTTGGGAAATGTGGTGCACCCCTGCAGGGAAGTTTATCTATTTGAATAGCCGTGTCCCTCGGTAAAAGGACGACTCGGAGTTGTACCTTGACCTTATGACAACTAGAACCGGATACTTAATAAAACACACCCTTCCAAGTGCCAGATACAACCGGTGATCGCTCTCTCACAGGGCAACGAGGGGAGGATCATCGGTTAGGATTATGCTATGCGATGATACTTGGTGAACTTACCATCTACTCTTTTCTCCTGCTGCAAGATGGAGGTTACCAGAAGCGTAGTCTTCGATAGGACTAGCTATCCCCCTCTTATTCCGGCATTCTGCAGTTCAGTCCACATATGATACCGTTATTCCATTTGATACCAATGCATACATATGTAGTGTAGCTCCTTGCTTGCGAGTACTTTGGATGAGTACTCACGGTTGCTTTGCTCCCCATTTTCCCCTTTCTATACTCGATTGCTGCGACCAGACGTTGGAACCCAGGAGCCAGACTCCACCGTCGACGATGACTTCTACTACTCTGGAGGTGCCTACGACTACGTGCAGGCCACTAACGACGACCATGAATAGTTTAGGAGGATCCCAGGCAGGAGGTCTGCGCCTCTTTCGATCTGTATCCCAGTTTGTGCTAGCCTTCTTAAGGCAAACTTGTTTAACTTATGTCTATACTCAGATATTGTTGCTTTCGGTGACTCGTCTATGATCGAGCTCTTGTATTCGAGCCTTCGAGGCCCCTGGCTTGTAATATGATGCTTGTATGACTTATTTTATTTATAGAGTTGTGTTGTGATATCTTCCCGTGAGTCCCTGATCTTGATCGTACACATTTGCATGTATGATTAGTGTACGGTCAAATCGAGGGCGTCACAAGTTGGTATCAGAGCCGACTGCCTGTAGGAATCCCCCTTCCACACTCTTTGGCCGAAGTTGAGTCTAGTCATTGCAAAACTTTTACTAACATGGTTGTGCGGCTTACGGGCCCACGTCGCCATTGGGTGGTAGTAGGATCTTTTATTCCTCAACCTATACTCTGGGACTCTGACATCTCTTCTATTCGGGTTAAATGAATTTACTAAAGCTCTAACATTAGGTTCTCGTAAATACTTTCTCCCGGAGAGCCCCTTCAGTCCAGATGATCGCCGATTGCACGAGAATATTTTGGAGATACTCTCCGATGTTTCCCCAAGACCCTTGTGCCCTTCGCCATTGCACTTCCATACCACCGATAAATCCCTATGGAAAGCTAATACACTTGTCGTCCATAACTTCATTTCCAATTGTTGTTGTTATTACAAGATACCCTGAAATACTTCGGATATCCCAAGGATCCTTTGTGTCTACTGTCTTGCGGCTCCTTTCCTCATGAATACATGTATGAATAATTCCTCACATTTACTGGGGATTCGTTCATCCCCAGTTGTTCAGGTATTTCACAAAATTCTTCGAAATGCCATTCGATCTTCTGAAATCCTCAGTAGCCTATTGCTCTTGATCTTCTTTACCTGCTTGTATAATGGTTAATTCCATATGTCAAGCAATATTCGTTAAAATCCTTGTGATGAACATTCTGACCATATTGATTCAGCATGTGTGTGAATGCACGCAATCATCAGTTGATCCTTATAAATTATCTTTCCGGCTCGGATGTCTTTCCGGACATGAGATGGTTCTCGACCATTCTAATAGTTGTCGATTGTACCCCTAAGGCTATTCAACTTATCCAACCCTAATCAGAGTGTTTCTTCTGATCCCTTGATTTGAAAATCATAATTCCGTTGCATTTGAGCTTAAATTAGTCAGTTGTTTCTATGGTCTGATCTTCTTACCTTTTTCTTCCTCTGGTTGAGTACCGATGCTCACATCAGATCCCTTGAGGACCACCGGATCCTTTGTTGGATTTTATCCGATAGCGTCCTTCATATTAAATCACTTTGGAAGTTCTTTTTCCATTGGTAAATCCTATCCTCTGATTGACCAACCATGCTCTGCTTTAGAGCTTGTGTTATTACTCCGAAGTTTGTGGTATATGTTCCTAAGATGCTCTGATGGATTGAACCTATGCCTTTTCTAATCCGTGTGAACCCGAAAGATTTCACGGGTCATACTTATCTGGTATTGCACCAGGTAAAATTTTCAACAACTAATGTCAATTTCGTAATACAAGAGGTGAATGAAAGGTTATGCGTTGAACAAGTGGGAGTCGACCTTGAACCTTGTGTTCATGCCCATGGACATGATGTATACCTTATCATGGAAGCTTCCCTTAAATTAATTATCCCCTTGTTCTAAGTTCATCTTGTATCTGTGGACGTGGTTCCGACCATGTTTCTCCTTGATTCCATTTCTCGTGCAAGTTTAAGCATTTGTCTTCTGCAGAGCAACACCCCAGTCCAACCTCCACTTTGGTATGTCATCGAGTATTACCCCATGGTATCTTGAGATATCATGGGACATCATAACTTCTTATGGGTTCTTCATCAACTATTATTACTCACCGGATTCAATTGTTCCTAGGTTTTGGGTTGGCATCAACCGAGAACACCGAATAGTGAATCGAGTCCGCACTCCGATTCAATAACCCTAAATAATTTTTGTTGCTTACGAGTTTAAATAATCCTTCAAGTCATTCCTAGCTTGATCGGCTATATCCTTATCGTGCTGCTCTTAACTGTGCTACCTGGTCCTTCTTCCCGGAGCACAATTTTCGATGATGAGCTAAGGTTACGTCGATTTTCCTCATCATATCATTTCTCCTTAAACCACAAGCTTGGTTTCGAGTTTGTGCCGTACCCGTGGTTCCAATAACCTTCCGCTTGATCATTCTTTTGACTTGATGTCATCGCTGATGGATTACATCTTCATGAAATCTCTCAACGATTGTGTCGTGATCATCATCAATCTTATGAGCTCTTCTAGGATATCAATCGAAGCCATAATGATAAATACCATCCTTGCCCCTCGATGAATTGTGTTATCATCGACAACCTTATTGCCTTCCCTCCAACACAAACTTGTTCGTGTTCTGTGTTATACGTTGAGTTCCTTGCTATCCAACATTTGTTCCTCTTTACCTTGGAGTATTACCATCTTTTATACCCAGGATGCCGTGCTTAGCACACACGGCCGGAGGCCCTATGGTTATAGATTCCTTTTCAGTAAGGTTATCCATTCTTCCATGAGGAAATTGTAAGACATATTCTATAAGTTATTCCTGATGGATCCTTTGTGTTTCCAAAGTCTGATCTTCACCTGTTGACCATGTCCATGCTATCTCAAAGCATGTCTGTGGTACTCCGATTTTCAATAAGAGCATTGAAAGCGCAATGCTAAGTTTTCTTTAACCATTATCCAAACACCGTTGTATGGGTAATGCCATAAAAATTCCTCTCCCATTACCTAAATGGTTTTCTACTTTCTATCCTGTCTTGGATATCGTGCTATGCTTGTCCTTGGGGAGGATATACCCCTGGAATATGTGTTTAAACACATTTTCCTTTCCATTGTTCTGTTTAATCTGATAATCATATTTTCTTTTCCTTGTTTGGTTTAACCTTTCTTGTGATCTATATGATCTAAGCAGTAATATTCTCCTGTTTATGTAAACACCTCGTTGTACCACTCGGTCAGAAAGACCCTATTACTTTTGTTGATGACATTTCAGTAACCACCGATGGACGAGAACTTTGCCTACTGGTCCGCCTCGTTCAACGAGCAGGAAAATGGTTCTCTTTGTCCCTCGCCCTTGGTACCAACGTTGTTGCCAACATAACTGACAGGCTATCCTCTGCCATGCCTGGTACCATGACCGTGCAATATGTCGGCACCCTTCCTACTTTTGAACCACATGGTGGGCCCATAACCCACAGTTCCATAGGATCGAAACCTGACTCTCATGTAACCCCGGTTTCCAAGGTTATTCCTCGCGCTTGACTCCGTATGCATCCATAGGTCACCTTCCTAGAGATGACCTATTCTAGTATCAGACGCAATACTTATTCGTGTTGCCCTGAAACCCTTTCATCTTTTGTCTAGGCATTGAACGATTGCCTTGCTGCTTGAAACTTCTTATGGTACCTTCGAACTTTACTCTCAATGTGTTTTATTTGTTCAACTCGAGAGGTACTTGTATGCTCAGTCATGGGTTAATCCAAGATTATTACCCTTATAGCATTCTGTCGTTGCCGATCTGCCCCGTTATCTATTTGTAAGAACGATGGAACCCCCGAAGAAAGGATGAAGACTTCATAATGATGGCTTGAAGCAGTGGAATGAAGACATCAATGTAATGGATTGACCTCTTCGAGAAAAGCAACCAAGACCGAGGAGATCCGTTAGAATTTCGTAACCAGACTTTCCCCCCTTACACCATCTCTTAAAATCTCGGGACGAGATTTCTTGTAGTAGAGGAGAATTGTGATGCCCGGTTAATTAAGCTACAGTAAACCCCTGTTAATGGTGTCATGTCATCACGTTACTGTTGCTAATCCTCACTTGATCCAAATCACTGTTCAAAATTCAAATTCAAATTTAAAGTCAAACATTCAAATTTGTCAAACATGGAAACTAAAATGTTCAAAGTGTGGAAAATGATCCCTGGATATTTTTCATGTTGAAACCACATTTTTATAAAGTTTTAAAATGCTTCTAGATGAATAAAACAGGGGCTAAAACAATTATTAAATACTTTTAAATAATAAACAAATGTAAAACTATTTTATTTAGTTGCCAAATTATTTGCCACAGTAATCGTATTACTACTACTAATGTAGGGGCTAGTTGTATATTTTACAAAAACTAAAACGAAAAGAACTAATAGAAAACATAAACTATAAAAGAGAAAAGGAAAATACAAAAGAGAAAGAGTAAAAGAGAGAAAAGCCCCCCCTCCGCTCAATGCCCTGGGCCTCAGCCCACTAAGCCACTAGGCTGGCCCACTTTCCCCTCGCTGCCCCTCCTTCCTGTTCTCCAGGGGCTCATGGCCACCGCCGATGGGCGCCACGGCCTCGGCAGCCGCCGTGGCGGCCATCCGCGGGCGCCCCCTGCCTACTTATGGTCGACACCCCTCCCCGGCACCCGAACCCTAGCTACCTCCCTTGCTACTTTCCCCCTCCCCTTGCTGGATCTGGATGCCCGCGGCGCCCCAACCCCGTCGCCGCGTTGTCCTCGTCTCCAACGCTCCCTGGACGCCCGTCACCGTCCCCTCCCCGCCGGCCTCGTCAAGCCACGCCGCCCTCTCATCCGCACTGACTGTGAGCCCCGTACGATCCACCCCGTTCTCCCTTTTTCCTCGTCGCCGTAGCACTGTCCACGAGCTTTAGCTCCGCAGTCCGCTGCGGCCGGAGCTTCGCCCCGCGCGCCCGCGAGACCCTCTGCCGCGCCCGACGCCCCGTTCGCGTCGCCGGCGTGCTCGCATCCCGCTCGCCGCTCGCCCCGCACGCCTTGCCCGCCGTTGTGCGCGCCTGCTGCCTGCCCTATGCTCGCGTTGCTCATGCGCCGACCAACCGGTTGCCGAGCCCCGGTCCGTGCTGGCAAGCCCCTGCACCCCGCGCCACCACCTCCAGACGGCGTCGCGGCCGACCCCCTGCTCCGCCATGGTTGCTCCCGTGCTGCTGCTCCGCTGCGCTCCCGTCGCCGCCTGCTAGAGCCCCGGCCACGCGCCCCTGGTCGACGCCCGCCTCGCCTCGCCCGGCTCCGGCCGCCACAGCCCCCGTTCGCGCCATCTCGCTTTGCTCCGCCCCCCCTGTCGCCCGCTCGTCGCTACAGCTGCGGATGCTGCTCCTCGACCGCGCCACCGCTGTCTCGGCTCCGTTGTACCCCGCTGCCGCTAGCGCCCCGCCGCGTCCGCATAGCCGCAGCCGCCCGCCCGCTAAGCTTCGCCGTGAGCCCCCTCCAGCCAACCCCGCGGCCTCCCTCTCCTCCCCCTGGGTTTCCGCGAGCTCAGGCTGGCCTCCGGTGGCCTCGGCGACGCAAGCAGCCGCCTGTAGCTCTGCTACGACGAGCTGCGGCCGTCCTGGGTGCCCGCCGCCGCCGCCGCCACCCCCCCCCCGCCCCCCCCCCCCCCCCCCCCGGTGCGTGCACCCATGCCCTCCCATGGCCTCTGCCTTGCCTGGATGTGCCACTGCCAGCGGGGCCCCACGCCCCTGTTTAAATAAAAAAATATGTTTTAAAAAATATTAAATTAATTAATTAATTAAATGCTTAATTAACTTAGTTAATTAATCTTAATTAAACTAATGAACTAGATTAGTTAAAATAATCAGTAGTTAGATAAATGTGTGCATGACAAGTGGGCCCCACCCTTGTTGACCAGTACCATTTTGACTGGTCAACAAGGTCCCCTGGCCCACATGTCAGCCTCTGTGTACATTCTGTGTACACAGGGCTGGGTACCCATAGCATTGTCTTTTTATTTTCAAATTAATAATAAATTCATAAAATGTATGAAACTTTGAAAAATCATAGAAAATTAACCGTAATTGGGATGAAAAAACTTTGTATATGAAAGTTGCTCATAACGACGAGACGAATCCGGATACGCAGCCCGTTCGTCCGCCACGCATCCCTAGCATAGCGAACATGCAACTTTCCCTCTCTAATTCATCTGTCCGAAAATGCGAAACCCCGGGGATATTTTTCCGGATGTTTCCCCCCTTAGCCGGTACCACCTCATACCATGTTAGGGCACCCCTAGCACCGCGTATTATCATGTTATGCCTTGTGATGCTTCGGTTGCATTGTTATTTATTGTGTTCCCCTCCGCTACTTCTTTCTGGTAGACCCCGAGACCGCTGCCGGTACCCCTGTTGTCGACTACGGTGTTGACGACCTTTCTTGCCAGAGCAACCAGGCAAGCCCCCCCCCTTTGATCACCAGATATCGCCTACTCTCCTCTATACTGCTTGCATTAGAGTAGTGCAGCATGTTACTGCTTTCCATTAATCCTATTCTGTTGCATAGCCTGTCCTTGCTACTACTGTTGTTACCTTTACCTGCTATCCTACTGCTTAGTATAAGATGCTAGTGTTCCATCAGTGGCCCTACACTCTTGTCCGTCTGCCATGCTATACTACTGGGTCGTGATCACTTCGGGAGGTGATCACAGGCATATACTATATACTTTACAATGTTACATTACCGGTGATACCGTTTGGAGATGGGGGCTGAAGGGGCAGATGGCTCCATCCAAGTAGTGGTGGGCCTGAGTTCCCGACGGCCCCCGACTGTTACTTTGAGGCGGAGCGACAGGGCAGGTTGAGACCACCTAGGAGAGAGGTAGGCCTGGCCCTGGTCGGCGTTCGCGGATACTTAACATGCTTAACGAGATCTTGGTATTTGATCTGAGTCTGGCTACTGGCCTATACGCACTAACCATCTATGCGGGGACAGTTATGGGCACTCGACGTCGTGGTATCAGTCGAAGCCTTCGTGACGTCAGCGACCGAGCGGCGCGTGTCGGGTTGGACCGCGTAACGCAACTTCCTTTGTAATGGAGGTTGCTAGGTCTGCTCACCGGCCGCGTATGCAACGTGCAGGTGTGCAATGGGCGATGGGCCCACACCCCTGCGCCATAGGATTTAGACCGGCGTGCTGACCTCTCTGTTGTGCCTAGGTAGGCCTGCGACGTGTTGATCTTCCGAGGCCGGGCATGACCCAGAAAAATGTGTCCGGACAAAGGGGATCAAGCGTGTTGGGAAATGTGGTGCACCCCTGTAGGGAAGTTTATCTATTTGAATAGTCGTGTCCCTCTATAAAAGGACGACTCGGAGTTGTACCTTGACCTTATGACAACTAGAACCGGATACTTAATAAAACACACCCTTCCAAGTGCCAGATACAATCGGTGACCGCTCTTTCACAGGGCGACGAGGGGAGGATCATCGGTTAGGATTATGCTATGCGATGATACTTGGTGAACTTACCATCTACTCTTTTCTCCTGCTGCAAGATGGAGGTTACCAGAAGCATAGTCTTCGATAGGACTAGCTATCCCCCTCTTATTCCGGCATTCTGCAGTTCAGTCCACATATGATACCCTTATTCCATTTGATACCAATGCATACATATGTAGTGTAGCTCCTTGCTTGCGAGTACTTTGGATGAGTACGTTGCTTTGCTCCCCATTTTACCCTTTCTATACTCGATTGCTGCGACCAGACGTTGGAACCCAGGAGCCAGACGCCACCGTCGACGATGACTCCTACTACTCTGGAGGTGCCTACGACTACGTGCAGGCCACTAACGACGACCAGGAGTAGTTTAGGAGGATCCCAGGCAGGAGGCCTGCGCCTCTTTCGATCTGTATCCCAGTTTGTGCTAGCCTTCTTAAGGCAAACTTGTTTAACTTATGTCTGTACTCAGATATTGTTGCTTCCGCTGACTCGTCTATGATCGAGCTCTTGTATTCGAGCCTTCGAGGCCCCTGGCTTGTAATATGATGCTTGTATGACTTATTTTATTTGTAGAGTTGTGTTGTGATATCTTCCCGTGACTCCCTGATCTTGATCGTACACATTTGCGTGTATGATTAGTGTACTGTCAAATCGGGGGCGTCACAGCGGTGGCAGAGCAGGGCGGAGCCGGAGCTCGCGGTGGCGGCGGCAGGCGGCTGCGCCGGCGATGGAGGCGGCGGCGTACGGAGGCGCGTGCGCGTCGGGGCGGCGGCGCTGGCGGTCCGGGCCGGGTGGGCCCCGCCTGGGCTCCGCGGGCCGCGGCGGGCGCGCTGCAGAGGGAGGCTGAGGTGGCAGCGCGCGAGTGGAGGGGAGCGGCGGCGGAGTGACGTGGCATGCGCTGATTCGCCGGAGTGACGCGTCCGGTGCGGGATGGACGTGTCCGGCGGCGCGAGGAGGAAGATGGCTAGGGTTTGGACTGCGCGAAGAATTTGGGGAGAGCCACATATATATAGGTAGAGGGAGCTAGGAGAGTCCAAATGAGGTGCGGTTTTCGGCCATGCGATCGTGATCGAACGACCGAGATGATGGAGGAGGTTTAGATGGGTTTTGGGCCACTTTGGAGGGGTGTTGGGCTGCAACACACACGAGGCCTTTTCGGTCCCTCAGTTAAACGTTGGAGTATCAAACGAAGTCCAAATGGTACGAAACTTGACAGGCGGTCTACCGGTAGTAAACCAAGGCCGCATGACAAGTCTCGGTCCAATCCGAAAACGTTTAACACCCGCACACGAAAAGAGGTAGAAAGGGACACCGGGTGACATAGGAGCGTCGGATTGCAAAACGGACAGCGGGGAAAATGCTCGAATGCATGAGACAAACATGTATGCGAATGCAATGCACATGATGACATGATATGCGATGCATGACACACAAGCAATGACAAGGCAACAACAGCGTATAACTGGAAGACACCTGGCACATCGGTCTTGGGGCGCTACAGCATCCAACTCCATAAACCCCAAAGTTATGCCATATGAGTCCACCATACCTACCTATATACGGTATCTACCTTCCGTTCCAAGTAAATTTGTATGTGCCAAACTCTAAACCTTCAAATAAACATTTTGTTTTGTATGCTCGAATAGCTCATGTATCAACTAGGGTTGTCAGTATCTTCCATGTTAGGCGGGTTATTCTCAAGAGGAGTGGACTCCGCTCCTCACTCACGAGAAAATGGCTGGTCACCGGGATGCCCAGTCCCATGCTTTATGAAAATCAAATCAAAAAAATTGCAAACAAAACTCCCCCTGGGACTGTTGTTAGTTGGAGGCACTCGTTGTTTCGAGCAAGCCATGGATTGATGCTTGTTGGTGGAGGGGGAGTATAAACTTTACCATTCTGTTTGGGAACCGCCTATAATGTGTGTAGCATGGAAGATATCGCCATCTCTTGATTGTTATGTTGACAATGAAAGTATACCGCTCAAAATATTATTCATATCTATTTCAAAACCGAGCTCTGTCACCTCTACAAATCCCTGCTTCCCTTTGCAAAGGGCCTATCTATTTACTTTTATGTTGAGTCATCCTCCTCTTATTAAAAAGCGCCGTTGGAGAGCACATATGTCATTTGCATTCATTACTGCTTAGTTTACATTGAGTATGACTTGACTGGATCTCTTTTACCATGAATTACAATGTCTAGTCAGTCCTTGATCTTTAAAGGTGCTCTGCATTTATGTTTTGCGGTCCCAGAAAGGGCTAGTGAGATACCATCTTGTTATATCATATTATGATTGTTTTGAGAAAGTGTTGTCATCCGAAATTTATTATTATTGCTCGCTAGTTGATTATGCCATTGATATGAGTAAACATGAGACCTAAGCGTTATTGTGAATGTGGTTAGTCATAATCTTTGCTGAAAACTTGAATGCTGGCTTTACATATTTACAACAACAAGAGAAAACCGAGTTTGTAAAAGTTTTTTTCTTTATCACTTTCAGTTTATCAACTAAATTGCTTGAGGACAAGCAAAGGTTTAAGCTTGGGGAGTTGATACGTATCTGTCATATCGACTTTTCCAAACACTTTTGCCCTTGTTTTGGACTCTAACTTGCATGATTTGAATGGAACTAACCCAGACTGATGTTGTTTTCAGCAGAATTGCCATGGTGTTATTTATGTGCAAAAACAAAAGTTCTCGAAATGACCTGAAACTTCACAGAGCTTCTTTTTGTAAATAATAAAAAATACTGGCAAAAGATGAAGACCAGGGGGCCCACACCCTAGCCACGAGGGTGGGGGGCGCGCCTGCCCCCTGGGCGCGCCCCCTACCTCATGGGCCCCCTGGAGCTCCTTCGACCTCAGCTCCAACTCTATATATTTGCTTTCGGAGAGAAAAAATAAAGGAGAAGGATTCATCGCGTTTTACGATATGGAGTCGCCGCAAAGCCCTAAAACCTCTCGAGAGGGATGATCTGGAGTCCGTTCGGGGCTCCGGAGAGGGGAATCCGTCGCCATCGTCATCATCAACCATCCTCCATCACCAATTTCATGATGCTTACCGCCATGCGTGAGTAATTCCATCGTAGGCTTGCTGGACGGTGATGGGTTGGATGAGATCTATCATTTAATCGAGTCACTAGGGCCCGAGTGCCATGATTTCAGATCTGAACCTATTATGTTTTCATCAATATATGAGTGTTATTGATCCTATCTTGCAAGTCTATAGTCACCTACTATGTGTTATGATCCGGCAACCCCGAAGTGACAATAATCGGGACCACTCCCGGTGATGACCGTAGTTTGAGGAGTTCATGTATTCACTATGTGTTAATGCTTTGGTCAGGTACTCTATTAAAAGGAGGCCTTAATATCCCTTAGTTTCCATTAGGACCCCGCTGCCACGGGAGGGTAGGACAAAAGATGGCATGCAAGTTCTTTTCCATAAGCACGTATGACTATATTCAAAATACGTGCCTACATTACATTGATGAATTGGAGCTAGTTCTGTGTCACCCTAGGTTATGACTGTTACATGATGAACCGCATCCGGCATAATTCTCTATCACCGATCCATTGCCTACGAGCTTTCCATATATTGTTCTTCGCTTATTTACTTTTCCGTTGCTATTGCTATCATCACTACAAAATACCAAAAACATTACTTTTGCTACCTTTACCTTTTGCTACCGTTACCACTACTATCATATTACTTTGCTACTAAATACTTTGCTGCAAATATTAAGTTTCCGGGTGTGGTTGAATTGACAACTGAGCTGCTAATACTTGAGAATATTCTTTGGCTCCCCTTGTGTCGAATTAATAAATTTGGGTTGAATACTCTACCCTCGAA
Organism: Triticum urartu; assembly: GCF_056163025.1. Taxonomy (NCBI): domain Eukaryota; kingdom Viridiplantae; phylum Streptophyta; class Magnoliopsida; order Poales; family Poaceae; genus Triticum; species Triticum urartu. The sequence continues at coordinate 472,430,591 of NC_141875.1, read as the reverse complement.
AACTGTTGCGATCCCCTATACTTGTGGGTTATCACTTATCAATAGCATGAATGGCACCAATAGTATAGCAAACATTATTATCATATTCTTCCAAGCAAGTGTCAAAAAGATTTCCAAGATTATAAGAAGTATCGTTATCTTCCCAATCATAATCATCACAACAAGCAATAGGCATAACAAAATCATCACCAAGTTCATCATCTTACACAATAAATTTTGATTGATTTTCATGGGGCACAACAATAATAGGAGCAACATTATTTGGGAGAGATACCTTTTTACCTCTATTCTTTCTTATTTTCTTCTTCTTCACCACATCATGTGTGGGTTCAATTAATTTTTTTGAGCTCCTCGTTGAAGAGATTGATTGGATAGGAAGTTCCTCCTCGTTACCTGATTCATCATAATGAACACTACGAGGGTACTGGGAAACATTTTCCCTTTCATTAGTACTCTCTTCATATTCCATTTGTTCTCTTGTCTTTAGGTAGTTGGCAATATAAGGATTCTCAATGCAATTTACCGCACAAAACATATAAATTTCCTCTAGATCAAATTCAAGAAATCTCTTGGGATTTGGAAAGTCCTTAGTTATATGTTTCATTTCTTCATACCCCAAAAGAAGACTAAGTTCTTTATGATGCTCAAGGGTAATCAAGTTATCACAATTTTTGGACACTATTTGATCATGAAAGAATCTGCATTGAAGATTTAAATGACCATGTTCATTGCAAAGTTCACAAGGATGGCAGAAAAAATTACATCTTTCAGCACAATCATCTAGTCTGTCTTGCAACCATTTTGTTTCTAAACACTTATGCTTCATACAAAATCTATCTTCCCTTTCCGGTGTGCAAAGGCACTCCCAATTCACTCCACAAAAAGTGACATGCTTATAAGAAACATTTTTGTCATGACTTGTGCAATCATCATTAGCATTTTGGATATTCAAAGAATTCATACTAACAACATTGCAATCATGCTCATCATTCAAATATTTTGTGCCAAGCATTTTATTGACTTCTTCTTCTAACAATTCAACACAATTTTCCGAACCATCATTTTCAGGAAAGATATTATAAAGGTGATCAAAATATGATGCAACCTCAATTCCATTTTTTATGTAGTTTTCTTTTAAAGACAAAACTAGTGATAAACAAGAAACTAAAATATTCAATTGCAAGATCTAAAGATATATCTTCAAGCACTCACCTCCCCGGCAACGGCGCCAGAAAAGAGCTTGATGTCTACTACGCAACTTTCTTCTTGTAGACACGTGTTGGGCCTCCAAGCGCAGAGTTTTGTAGGACAGTAGCAATTTCCCCTCAATTGGATGACCTAAGGTTTATCAATCCATGAGAGGTGTAGGATGAATATGGTCTCTCTCAAACGACCCTGCAACCAAATACAAGCAATCTCTTGTGTCCCCAACACACCCAATAGAATGGAAAATTGTATAGGTGCACTAGTTCAGTGAAGAGATGGTGATAAAAGTGTAATATGGATAGTAGATATTGGTTTTTGTAATCTGAAATTATAAAAACAGCAAGGTAACTAATAGTAAATGGGCACAAAAACGGTGTTGCAATGCTTAAAAATGAGGCCTAGGGTCCGTACTTTCGCTAGTGCAATTTCTCAAAAGTGCTAACATAGTTGGATCATATGATTGTCCCTCGAAGTGTAACGAAGAATCACTCCCGAGTTCCTATTAGCGGAGAACAAAAGATAGGAATTGTTTGTTGGGTATGAACCCATCTCAAAGCTATTCTTTCTGTTCGATCTACCCTAGAGTTCGTACTAGAATAACGCAAGCTATTCTTTCCGATCGATCTAATCAAGAGATCGTACTAAGATAACACCAAAGAAAATTCATATTCATAATACTCAATCCACACAAAGAACTATAAATAGACCTCAAAGTATTCGTCGGAGAAAAATGTGCATCAACCCCTATGCATAGATTACCCCAATATCACCGCGGGAATCCGCGAGTTGAATGCCATAACATATATCAAGTGAATCAATAAGATACCCCAATTGTCACCTCAAGTATTCATATTGCAAGATATAAATCATGTGTTCTCAAATCTGAATATTCAATCCGACAAGACAAAACTTCAAAGGGTAAAGATTCAATCCATCACAACAAGGGTATAGAGGGGAGAAACATCATATGATCCGACTATATTAACAAAGCCCATGATATAGATCACGAGAGGGAGAGATTAAACACATAGCTACTGGTGCAAACCCTCAGCCCTGAGGGTGGACTACTCCCTCCTCATCGTGGTGTCTGCCGGGATGATGAAGATGGCCACCGGAGATGAATACCCCCTCCGGCAGGGTGCCGGAACGGGTCTAGATTGGTTTTCGTTGGCTACGGAGCCCTGTGGCGGTGGAACTTCTGATCTAGGTTAAACCCCGAGGGGTTTCGGAATATTTGGAAATTTATAGTGCAAAGAAGGGGTACAGGAGGTCACTGAGGTGGGAACAACCCACCTGGGCGCGCCAGGTGGGCCACACCCGTGGGCACCCATTGCTGCATGGTGTACATAGTTGAATAATTCGTACAAGTTATCAAAGGATAACTTTTTTTAATCATCTTCTTTCCCTATTTTCATACTATTCATAGTACAAAATATCATCAAACATTTTTTTATTACCCATTCTTCTGAGTTTCGTACTATATGTAGTACAAAATCTCGTTGAACAAATGCCCCCCACTGAGTCGTGTTCGAATGCGAAGCGAATCGGACACGACTTGGTGAAAGAATTTCTTGTCAACCAACTCGCGCATTTATTTTATTTTTGCAGCCTTGAGGTGTATTTTTTAGACCACTTGTGAGTCACGGGTGGTTATGAGAGGAAAACTTCTTTGGCTATTAGTGAGTAAATTCGCCCAAGCGAGAAGGTAGAAAAAAAATAGAGGTACCATATTGGACCACGACGCTGCTGTGGTGCCTGGCAATCAAGTAACCTCGAGTCCTCTTCAGCTTGCGGCGGAACGCCATGCCGCACGCTGAAGGTGTTATCAGTCAAGTCGCAACCATTTAGATGCATGGTGCCAGCCGACAAGACTAAAGAATTTCATAGCTTTGCGTTAACCGCACTAGCCAAAGAAAAAGCCAAAAGAGCAGTTGAGGTATCTTGTTGGGTCGTATTGCTGCCACGACGCCTGTCAACCAAGCTTCCTCAGATCATCCTCAGTTCGTGGCGAAACACCATGCCGTGCGTTGAAGGTTTTATCAGACAAGTCGGGACCGTATAGCTGCACGGTGCCAGCCGACAAGACTGAAGGGTTTCACAGCTTCGCGCTGGCCGCACTGGCATGCTACACTGTTCCCATAATTAAGCTCACCGTGGCCATGTGGATGGGACATCAGGACGTCATCCATGTCTCGCCCTATCGCCGAGTGTGATGGGTCGGTGACAAGGCCGGCCTGGTGCAGCGACGACATCATTGTGCACGCCCGCTATTGTCGCCGAAGATTTTTGAGGGCATAGCATTGCCCCAGATGATGTTGTTGTAGAGTTGTTGTAATACCGACGACTGAGGGGCGAGGCCACCTTCAGTGTTAGCAGCCCGAATCAAGGCTGGGTGTTGCCGTTGTTGACAATGCCTGCGGCTTGCGGTGTTTAAGACGACGTCGTGCGGGGACGGCACCGTCGACGCAAATTATCGAGGCCCTAGCGTCGCCCCCGGTGTTATTGTTGTTGTGGAAGCGGCGAAGTGCTAACACTAACGGGCGACGCCGTCCTCGATGTTAGCGACGTAGGTTGAAGTAGTCTGGTTGCCATCAACTTGGCGGCATGGCTTGGCGCCATGTGAGGAGGTCGTTCGGCAATGGGGACCTCTCCCCCCGGCTGAGCGAGTCCTGGATTAGGGGGTCTCTGGACAGCCGGACTGTTGGACTATGAAGATACAAGATTGAAGACTTCGTCCCGTGTCCGGATGGGACTCTCCTTGGCGTGGAAGGCAAGCTTGGCAATACGGATATGTAGATCTCCTCCCTTGTAACCAACTTTGTGTAACCCTAGCCCCCTCTGATGTCTATATAAACCGGAGGGTTTAGTCCGTAGGACAACATACAATCATACCATAGGCTAGCTTCTAGGGTTTAGCCTCTATGATCTCATGGTAGATGAACTCTTGTAATACTCATATCATCAATATCAATCAAGCAGGACGTAGGGTTTTACCTCCGTCGAGAGGGCCCGAACCTGGGTAAACATCGTGTCCCCTGCCTCCTGTTACCATCCGCCTTAGACGCACAGTTCGGGACCCCCTACCCGAGATCTGCCGGTTTTGACACCGACATTGGTGCTTTCATTGAGAGTTCCACTGTGTCGTCATCATAGGGAAGGATGGCTCGTCTCGTTGTCAAGGACAACATCATCTCTGGAGGAGCCCTGGTTGTAGGCCAAACTCTCCGACTAGGCGGCTTCGTCATGACCGCCCGCTCGGCCGCTGTGCCGACGATGACTACTCGGGTCATCGAAAATAGCCTCCACATCAGCTCAAAATTCACCGAGCAGATGGATCCAAGGGAGCTCTCCTCTTTGAATGAGCTCTTGGATCGCATCGCCGCACTGGGAGTCGCTACGGACTACGATCGGATTGGGCTTAAACCCGACCAAAGGGAAATTAACTCTCCGCCGGTCACCCATCAGATAGCGGTGGTGGAGGAGCAATGCGGCGATTCTCCCCCTATCCCGAGGACGAACTATGTCCGGATTCCCGAGATCTCTGAGCCGGATACCCGCTCATGGGAGGACATCGCCCTAACCCTGAACCTAGAATCAGGCTGCATACCGAACCTGCGGGGCAACATCCCGAAGCCTGAACTTCCAAGATCGGAAACTCCCTCGCCCCGGGGTCTCAGATTGGGTCAAGGTCTGGACTTAAATCCACCCACCCACCCAGATACAAACGATCTTTCCCACATTAGGCAAGAGCCCCAAGAGACAGTACATCACTATTGGGCCAGATTCCTCCTTGTAATGAACAAGGTCAAGGACTATCGCGAGGAAGACGTAATTTCAATCTTTTGCAAGAATTGCACGGACAAGGGAATTTTCAACGCCATAAGTTGCTGTGACATAGCACACTTCGCTGACTTGGCGGCCATAGTACGGAAGTACTGTGCGATGGAAAGCGCCTGGAAAACCCAAACAAAATTTTGGGATAATTCGGCTCTGACAAAACCCCTAGTCCGAACTAAAAGGGTGCACTCTCATAAGTCGCCCGACTCAATTACAAAGAAGCAAAAGCCCACTACAGGGCGTGGAACCGTATTGGAGGGATGGCTTAACGGGCCCTGCAAAATTCATAGTACAGCGGATACCATACCAACACACAACCTTAGAGCATGTGGGTACTCCGGCAGGTGGCCAAGAGCGGTGAGGATCTCCTCATCCAAAACACCTCAGAGCACCTTCCCATGGACAACAATACAGTATTGACAGTCTTCGAGACCTTCGCCTCAAATAATAGGCGTAAGCGAGCACTCCGCAGCCTTGCCGAAGTCTGCCACGTGGCAGCAATAAATCCATGGAGCAACACGGCTATCACCTTCAATGCCAGTGATGAATCTAAATTCCGAACAGCCCGAGCACCAGCCGCCTTGGTCCTCAGTCCAATTGTGGACAGCATTCGGCTCACTAAAGTGCTCATGAAGGGTGGCAACAGATTAAACCTCATTTATGAGGAGACTCTTCAAAAAATGGAAATAGACAGAAACCGTATTGAGGAAAGCAGCACGACCTTCCGAGGAATCATCCCTAGTCGGTAGGCACGTTGCGCTGGCAAAATCACACTAGATGTGGTATTCGGCACTCCGAAGAATTACAGGTCCGAAAAAATTACATTCCAAGTGGCTCCGTTCAGTAGCGGATACCACGCCCTTCTAGGGCGGGAGGCATTCATGATCTTCCAAGCCATACCCCATTACGGGTACATGAAGCTCAAAATGCCCGGGCCCAATGGAATCATCACTCTAGCTAGTGATCCGGACATAGCACTCCTCGCCGAGAACAAAACAGCCGCACTGGCCCTCGAGGAATTATCCGAAGCCCTTGTGGCGGAGGAATTAACCGCGCTGCACTCCACAGTGGACAGGGACGACGTGATACTAGACAAAAGATCCAAGTCCACCTCTTTTAAACCAGCAGATGAAATAGTCAAATTCCAAGTCCATTGAACGGACCCCACAAAAATAGCATCCATCGGGGCACAGTTAAACCCCGCTGTAGACGCCGCACTACGGGAGTTGCTGCGCGAGAATTGGGACATATTCGCCTGGCATCCTTCAGACATGCCAGGAATCCCGCGTAGGCTGGCCGAGCATAGCCTTAACATTCTAAAGGGATTCAAGCCAGTCAAGCAGACTCTTCGGCGTTTCTCCGAACCTAAGTGACAAGCCATGGGAGAGGAGCTAGCCAAGTTACTGGAGGCCGGATTCATTAGAGAAATAAAGCATCCGAACTGGATAGCAAACCTGGTGATGGTACCAAAGAAGGACAAATCCTGGCGCCTATGCGTCGACTTCAAGGACCTTAATAAGGCTTGCCCAAAGGATCTGTTCCCCCTCCCTCGCATCGATCAAATTATCGATGCTACCGCAGGACACGACTCATTGTGCTTCCTCGACGCATACTCCGGTTACCACCAAATTAAGATGGCAGAGTCCGATCAAGCCGCAACGGCATTTACCACTACATACGGCCCCTTCTGTTTTAACACAATGCCCTTCGGGCTCAAAAACACCAGCGCAACGTATCAGCGCATGATTCAGACATGTCTGGAAAAGCAGGTCGGCAAAACAGTGGAGGCATACGTCGACGATGTGGTCGTTAAAACCAAACATGTCGACTCCTTAATAGATGACTTGAGGCTCACGTTCGACAATCTCCGAACATACGACATTAAGCTCAATCCGGAAAAATGCGTTTTCGGCGTACCCGCCGGAAAGCTCCTGGGCTTTATCGTCTCCAGTAGAGGAATTGAAGCAAATCCGGCTAAGATCCGGGCTCTGCCGCAGTTGGGTAACCCAACTGACCTCAAGAAAATCCAGAAGTTAACTGGATGTGTGGCGGCCTTAAGCCGCTTTATCTCTCGATTAGGAGAAAAGGCACTCCCCCTCTATCGCCTTCTTCGGTGCACCGAACACTTCGAGTGGACGGATGCAGCCACGACCGGATTGGAAGAAATAAAAGCCATCTTGGCCACCAACCCAATCTTGGTCACGCTAAATGTCGGTGAACCAATGTTGTTATATATAGCGGCAACTCACCAAGTTGTAAGCGCAGTGCTCGTCGTCGAACGAGAGACGGATGGACATAAATTCCCACTTCAAAAGTCGGTATATTATGTATCCACTGTCCTCACTCCATGCAAATCACGGTACCCACATTATCAAAAGATAGCTGATACGTCTCCGTCGTATCTATAATTTTTTATTGTTCCATGCCAATATTCTACAATTTCCATATACTTTTTGGCAACTCTTTTTACTATTTTTGGTACTAACATATTGATCCAGTGCCCAGTGCCAGTTCCTGTCTGTTGCATGTTTTTGGTTTCGCAGAATATCCATATCAAACGGAATCCAAATGGGATAAAAACGGCCAGAGAATTATTTCGGAATATTTGTGATTTTTGGGAAGAAAATCAATGCGAGACGGTGCCCGAGGTGGCCACGAGGGTGGGGCCCACGGCCACTACAGGCAGGCGCGCCCCCGCCCTCGTGGGCCTCTCATAAGGCGGTTGATGCTCCACTTTGGCCGCAAGAAAGCTATTTTTTGGAAAAAGATCTGGGCGAAGGTTTCAACCCAATCGGAGTTACGGATCTCCATATATATACGAAACGGTGAAAAGGCACCAGAACAAAACGCAGAAACAGAGAGAGACAGAGAGACAGATCCAATCTCGGAGGGGCTCTCGCCCCTCCCATGCCACGGAGGCCAAGTACCAGAGGGGAAACCCTTCTCCCATCTAGGGAGGAGGTCAAGGAAGAAGAATACGAAGGGGCCCCCTCTCCCCTTCTCTTCCGATGGCGCCGGAACGCTGCCATGGCCATCATCATCACCGCGATCTACACCAACACCTCCGCCATCTTCACCAACTTCTCCATCACCTTCCCCCCTCTATCTACACCGGTCCACTCTCCCGCAACCCACTGTACCCTCTACTTGAACATGGTGCTTTATGCTTCATATTATTATCCAATGATGTGTTGCCATCCTATGATGTCTGAGTAGATTTTCGTTGTCCTATTGGTGGTTGATGAATTGCTATGATTGATTTAATTTGCTTTTGGTTATGTTGCTGTCCTTTGGTGCCCATCATATGAGTGCGCACGTGGATCACACCATAGGGTTAGTTGTATGTTGATAGGACTATGTATTGGAGGGCTAGAGTGACAAAAACGTCAACCTAGCATAGAAATTGATGCATACGGGATTGAAGGGGGACCAATATATCTTAATGATATGGCTGGGTTTTACCTTAATGAACATTAGTAGTTGCGGATGCTTGCTAATAGTTCCAATCATAAGTGCATAGAATTCCAAGTCAGGGATAACATGCTAGCAGTGGCCTCTCCCACATAATACATGCTATCGGTCTAGTAAAGTAGTCAATTGCTTAGGGGCAATTTCGCAACTCCTACCACCACTTTTCCACACTCTCTATATTTACTTGATTGCTTCTTTACTTACAACAGCCCCTACTTTTTATTTACTTGCTCTTTATTATCTTGCAAACCTATCCAACAATACCTACAAAGTACTTCTAGTTTCATACTTGTTCTAGGTAAAGCGAACATCAAGCGTGCGTAGAGTTGTATCGGTGGTCGATTGAACTTGAGGGAATATTTGTTCTGCCTTTAGCACCTCGTTGGGTTCGACATTGTTACTTATCGAAACTGTTGCGATCCCCTATACTTGTGGGTTATCAAGACCTTTTTCTGGCGCCGTTGCCGGGGAGCAATAGCGTGGGGTGAATATTATCGTGTGTGCTTGTTTGCTTTATCACTAAGTAATTTTTATTTGTTGTTCTTAGTTGTTTTCTATCTTTAGTTATGGGTAGGAAACGCAAAATACCAAAAAAATAGTTGTACCTTCTAAACCAATGGTTGAAGAACCACTCAAATCTATCACACTGCTGAAGCTTATTACTTGGATCATCTTCGATCCCTATGTGGTCGTGCTGAAACCCCAACTAGCTTAGTTGAGGGCAAATCCTTAGATGAGCATGCTTGTTATGTGCGACACCGAATATCTGAAAAAGGGAAAATTTTACTAGGTCAAATTCATCGTTTGCAATGCTATGCTTGGAATTTATGCGAAATATATGATATTACTTGTTGTTCTGAAAACCCTAAGAAACACCTTCCGTATCAATGTGAGTTTAGTGATAATGGAATCGTATCTTCGTATGCTAAGGGTGTTTATAGTTACTATGATGTTCAACAAATTGAAGAATTTATTGCTTTTAAGGGTGCTTATGAAATTGCTTCTTTGATTGAAATGTATGATGCTACTCTTTACAAATCTGAAAATTTTGACATACTTAAATATTGCTATGATAATCATGCTTCTAATGCCTATGTTGAACCATATATTGAGGACTACCCCGCTGTCCAAAAAGAGACTAATATTTTGCAGGAGTCTATGGAAGAAGAAATTGATGAAACTGTGAGCTCATTGGATGAAAAAGATGAGGGGGAGAGTGAAGAACAAAAGGAGGAAGAGCGGATTAGCTACCCGTGCCCACCTTCTAATGAGAGTAACTCTTCAACTCATACATTGTTTAATTTCCTTTCATGCTTACCGAAGGATGATTGCTATGATGATTGTTATGATCCCTTTGACTCTCCTGAAATATCCCTTTTTGATGATGCTTGCTATGCTTGTGGCCAAGATGCCAATATGAATTATGCTTATGAAGATGAACTTGCTATAGTTCCTTATGTTAAACATGAAATTGTTGCTATTGTACCCACACATGATAGTCCTATTATCTTTTCGAATTCTCCCGACTACACTATATCGGAGAAGTTTGCACTTATTAAGGATTATATTGATGGGTTGCGTTTTACTATTACACATGATGATTTTTATGAATATAACATGCATGTGCTTGCTGCTCCTACTTGCAATTATTATGAGAGAGCAACTATATCTCCACCTCTCTATGTTTCCAATATGATAAAATTGCAAGAAACTGTTTTATACTATGCATTGGCCTTTACTATGTGTGCATGAATTGTTCTTTTATGACATTCCTATGCATAGGAAGAGAGTTAGACTTTGTCATTGCATGATATATGTTACTTTGTGCTCACTACTAAATTACAAATCATTGTTAATTAAAATTGGCTTTGATATACCTTGGGATCCGGGTGGATCCATTACTTGAGCACTATATGCCTAGCTTAATGGCTTTAAAGAAAGCGCTGCCAAGGAGACAACCAGGAAGTTTTAGAGAGTCATTTATTTATGTTGAGTGCTTTCATATAGTTTAAAAACAACAAAAATAAAGAGGGGAACCCAAAACTTTTTCAAAAAGGAAAGCGAAAGTGAGAAAGACAAGCATTGTTGAAGTGGGAGAGCTCCTTGAACTTTGTTCATGCTCACGGAAACTTTGTGAATCTTGATTACAGAAACTTTTCAACAAAAATAATTATCCCCTTGTACAATTCCATTGTATTATAAAAATAATGTGCCAAGGTTTGCCTTTAGGATGTTTACATTTGCTTGATGGTCTATACGGTGCAGGACAGAAACTTTGGCTGTAGTGCGCGATTTTACATTTTTAGCTGGAACATCAAATGGTTCTGATCATTTTTGCACTGTATTTCTGTACAAATTGTTTATTTTTCCTAATTTTGGAAGAATTTTTCAAGTACCATAAGTATGGTGAATGTTCAGATTATTACAGACTGTTCTGTTTTAGACAGATTCTGTTTTTGATGCATAGTTTGCTTGTTTTGATGAAACTATCACTTTATATCAGTGGATTAAGCCATGGAAAAGTTATATTACAGTAGACACAATGCAAAAAAAATATGAATTGGTTTGCAACAGTAAAGAGTAGTGATTTGCTTTATTATACTAACGGATCTTACCGAGTTTTCTGTTGAAGTTTTGTGTGGATGAAGTGTTCGATGATTGAGGATGTCTCGATGTGAGGAGAAGAAGGAGAGGCAAGAGCTCAAGCTTGGGGATGCCCAAGGCACACCAAGTAAATATTCAAGGAGACTCAAGCATCTAAGCTTGGGGATGCCCCGGAAGGCATCCCCTCTTTCTTCAACAAGTATCGGTATGTTTTCGTATTCATTTCGTTCATGCGATATGTGCAATCTTGGAGCGTCTTTTGCATTTAGTTTTCATTTTTATTTTATGCACCATGCTGGTATGAGATAGTCCTTGGTTGATTTATAGAATGCTCTTTGCACTTCACTTATATCTTTTGATTATGGCTTTATAGAATGCTTCATGCGCTTCACTTATATCATTTGAAGTTTGGATTGCCTGTTTCTCTTCACTTAGACAACCGCCATTTGTAGAATGCTCTTTTGCTTCACTTATATTTGATAGAGCGTGGGCACATCTTTTTTAAAAAGAATTAAACTCTCTTGCTTCACTTATATCTATTTAGAGAGATGACAGGAATTGGTCATTGACATGGTTAGTCATAAAATCCTACATAAAACTTGTAGATCACTGAATATGATATGTTTGATTCCTTGCAATAGTTTTGCGATATAAAGATGGTGATATTAGAGTCATGCTAGTGGGTAGTTGTGGATTGTAGAAATACTTGTGTTGAGGTTTGTGATTCCCGTAGCATGCACGTATGGTGAACCGTTATGTGATGAAGTCGGAGCATGATTTATTTATTGATTGTCTTCCTTATGAGTGGCGGTTGGGGACGAGCGATGGTCTTTTCCTACCAATCTACCCCCTAGGAGCATGCGCATAGTACTTTGTTTCGATGACTAATAGATTTTTTCAACAAGTATGTGAGTTCTTTATGACTAATGTTGAGTCTGTGGATTATACGCACTCACACCCTTCCATCATTGCTAGCCTCTCTAGTATCGCACAAATTTCGTCGGTACCATAAACCCACCATATACCTTCCTCAAAACAGCCACCATACCTACCTATCATGGCATTTCCATAGCCATTCTGAGATATATTGCCATGCAACTTCCATCATCATCATATACATGACTTGAGCATTCATTGTCATAATGCTTTGCATGATCGTAAGATAGCTAGCATGTTGTTTCCATGGCTTGTCCGTTTTTTGATGTCATTGCTACGCTAGATCATTGCACATCCCGGTACACCGCCGGAGGCATTCATATAGAGTCATATCTTTGTTCTAGATATCGAGTTGTAATATTGAGTTGTAAGTAAATAAAAGTGTGATGATCATCATTATTAGAGCATTGCCCCAGTGAGGAAAGGATGATGGAGACTATGATTCCCCAACAAATCGGGATGAGTCTTCGGACTTTAAAAAAAGGCCAAATAAGCCCAAATAAAAAAGAGGCCAAAGAAGCCCACCAAAAAAAACAAAAAAATGAGAGAAAAAAAGAGAAGGGGCAATGTTACTATCCTTTTACAACACTTGTGCTTCAGAATAGAACCATGTTCTTCATATAGAGAGTCTCTTGAGTTATCACTTTCATATACTAGTGGGAATTTACATTACAGAACTTGGCTTGTATATTCCGATGATGGGCTTCCTCAAATGCCCGAGGTCTTCATGAGCAAGCAAGTTGGATGCACACCCACTTAGTTTTCAGTCTGAGCTTTCATACACTTATAGCTCTTAGTGCATCCGTTGCATGGCAATCCCTACTCACTCACATTGATATCTATTGAAGGGCATCTCCATAGCCCGTTGATACGCCTAGTTTATGTGAGACTATCTTCTCCTTTTTGTCTTCTCCACAACCACCATTCTATTCCACCTATAGTGCTATGTCCATGGCTCACGCTCATGTATTGCGTGAAAGTTGAAAAGGTTTGAGAACGTCAAAAGTATGAAACAATTGCTTGGCTTGTCATCGGGGTTGTGCATGATGTGAATATTTTGTGTGGTGAAGATGGAGCATAGCCAGACTATATGATTTTGTAGGGATAACTTTCTTTGGCCATGTTATTTTGAAAAGACATGATTGCTTTATTAGTAGGCTTGAAGTATTATTGTTTTTATGTCAAATGATAGACTATTGCTTAGATATGTGATCAAGATTATGCTAGGTAGCATTCCACATCAAAAATTATCTTTTTTATCATTTACCTACTCGAGGACGAGCAGGAATTAAGCTTGGGGATGCTGATACGTCTCCGTTGTATCTATAATTTTTGATTGTTCCATGCCAATATTCTACAACTTCCATATACTTTTTGGCAACTTTTTATACTATTTTTGGTACTAACATATCGATCCAGTGCCCAGTGCCAGTCCCTGTCTGTTGCACGTTTTTGGTTTCGCAGAATATCCATATCAAACGGAATCCAAACTGCATAAAAACAGACGGAGAATTATTTTGGAATATTTGTGATTTTTGGAAAGAAAATCAATGCGAGACGGTGCCCGAGGTGGCCACGAGGGTGGGGCCCACGACCACTACAGGCAGGCGCGCCCCCCACCCTCGTGGGCCCCTGGTAAGGCGGTTGATGCTCTACTTTGGCCGCAAGAAAGCTAATTTTTGGAAAAAGATCTGGGCGAAGGTTTCAACCAAATCGAAGTTACGGATCTCCATATATATATGAAACGGTGAAAAGGCACCACAACAGAACGCAGAAACAGAGAGAGTCAGAGAGACATATCCAATCTCGGAGGGGCTCTCGCCCCTCCCATGCCATGGAGGCCAAGTACAAGAGGGGAAACCCTTCTCCCATCTAGGGAGCAGGTCAAGGAAGAAGAAGACGAAGGGGCCCTGAGGGAGTCCTGGATTAGGGGGTCTCCGGACAGCCGGACTATATCCTTCGTCCAGACTGTTGGACTATGAAGATACAAGATTGAAGACTTCGTCTCGTGTCTGGATAGGACTCTACTTGGCGTGGAAGGCAAACTAGGCAATATGGATACGGATATCTCCTCCTTTGTAACCGACCTTGTGTAACCCTAACCCTCTCCGGTGTCTATATAAACCGAAGGGTTTTAGTCCGTAGGACAACAACCACAACATACAATCATACCATAGGCTAGCTTCTAGGGTTTAGCCTCTCTGATCTCGTGGTAGATCTACTCTTGTACTACTCGTATCATCAATATCAATCAAGCAGGACGTAGGGTTTTACCTCCATCAAGAGGGCCCGAACCTGGGTAAAACATTGTGTCCCCTGCCTCCTGTTACCATCTGGCCTAGACGCACAGTTCAGGACCCCCTACCCAAGATCCGCCGGTTTTGACACCGACATTGGTGCTTTCATTGAGAGTTCCTCTGTGTCGTCGCCGTTAGGCTTGATGGCTCCTACTATCATCGATAGCGATGCGGTCCAGGGTGAGACTTTTCTCCCCGGAAAGATCTTCGTATTCGGCGGCTTCGCACTGCGGGCTAATTCGCTTGGCCATCTGGAGCAGATTGAAAGCTACGCCCCTGGCCATCAGGTCAGATTTGGAAGCTTGAACTACACGGCCGACATCCACGGAGACTTGATCTTCGACAGATTCGAGCCACAGCCGGGCGCGCCGCACTGTCACGATGGGTATGACCTAGCTCTACCGCCGAACAGTACCCTAGAGGTCGCGCCCGCATCAGCTCCGACCCTTAGCTCAGAGCCAACTGCGCCAATCAAGGACGGGTGGTTAGACACCGCCTCAGGGGCTGCAGTCTCAACGGCGATCGAGCCGAACACCAGCCTAAACCTCTGCGTAGCCCGTGACTCCAAGGTGCCGGACTCTTTTCCGGACTCCGAACCATCCGCGCCCCTGCCAATCGAATCCGATTGGGCGCCGATCATGGAATTCACCGCCGCGGATATCTTTCAGCACTTGCCCTTCGACGACATTCTGAATGCACTAAGATCTCTCTCTCTGTCAGGAGAGCCCTGGCCGGACTATGGCCAACAGGATTGGGATGCGGACGACGAAGAAATTCGACGCCCACCCACCACCCACTTCGTAGCAACTGTCGATGATTTAACCGACATGCTCGACTTCGACTCCAAAGACATCGACGGTATGGACGACGATGTAGGAGACGAACATGAACCAGCGCCTATAGGGTACTGGAAAGTCACCTCGTCATATGACATATACATGGTGGACACACCAAAAGAAGACGACGACGAGGAACGGAAGGACGCAACAAAGGCTTGTCCCCTCAAGAAGCAGTCAAAGCGGCGGCGTAAGCGCCGCCCCAAATCCCGCCTCGATAGAAATAACGATCATACAGACCCAGCGTTGGAGCAGGGCGAACTACTGCCGGACCACGGCAATACGGAGAATCAAACCGAACAAACCAATTCTGTCAAAGATAATAGTCCGGACGACATAACGCCGGATAGGCACCCGGAGCAGCAGAGTGCCCGTCAAAGTCTTGTTGCCACCGCGAGGAGTCTGAAAACGCAGAAGCAAAGGCTCAAGGCTGCGTAGGACACACTCCAAATCAGATGGAGTAAAGTACTCAACACAGCAGCGAAGTACGGCGACAATCGCCCCACCAAGAGTTACCCAAAGTGGAAGTTGCTACCCGAATTCGATGAGGAGGCCTCAGACCCCCGACAACCAAAAATTAAAATAGCCATCTGGCCGGATAAACGACCTCACGGCCAACATAAAGCGGCAAGAAATGCCGCACATAAGCCAATACGCGGTCTACGCGAGGGCTCACATCAAAAGGAGGGCGAAACCAGATCCATCTATGGACCACGCAAGCGTGCTCCAGCATACGATGCAACACAACAAACATCTGAACAACGCAGTACACCCAGATATAGGGGTGCCGCACCCCCTATGTTTCACCGATGAGGTGCTGGACCATGAATTTCCAGAGGGATTCAAACCCGTAAACATAGAGGCATACGATGGAACAACAGACCCTGGGGTCTGGATTGAGGACTATATCCTCCATATCCATATGGCTCGTGGAGATGATCTCCATGCCATTAAGTATTTACCCCTCAAACTCAAAGGGCCAGCTTGGCACTGGCTTAAGAGCCTCCCCGAAAGCTCCATTGGAACCTGGGAAGAGCTCGAAGACGCCTTTCGGGCAAATTTTCAAGGGACTTATGTTCGACCTCCGGACGCGGATGATTTGAGTCATATAACTCAACAGCCTGGAGAGTCAGCCCGACAGCTTTGGAACAAGTTTCTTACTAAAAAGAACCAAATTGTCGACTGTCCGGACGCCGAAGCCTTGGCAACTTTTAAGCATAGCGTCCATGATGAATGGCTTGCCAGACACCTCGGCCAAGAAAAGCCGAGAACAATGGCAGCATTAACAGGCGTCATGACCCGCTTTTGCGCGGGTGAAGATAGCTGGCTAGCCAGATGCAGCACCAGCGACCCCAGTACATCCGAAGTTAGAGATGGAAACGGGAAATCACGGTGCAACAGCAATAACAAACGCCGGAATAAAGAAGACAACACGAAGAGCATGGCAGTAAACACTGGATTCAAAAGCTCTCGGCCAGGTCGGCAAAAGCCACCCTCTAAAGGCGCCAGAGACGAACTGTCCAGCCTAAACAAAATTCTGGACCAAATATGTCAGACCCATAGCACCCCTGGTAAACCCGCTAATCATACCCACAGAGAATGTTGGGTCTTCAAGCAGTCCGACAAGCTCAACACCGTACACAAGGGGGAGGATACACCAAGCGAAGACGAGGACGAGCCTCTCAAGCAAGACACTAGGGAACAAAAGAAATTTCCACCAGAAGTCAAAACAGTAAATGTATTACATGTGATCAAGGGGAGAAACAAAATGGCACTCCCAGAAAAATATGCCCAAGGGCCTATCACCGCGGAGTCCTGCCACTGGACGTCTCAACTGATCACTTTCGACCATCGTGATTACTCAGCAAGTATCCAGCGTGCAGGATGGGCCGCCCTGGTATTAGACCCAATAATTAACGGATACCACTTCACACGAGTCCTGATGGACGGTGGCAGCAGTCTAAACCTGATATACCAGGATACAATCCGCGAAATGGGGATAGACCCAACGAAAATTTACCATAGCAATACTACCTTTAAAGGAGTAACGCCAGGCCCAGGGGCTCATTGCACGGGCTCCCTGCTGCTAAAGGTTATATTCGGCTTCCCCGGTAACTTCCGTAACGAACATTTAACCTTCCACATCGCTCCGTTCCAAAGTGGCTATCAAGCACTACTTGGACGCGAAGCTTTTGCTTGCTTTAATGCAATACCACATTACGCTTCCCTGACGCTCAAGATGCCTGGTCCACGCGACATCATTACAGTGAACGTAAGTATTAAGCGATCCTTGCGCGCCGAAGAGAATTGCCTTGGCAGCCGCACACTAAAAACTGCCTCGCCAACTAAAGTATTTGATAGGTCGTCAAGACCACGGACGCGGTTAGACAAGTCCGGCGCTGCTATATGTAATTTATACCGGATTGATGGCCACACCCCTATTACAAATACAAGGGGCCCGACGCGCGCAGACAAGTGGCAATTTATACTCATTTCTAGTTATACATGGTTTCTTTAAAAACTATCTCCCTGCACGACAACTTTTTCACCTAAATTCCTCTCTTTTACAGATGACCATCGTGCTACACCCGTCCAGGATACGGCACAACGGAGATACAGGCGCAGACGTGCAGCAGGGACCCGTTCCAAGGATTCTTTTTAGATTAAGACCCTGCGTAAACCTTTTTTACTGTCTCTTGTTGATACACATCCACCGAATTCTCAGCACAATTGAGAAGGATGTTGTCGTCTTGGCATGTGGCCACGTCAGAATAATGCACGTACCTGGACAAAAGGGGCTTCTTACAAAGGGCACTATTTAGGCCCGGTTTATACAATAAAGACCGAATACCTTAGGGAGTGTTCGGCGTCGCGAGTTTGGCCTTATATGCATTAGCTCCGAATCATTATCTTTGGTCAAATGTTGGGTTTGCCCGGCTCCTGTGTTTTGGTGCCTTACGTTCCGCTTTACGGGCTAAGGCAGCACTAGGAGAACTACTGCGATTGTGCCCTGGTTCATCCGGACAAGCACCTCAATAGAGAAAGCCGAAAACTGACTGTCATGATATAGCGTGAGACTAGTCAACCACTCGATGACCTATCGGAATGTTAGAATTCCTCCGCCTTAACGAAGGGCCGTTTTTCGGCCAGGCATGTATGCACCCCAAGATCGGGAGAGTGCGGAGCAACCAGGGGCTATCTAGTAGCCCCACTGTCAAACTCATATGGCTAAGTGAAAGTGTTAAAGCATTATAGTCTAGTTGCCTCGTTCGCTACGCTATCACCTCCTTAATAGGACCAAGACGTTGGGTTAAGTGTGAACACGCGTTTTTCGCGAGCACCTCCGCATTATATGCGTGGGGGTTGAAGCCGACGGCTGCAATCTTTCAGGTTATACACATGTATACATAAACGGCCGCACAGGAGGCATCATACTACTTTCAGGCAAAAGTATAAACATGGCCTTATAAAATTTCATAAAAGCATTGTGTTTACAATGAGAATACATATCACTCAAACATAATATTCTTCGAGCACTGGGCCTGTATCAAACGAGCACCCTCGAGAACTTCCTTGAAATAGTGCTCGGCAGCCACTCGGCCTATGGCCGAACCCTGCGCCGCAACAGTGGTAGCGTCCATCTCCGCCCAGTATGCTTTAACATGGGCAAGGGCCATCCGCGAGCCTTCTATGCACGCCGACCTCTTCATCGCATTAATGTGCGGCACCACACCAAGGAACCGCTGCACTAAACTGAAATAACTGTTCGGCTTTGGCTTTTCCGGCCATAGCTGATCCACGACAGACCTCATGGCGAGTCCGGACAACCTATTTAGTTCGGCCCATTCGGCTAGCTGATCAGTCAATGGAAGCGGACGCTCTAGAACGTTGAATTGCGACAAGAACAGCTTGTCCACTTCACGATCTGTTTGACCGTGGAAGTATTTGGCCGCATCGGCAGCGCTCGTCGCCAAGTCCATATACGCATCTGTTGAACTCCATAGCCGATCCAGAGGGGCATACCGTGGATCTCTGAACTTCCTCCGTAGCATGAAGGGCTTCCCAGCCGCAATATCCCCGGCCTCCCGCAGCTCCTCCTTCTTCGCTCTCATAGCAGAGCGGGTGTCTTTGTCCGCCATCGTGGCCTTCTCAAGGTCCGTTGCCTTCGCTCGGTTTTCTTTTTCAAGGAGCCGGCAACGGTCGGCAGTGTCTTTTAATTCTACGGCCATCTTGGCCATCTTCTCTTGGCTCTCGCAATGTGCGTCCTTCTTGGCTTTCAACTCTTCGGCCGCCTTCAAAGCATCCGCATTACTAACCCTTGCTTGTTCCTTGGCTCGGGCAAGTTCTGCCCACTAGGTTTCCATGGTGGAAGCTCCATCTGTAGTCACAACATATTAAAGATACTGGCATCATGCTGCTCTTACTATGTGGCGTTCACCATATAATAGCACTTACCCTGTGCCTCATCAAGCCTCTTGTTAACAAGCCCGATGTCGGCGTCTACCGCATCCAGTTGCCGTTTTAATTCGGCAAACTCACTAGTCCGGCTAGCCACAGGAGCTTCCACCACCTGCACATAGGGGCAGTCTGGTTATTGCCTGGGACTATGATCCTCTTTTCGCCGCCGTTCTTGACGACAACCAGAGTCTCAGGGGCTAATATCTACACAGGGCACACCTAACATGTGCAGTACTATCACATATTATCTCACGTACCTCAAAGCCTGTCAGTAGACTCATAAAGGCTTCATGTAATCTGCTTTTGGCGGACGAAATTCTCTCCATCACCGTACCCATCAGCGTACGGTGTTCTTCTGAGATGGCTGCTCGCCCCACCAGCTCCCTCAGAACGTCCGACCGCATACCAGACGGTGCCGGACTCTTTTGTTTGCTCTCTTCGGGAGCCGGACGCTGGGGACTTCGGGGGTCCATGGGATTATCTTCTGGCCTCACCGGATCCGGAGAGGCCCTCCATGACGACACTTCGGGGTCTCCCGCTTCTTGAGCAGAGGAGTCCGGGGGAGGCATTTCGCTCTCCATCATCTCTGGAAGAAGATCCGCCGAAAACGAGCTTAGCTGAGAGGGGCTAAGGCCCGAACTGCAAGATATATGCGGTGGTTATTTTCTCAGAAAGATAGCATACCTTCACTATTAAAGTATTTTGGATCACTTACGACTCGTTGGAGGGCTGATCCCCCCGCGGACTTTGTGCGGCAAAAGCACCCCCCGAGGCAGGACACTCTGTGGGAGACTTCTTCTCCCGCTTGGAGGCCTCGGCTTCCGAATCCTCGGAAGCAGTCCTTTTCCTCCCCCGGTTATCCTCCTTCAGGGAGATGCTCATTCCCTCGGTTGGAACTGGCAGCGATGGGGGCCCGCGTCCGCCCGTATTATCCCCCCCCCCATATCTTCCTTCGAGGGCTCCGAGCAAGGTGCGACCTTGAGCATCTTTTCCAATACCGGATTTTCCAAACCCTCAGGGAGGGGGGGCAAACACCGAATCATCTTCGCCTTTGTTAGCCAGTCCTGGTCAAAGAGCAAACTCTCAGAAATAACTTCATGATGAATAAAAGACAGTGTGTTCGGCCAGAGGATTTCTTACTTGTTCGGCGGCGCGGTTGCTGCTCAGGCCCACGTCCTCGGTAATATCCATACACTCTACTTGAGGTCTGAAGAATAACTTGTACATCTCCTCATGCGTCAGGCCGAGGAAACTTTGAATGGCACGTGGTCCCTCTGGGTTGAACTCCCACAAGCGAAGGGGCCGGCGTTTGCAAGGCTGGACTTGATGAACCAGCATAACTTGTATTACCACAACCAAATTCAAATCTCCCTCGAAGAGATCTCGAATGCAGCTTTGCAGAATAGGCACGTCCTTGGCTGGACCCCAGCTCAGACCTATGCTAATCCATGACATCAGTTGTGGTGGGGGGCCCGAGCGGAAAGCGGGGGCAGCCGCCCACTTGGCACTTCTGGGAGCTGTGACGTAAAACCACTCCCGTTGCCATAATTCAGACACCTCTGGAAAGGAACCTCTCGGCCATGGAGCTCCTGCCATCTTGCCTATTGATGCACCTCCGCACGCTGCATGTTGCCCCTTGATCATCTTCGGCTTCACTTCAAAGGTCTTGAGCCACAGGCCGAATTGAGGGGTAATGCGGAGGAAGGCCTCACACACGACGATAAATGACAAGATGTGGAGAAAGGAGTCCGGAGCTAGATCGTGGAAATCTAGCCCGTAATAGAACATCAAACCCCCAACGAAGGGATCCAGAGTGAGGCCTAGGCCTCGGAGGAAGTGGGAGACGAACACGACGTTCTCGTTGGGTTCAGGAGTAGGGACGACCTGCCCTCGAGCAGGCAGCCGATGCGAAACCTCAGCGGTCAGGTATCTGGCCTCCCTCAACTTCTTGATGTCCTCTTGCGTAACGGAGGAGGGCATCCATCGGCCTTGAAGGCTAGATCCGGAGCACCTAACCTGGGCTTTGGGTGTTGGAACTCGAGGCAGGGGAAGGGTTCGATTGAGCACGAGAGGGAAAAAGCGAAAACCTTGTCCCTTTATAAAGAGGGTGAATATCAAGCGTCCTCTCCGTAGCCGTTTAGGACTTGCCTATAATCTAGGAGTCCTAGACACGGTTGGGTTACCCACGACCGCATTAATGAGAATCCCGCAATTGGGGGAACATGATCTCTGCTTTGACAAGACGTGTCAAGAAACCGCCTCGCGTTATGTGTGGAGCTAGTTGAAGAAAAATGGTTCGAATAATCACCAGGCCATGACATAGCGTCATGCTGCCAAAACAAGTTAGCAAATTGGATTTGCGAAAATATCATTCTCTCTATGGTGGAATGTGGAACTTATTTTGCAGGGTCGGACACTATCCTCGCATTCAAATTCTTCTATGATGTATTCGGAGAAGGAACCCGCCTTGCAATGCCGAAGAAAATACTGCGCGTCGGACTCATCGTCATTGAAGCCTGGTTCAGGGGCTACTGAGGGAGTCCTGGATTATGGGGTCTCCGGACAGCCGGACTATATCCTTCGGCCGGACTGTTGGACTATGAAGATACAAGATTGAAGACTTCGTCTCGTGTCCGGATGGGACTCTACTTGGCGTGGAAGGCAAGCTAGGCAATACGGATATGGATATCTCCTCCTTTGTAACCGACCTTGTGTAACCCTAACCCTCTCCGGTGTCTATATAAACCGAAGGGTTTTAGTCCGTAGGACAACAACCACAACATACAATCATACCATAGGCTAGCTTCTAGGGTTTAGCCTCTCTAATCTCATGGTAGATCTACTCTTGTACTACTCATATCATCAATATCAATCAAGCAGGACGTAGGGTTTTAACTCCATCAAGAGGGCCCGAACCTGGGTAAAACATTGTGTCCCCTGCCTCCTGTTACCATCCGGCCTAGATGCACAGTTCGGGACCCCCTACCCGAGATCCGCCGGTTTTGACACCGACACGCCCCCTCTCCCCTTCTCTTCCGGTGGCGCCGGAACGCTGTCGTGGCCATAATCATCGCCGTGATATACACCAACACCTCCGCCATCTTCACAAACATCTCCATCACCTTCCCCCCTCTATCTACACCGGTCCACTCTCCCGCAACCCGCTGTACCCTCTACTTGAACATGGTGCTTTATGCTTCATATTATTATCCAATGATGTGTTGCCATCCTATGATGTCTGAGTAGATTTTCATTGTCCTATTGGTGGTTGATGAATTGCTATGATTGATTTAATTTGCTTGTGGTTATGTTGCTGTCCTTTGGTGCCCATCATATGAGTGCGCGCGTGGATCACACCATAGGGTTAGTTGTATGTTGATAGGACTATGTATTAGAGGGCTAGAGTGACAAAAACTTCAACCTAGCATAGAAATTGATGCATACGGGATTGAAGGGGGACCAATATATCTTAATGCTATGGTTGGGTTTTACCTTGATGAACGTTAGTAGTTGCGGATGCTTGCTAATAGTTCCAATCATAAGTGCATAGAATTCCAAGTCAGGGATAACATGCTAGCAGTGGCCTCTCCCACATAATATTTGCTATCGGTCTAGTAAAGTAGTCTATTGCTTAGGGGCAATTTCGCAACTCCTACCACCACTTTTCCACACTCGCTATATTTACTTTATTGCTTCTTTACTTACAACAGCCCCTACTTTTTATTTACTTGCTCTTTATTATCTTGCAAACCTATCCAACAATACCTACAAAGTACTTCTAGTTTCATACTTGTTCTAGGTAAAGCGAACATCAAGCGTGCGTAGAGTTGTATCGGTGGTCGATAGAACTTGACGGAATATTTGTTCTGCCTTTAGCTCCTCGTTGGGTTCGACACTCTTACTTATCAAAAACTATTGCGATCCCCTATACTTGTGGGTTATCAATAACATACGCGGTATTCATGGCATCCCGGAATTTACGACACTACTTTCAAGAGTGTTAAATTACGGTGGCCTCAGAATTACCACTCAACGACATAATAAACAACCACGATGCCACGGGTCGGATTGCCAAATGGTCTATCGAGCTCCTCCCGTTAGACATAACATATAGACCACGGCAAGCCATTAAGTCGCAAGTACTGGCCGATTTCATCGCCGAATGGACAGAAGCCGAACTCCCTAAAGAGTACGGTGCATACTCCAATTGGATCATGCACTTCGACGGCTCTAAAATGCTGGCTAGTCTGGGGGCTGGCATCGTCCTGACGTCCCCCACCGGAGATACAGTGCAATACGTACTCCAAATACTATACACAGACTCCAATTACATAGCCGAATACGAGGCCCTATTACACGGTCTTCGGATGGCAGTTTCCATGGGCATTCAACGCCTGGAGGTGCGTGGGGACTAGAATCTCGCAATATCTCAAATAAATGGAGACTTTGATGCCAAGGATCCGAAAATGGCGGCATATCACAACGCCATCCTCAAAATGTTAGCTCGGTTCGAGGGGCTTGAATTCCACCACGTGGCTCGGGAAGACAACCAGGCGGCGGATATCCTCGCCCGTATCGGCGCTAAGCGCGACCCTGTCCCACCTAACATCTTCCTGGAAAAACTGTTTAAGCCATCCGTGGTTTAGGAAGGGGACACCGGTAACAATAGTCTGGACTCGTCCACAACACCATATACCGAACACTCTGACACAATCGGAGGCTCTGCCATTGAAATAACACCTTCAGCCCACATAATAATGACCGTCATCATCCCGTGGACAGAACCATTCCTGGCCTACCTAACCAGGCAGGAACTACCCAAGGACCAAAATGAGGCACGCTGCATAGTGCAGCGATCTAAAGCCTACAAGGTCCACGAGGGAGAGCTTTATAAGAAAAGCACTACCGGAGTCCTTCAAACACTACTAGGGAAAAGCCTAGTAGTAGCGTTGGTTTTTGGCCTATCAGTAGCGCGGGTAAGCGCGCTACTGATAAGGCGCTACAGCTAATGCTTAGCAGTAGCGCCTACTGGCACTCGCTACTGCTATATCTACTTAGTAGTAGCGCTTTCCAAGTCAATCGCTACTGCTAATTATTAGTAGCGCTTTCGAAAACAACCGCTACTACTATTATTCCCTATTCCATTTCTTCTGAATTTCAGGTCGTATTCATATACCTGTATACAATTTTTCATACAGTAGCAATTTAGAGATTGTTTTTACATCATAATGAGTTATATTAAATCACTAGGTGAAAGAACCTTGGATTAGTTTCAAGTGCATGGATCCAAAGTAACCAATGGTCACTTTGGATCCATCCATTTGAAACTAATCGGCGGTTCTTTCACCCAATGACATAATAACTTCTCATCATCATCATCATAATATCATTAACAACTTATCATCATAATATATCATTGTCATATAACTCCTCATAATCATCATTTTCGTCCATGATGGGACATCATATAACAACTTCGTCACTAGTTATAATAACAACTCGTCCACATCATCATCATAGTACTCATAGTCACTACTCCTACTCAGCATCACCATCAAGTCTAAGACATTGTAGTCATATATAATCAACACTAACTAATTGTTCTTAATACTTAGGACCTACTCCTCTCTCCTAGCTAAAATACCATAAAACAGATAAACCGGTCCTTCACCATAATGAAGAATGGACATAAACCTATCTCCAACTTGTGGCTTGCGCACATTCATTTTGTCTCCAATTATTTGCGTGTGCACATTCATCACTTTGCTCCATTCTTTGATTTTGAGCCTTCCATCGTTTGAAGAAATCGAGTATGCAGTATGGTAAGCCTCCGAAGGAGTTGGTCGTAAGGTAACCATATGCATATCACCTTCGGTAAATAGCATGTCAGGCACAACCTGCTTCGGGAGCCTATGTTCAAAAACAAAATAGTAACATATATAGTTAGCAATGGTTTACTTAAGAATAATGTATGCAATGAAGTTACCATCATTAACAAAATCTTACCAAGTTTTTAGCAATGAAGTTATCATCAAGCAATGTATGGACTAGTGGCACGTATCTAGTATATTTTTGGCTGATAGAGTGACTGGTTTTGAAGGCCTCAACATCTTCTATGAATGAGACAAGATAACCTTTCTCCTCACAATTAAGCTTGGAGTCATAGTTGTAGTATGTGTTGTCTACTACCTTCCGAGTATTTCTTGAAGATAAGAAATAAGCTGAAAATTATAAATAAATAATTTTAGTATGGACGAACACCAAATATTTTTAAATTTAACAACATAAATTACTGAACTTAACAAATTTGTTTGACAAACTCACATCTAGGCAAAACTGGAGGCATATCCACATCCACCCAGATGTCGATATTATCATCATCTTCATAATCTTCGGGATGAATATCAAATCTTATTCGCATTCCCTCCTCAAATCCATATGCCTTGCAGAGAGCTTCCCAATTAGAGCAACCGAAATGGGAGCGATCGACCGCATTGTAGAACTTAACCAGAAACTCGTAATCATGTTTAGTTCTTAAGTGAGCCCTCCTCTCTCCACATTCTCAAAGTCATCTAAACCAAAACCAAGCTTCTCCAATACATATGGTCTAGCATGGCACGGGATGTACTAATCGAATTGAAAAAAATCCATAAATTACAGGTTGAACAAAAGAAGCACAAGTGATGATATTAATTATGATGAAATGCTTGTCGTTGCATACCGTACAAACATCGAAGGTCTCTTCCAGCTTCACGGTGAAAAACCTATCATTTTGTAGGCCAGGAAACCTGTCGCACACACCCCGGTCATCATAGCAGTACCCGCACTCCGGGATCCCATCGTCATCAGACATCTCCTCTGTTCAAAATTCAGAGATTATAACTCGACAGCAAAACCCAAAAAATCCGGCATGACCTTTTCTAAAAAAGGACACATCGAGCGCCTGAAATTTGCCGGAACGGAATTTAATCAACACTCCGGCAAAACATAGGCCACTTATCGATGGTCATTGCATTTCAATGGTTCAAAATATGAAAAAAAAAATCAAAAATATCTTATATATAATCCTAACATTAATTAAACTAGTTTTATTAACTACTTACTAAATAAACTAGTTTTATTAACTACTTACTAAATAAACTAGTTCTATTAAGCACTTACTAAATAAACTAGGTCAATTAAGCACTTAATATAAATAAGCTAGTTATATTAATCACTTGCTAAATAAACTAGTTACCTACGATTTGCAAAAACAGAGACAAGGGAGGGAGGGAGGAGAGAGGAGGGGGAGGGGCGGCCGGAGGAGGAGGGGGAGGGGCCGGCCGGAGGAGGAGGAGGGAGGGGCGGTGGGAGGAGGGCTGCCGGCGGAGGAGGGAGGAGGGGGCGGCCGCAGGCGGAGGGAGGAGGGCGCGGTGGGAGGAGGAGGGTGGAGGGCGGGGTGGGAGGAGGAGGGACGGAAGGAGGGAGTACCTCGGTGGCGGACGGACGACGGCGGCGGCGGCGACGAACGACAATGGTTATCGGCGCGGGCGAGAGTGACTAAGAGGGAGAGTGAGTGAGAGAGAGGGTCGGCCGTGTGGTGATAAGGTAGGGTTAGTAGTAGTGCGGGTATGAAAAAGTGCTACAGGTAAGGAGAATAGCGGTAGCGCGGTACGGTGTAAGGCGCTACTGCTATAACTAGCTGGACGGCGAGGTCATGGCAATTAGAGCAGTAGCGCGGTTTAGAGATGACGCGCTACTGCTATTTTTCTTTCAGCAACGCGTTTTTTCGGCACGCGTTGTTGCTAAATAGCAGTAGCGTCGTATTTTGAAGAGCGCTGCTGGTAATATTCTGTGTATAAGGTTTTCCCTAATAGTGAAAGGTGCATCTCCGAAGAGGAAGAGCGGAAGCTTTTGGTAGAAATCCATGCTGGACTCGGCGGCCATCACGCCGCAGCCCGGGCCCTTGTAAGCAAGGCCTTCTGTACATGTTTCTATTGGCCGACGGCCTGAGCAGATGCACATCATCTGGTCCAATATTGCGTCGGTTGCCAGCTTTTTGCAAAGCAAAGCCATATGCCGCCTACCACTCTCCAAACAATACCCATTACTTGGCCCTTTGCGGTCTGGGGGCTTGATATGGTCGGACCCCTTAAAGGGGGAACCCATAAGAAAAAATACTTACTGGTCATGGTGGATAAATTCACCAAATGGATAGAAGCCAAACCTGTCAAAACGGCTGAATCTGGACCGGTGATAGACTTCATATCTAGGGTTGTACACCATTATGGCATCCCCCACAGCATCATCACTAACAACGGCACAAACTTTACAGCCGACGAGGTGAAACTTTGGTGCAGCAACATGGGCATCAAGCTCGATTATGCTTCTGTCTATCACCCGCAAACTAACGATCAAGTCGAGTGAGCAAACAGTCTTATCATGAGCGACATCAAACTCAGATTAGTGCAGTCCTTAAAGGAATCAAACACGCACTGGGTAGAGGAGCTCTACTCCGTACTATGGGGGCTGCGGACCACGCCGAATCGTACTACTGGATACACACCGTTTTTTATGGTGTACGCCGCAGAGGCGGTTCTTGTTGGGTTTCGTAGTAATTTCAAAAAAAATTCCTACGCACACGCAAGATCATGTGATGCATAGCAACGAGAGGGGAGAGTGTTGTCTACGTACCCACGCAGACCGACTGCGGAAGCGTTGACGCAACGTAGAGGAAGTAGTCATACGTCTTCACGATCCAACTGATCAAGTACCGAAACTACGGCACCTCCGAGTTCGAGCACACGTTCAGCTCGATGACAATCCCCGGACTCCGATCCAGCAAAGTGTCGGGGAAGAGTTCCGTCAGCACGACGGCGTGGTGACGATCTTGATGCACTACAGCAGCAGGGCTTTGCCTAAACTTCGCTACAGTATTAGCGAGGAATATAGTGGCTGGGGCACCGCACACGGCTAAGGAATAGATCACGTGGATCAACTTGTGTGTTCTAGGGTGCCTCTACCTCAGTATATAAAGGACCAAAGGGGGGGAGGCTGGCCGGCCACAAGGGGCTCGCCAGGAGAGTCCTACTCCCTCTGGGAGTAGGATTCCCCCCCCCCCCCCAATCCTAGTTGGAATAGGATTCGTGGAGGGGGAAAAGAGAGGGAGGGGGCCGGCCACCTCTCCTAGTCCTAATAGGACTAGGGGAAGGGGGAGGCGTGCAGCCCATGTAGGGCTGCCTCTTCTCTTTTCCACTAAGGCCCATCATGGCCCATTTAGCTCCCGGGGGGTTCCGATAACCTTCCCGGTACTCCGGTAAAATCCCGATTTCACCCGGAACACTTCCGATATCCAAACATAGGCTTCCAATATATCAATCTTTATGTCTCGACCATTTCGAGACTCCTCGTCATGTCCGTGATCACATCCGGAACTCCGAACAACCTTCGGTACATCAAAATGCATAAACTCATAATATAACTGTCATCGTAACCTTAAGCGTGCGGACCCTATGGGTTCGAGAACAATGTAGACATGACCGAGATACGTCTCCGGTCAATAACCAATAGTGGGACCTGGATGCCCATATTGGCTCCTACATATTCTACGAAGATCTTTATCGGTCAGACCGCATAACAACATACGTTGTTCCCTTTGTCATCGGTATGTTACTTGCCCGAGATTCGATCGTCGGTATTCCAATACCTAGTTCAATCTCGTTACCAGCAAGTCTCTTTACTCGTTCCGTAATACATCATCTCACAACTAACTCATTAGTTGCAATGCTTGCAAGGCTTATGTGATGTGCATTACCGAGAGGGCCCAGAGATACCTCTCCGACAATCGGAGTGACAAATCCTAATCTCGAAATACGCCAACCCAACATCTACCTTTGGAGACACCTGTAATGCTCCTTTATAATCACCCAGTTACGTTGTGACGTTTGGTAGCACCCAAAGTGTTCCTCCGGTAAACGGGAGTTGCATAATCTCATAGTTATAGGAACATGTATAAGTCATGAAGAAAGCAATAGCAACATACTAAACGATCGGGTGCTAAGCTAATGGAATGGGTCATGTCAATCAAATCATTCTCTTAATGATGTGATCCCGTTAATCAAATAACAACTCTTTGTCCATGGTTAGGAAACATAACCATCTTTGATTAACGAGCTAGTCAGGTAGAGGCATACTAGTGACACTCTGTTTGTCTATGTATTCACACATGTATTATGTTTCCGGTTAATACAATTCTAGCATGAATAATAAACATTTATCATGATATAAGGAAATAAATAATAACTTTATTATTGCCTCTAGGGCATATTTCCTTCAGTCTCCCACTTGCACTAGAGTCAATAATCTAGATCACATCGCCATGTGATTTAACATCAATAGTTCACATCTTTATGTGATTGGTTCACATCTCCATGTGACTAACACCCAAAGGGTTTACTAGATTCAATAATCTAGTTCACATCGCTATGTGATTAAGACCCAAAAAGTACTAAGGTGTGATCATGTTTTGCTTGTGAGATAATTTTAGTCAACGGGTCTGTCACATTCAGGTCCGTAAGTATTTTGCGAATTTCTATGTCAACAATGCTCTGCACGGAGCTACTCTAGCTTATTGCTCCCACTTTCAATATGTATCTAGATCGAGACTTAGAGTCATCTAGATCTGTGTCAAAACTTTGCATCGACGTAACTTTTTACGACGAACCTTTTTGTCACCTCCATAATTGAGAAATATTTCCTTATTCTACTAAGGATAATTTTGACCGCTGTCCAGTGATCTACTCCTAGATCACTATTGTACTCCCTTGCCAAATCAGTGCAGGGTATACAATAGATCTGGTACACAGCATGACATACTTTATAGAACCTATGGTCGAGGCATAGGGAATGACTTTCATTCTCTTTCTATCTTCTGCTGTGGTCGGGCTTTGAGTCTTACTCAACTTCACACCTTGTAATACAGGCAAGAACTCTTTCTTTGACTGCTCCATTTTGAACTACTTCAAAATCTTGTCAAGGTATGTTGTTTGTGAAAGTCCAATTAAGCGTTTTGATCTATCTCTATAGATCTTAATGCCTAATATGTAAGCAGTTTCACCGAAGTCTTTCATTGAAAAACTCTTATTCAAGTATCCCTTTATGCTATCCAGAAATTCTATATCATTTCCAATTAATAATATGTCATCCACATATAATATCAGAAATGCTACAGAGCTCCCACTCACTTTCTTGTAAATACAGGCTTCTCCAAAAGTCTGTATAAAACCAAATGCTTTGATCAACTTATCAAAGCGTATATTCCAACTCCGAGATTCTTGCACCAGTCCATAGATGGATCGCTGGAGCTTGCATATTTAGTTAACACCTTTAGGATCGACAAAACCTTCTAGTTGCATCATATACAACTCTTCTTTAGTAAATCCATTAAGGAATGCAGTTTTGTTTATCCATTTGCCAGATTTCATAAAATGTGGCAATTGCTAACATGATTCGGACAGACTTAAGCATAGATACGAGTGAGAAAATCTCATCGTAGTCAACACCTTGAACTTGTCGAAAACCTTTTGCGACAATTCTAGCTTTGTAGATAGTAACACTACTATCAGCGTCCGTCTTCCTCTTGAAGATCCATTTATTTTTTATGGCTTGCCGATCATCGGGCAAGTCAACCAAAGTCTATACTTTGTTCTCATACATGGATCCCTTCTCAGATTTCATCGCCTCAAGCCATTTTGCGGAATCTGGGCTCATCATCGCTTCCTCATAGTTCGCAAGTTCGTCATGGTCTAGTAACATGACTTCCAGAACAGGATTACCGTACCACTCTAGTGCGGATCTCACTCTGGTTTACCTGCGAGATTCGGTAGTAACTTGATATGAAGTTACATGATCATCATCATTAGCTTCCTCACTAATTGGTGTAGTAGTCACAGGAACAGATTTCTGTGATGAACTACTTTCCAATAAGGGAGAAGGTACAATTACCTTATCAAGTTTTTTTACTTTCCTCCCACTCACTTCTTTCGAGAGAAACTCCTTCTCTAGAAAGTTTCCGAATTTAGCAACAAAAGTCTTGCCTTCGGATCTGTGATAGAAGGTGTATCCAATAGTTTCCTTTGGATATCCTATGAAGATTTACTTCTCCGATTTGGGTTCGAGCTTATCATGTTGAAACTTTTTTCACATAAGCATCGCAGTCCCAAACTTTAAGAAACGACAACTTTGGTTTCTTGCCAAACCACAGTTCAGATTGTGTCGTCTCAACGGACTTAGATGGTGCCCTATTTAACGTGAATGCAGCTGTCTCTAATGCATAACCCCAAAACGATAGTGGTAGATTGGTAAGAGACATCATAGATTGCACTATATCCAATAAAGTGCGGTTATGACGTTCGGACACACCATTATGCTGTGGTGTTCCATGTGGCATGAGTTTGTGAAACTATTCCACATTGTTTTGATTGAAGACCAAACTCGTAACTCAAATATTTGTCTCCGCAATCAGATCGTAGAAACTTTATTTTCTTGTCACGATGATTTTCCACTTCACTCTGAATTTCTTTGAACTTTTCAAATGTTTCAGACTTATGTTTCATCAAGTAGATATACCCATATCTGCTCAAATCATCTGTGAAGTTCAGAAAATAACGATACTTGTCGTGAGCCTTAACACTCATCGGACCGCATACATCAGTATGTATTATTTCCAATAAGTCAGTTGCACGCTCCGGAGAACGGAGTCTTAGTCATCTTGCCCATGAGGCATGGTTCGCAAGCATCAAGTGATTCATAATCAAGTGATTCCAAAATCCCATCAGCATGGAGTTTCTTCATGCGCTTTACACCAATATGACCTAAACGGCAGTGCTACAAATAAGTTGCACTATCATTATTAACTTTGCATCTTTTGGTTTCAATATTTATGATTATGTGTATCACTACGATCGAGATCCAACGAACTATTTTCATTGGGTGTGTAACCATATAAGGTTTTATTCATGTAAACAGAACAACAATTTATTCTCTTACTTAAATGAATAACCATATTACAATAAACATGATCAAATCATATTCATGCTTAACGCAAACACCAAATAACACTTATTCAGGTTCAACACTAATCCCGAAAGTATAGGGAGTGTGCGATGATGATCATATCAATCTTGGAACCACTTCCAACACACATCGTCACTTCACCCTTAACTAGTCTCTGTTTATTCTGCAACTCCCATTTCGAGTTACTAATCTTAGCAACTGAACTAGTATCAAATACTGAGGGGTTGCTATAAACACTAGTAAAGTACACATCAATAACATGTATATCAAATATACTTATGTTCACTTTGCCATCCTTCTTTTCTGCCAATCACTTGGGGTGGTTCCGCTTCCAGTGACCAGTCCCTTTGCAGTAGAAACACTTAGTCTCAGGCTTAGGACCAGACTTGGGCTTCTTCACTTGAGCAGCAACTTGCTTGCTGTTCTTCTTGAAGTTCCCCTTCTTCCCTCTGCCCTTTTCTTGAAACTAGTGGTCTTGTCTACCATCAACACCTGATGTTTTTCTCGATTTCTACCTTCATCAATTTCTGCATTACGAAGAGCTTGGGAATCGTTTCCGTTATCCCTTGCATATCATAGTTCATCACAAAGTTCTACTAACTTGGTGATGGTGACTAGAGAATTCTGTCAATCACTATCTTATCTGGAAGATTAACTCCCACTTGATTCAAGCGATTGTTGTACTCAGACAATCTGGGCACATGCTCACTAGTTGAGCGATTCTCCTCCATCTTTTAGCTATAGAACTTGTTTGAGACTTCCATATCTCTCAACTCGGGTATTTGCTTGAAATATTAACTTCAACTCCTGGAACATCTCATATGCTCCATGACGTTCAAAACGTCTTTGAAGTCCCGATTCTAAGCCATTAAGCATGGTGCACTAAACTATCAAGTAGTCATCATATTGAGCTAGCCAAACGTTCATAACGTCTGCATCTGCTCCTGCAATAGGTCCGTCACCTAGCGGTGCATCAAGGACATAATTCTTCTGTGCAGCAATGAGGATAAACCTCAGATCACGGATCCAATCCGCATCATTGCTACTAACATATTTCAACACAATTTTCTCTAGGAACATATCAAAATAAACATAGGGAAGCAACAACGCGAGCTATTGATCTATAACATAATTTGCAAAATACTACCAGGACTAAGTTCATGATAAATTTAAGTTCAATTAATCATATTACTTAAGAACTCCCACTTAGATAGACATCCCTCTAATCCTCTAAGTGATCACGTGATCCAAATCAACTAAACCATGTCCGATCATCACGTGAGATGGAGCAGTTTCATTGGTGAACATCACTATGTTGATCATATCTACTATATGATTCACGCTCGACCTTTCGGTCTCCGTGTTCCAAGGCCATATCTGTATATGCTTGGCTCGTCAAGTATAACCTGAGTATTCCGCGTGTGCAACTGTTTTGCACCCGTTGTATTTGAACGTAGAACCTATCACACCCGATCATCACGTGGTGTCTCAGCACGAAGAACTTTCGCAATGGTGCATACTCAGGGAGAACACTTCTTGATAATTTAGTGAGAGATCATCTTATAATGCTACCGTCAATCAAAGCAAGATAAGATGCATAAAAGGATAAACATCACATGCAATCAATATAAGTGATATGATATGGCCATCATCATCTTGTGCTTGTGATCTCCATCTCCGAAGCATCGTTGTGATTACCATCGTCACCGGCGTGACACCTTGATCTCCATCGTAGCATCATTGTCGTCTCGCCAAGTTTGTGCTTCTACGACCATCGCTACCGCTTAGTGATAAAGTAAAGCATTACATCGCGATTTCATTGCATACAATAAAGCGACAACCATAAGGCTCCTGCCAGTTGCCGATAACTCAGTTACAAAACATGATCATCTCATACAATAAAAATTATCATCATGCCTTGACCATATCACATCACAACATGCCCTGCAATAACAAGTTAGACGTCCTCTACTTTGTTGTTGCAAGTTTTACGTGGCTGCTACGGGCTTAAGCAAGAACCAATCTCACCTACGCATCAAAACCACAACGATAGTTTGTCAAATAGACTCCGTTTTAACCTTCGCAAGGACCGGGCGTAGCCATACTCGGTTCAACTAAAGTTGGAGAGACAGTCGCCCGCAAGCCACCTATGTGCAAAGCACGTCGGGGGAACCGGTCTCGCGTAAGCGTACGCGTAATGTTGGTCCGGGTCGTCTCGTCCAACAATGCCGCCGAACCAAAGTATGACATGCTGGTAGGCAGTATGACTTATATCGCCCACAACTCACTTGTGTTCTACTCATGCATATAACATCAACATAAATAACCTAGGCTCTGATACCACTGTTGGGTTTCGTAGTAATTTCAAAAAAATTTACTACGCACACGCAAGATCATGTGATGCATAGCAACGAGAGGGGAGAGTGTTGTCTAAGTACCCACGCAGACCGACTGCGGAAGCGTTGACGCAACATAGAGGAAGTAGTCATACGTCTTCACGATCCAACCGATCAAGTACCGAAACTACGGCACCTCCGAGTTCGAGCACACGTTCAGCTCGATGACGATCCCCGGACTCCGATCCAGCAAAGTGTCGGGGAAGAGTTCCGTCAGCACGACGGCGTGGTGACGATCTTGATGCACTACAGCAGCAGGGCTTCGCCTAAACTTCGCTACAGTATTATCGAGGAATATAGTGGTTGGGGCACCGCACACGGCTAAGGAATAGATCACGTGGATCAACTTGTGTGTTCTAGGGTGCCTCTACCTCAGTATATAAAGGACCAAAGGGGGGGAGGCTGGCCGTCCACAAGGGGCGCGCCAGGAGAGGATTCGCGGAGGGGGAAAAGAGAGGGAGGGGGCCGGCCACCTCTCCTAGTCCTAATAGGACTAGGGGAAGGGGGAGGTGCGCAGCCCATGTAGGGCTGCCTCTTCTCTTTTCCACTAAGGCCCATCATGGCCCATTTAGCTCCCGGGGGGTTCCGGTAACCTTCCCGGTACTCCGGTAAAATCCCGATTTCACCCGGAACACTTCCGATAACCAAACATAGGCTTCCAATATATCAATCTTTATGTCTCGACCATTTCGAGACTCCTCGTCATGTCCGTGATCACATCCGGGACTCCAAACAACCTTCGGTACATCAAAATGCATAAACTCATAACATAACTGTCATCGTAACCTTAAGCGTGCGGACCCTACGGGTTCGAGAACAATGTAGACATGACCGAGATACGTCTCCGGTCAATTACCAATAGCGGGACCTGGATGCCCATATTGGCTCCTACATATTCTACGAAGATCTTTATCGGTCAGACCGCATAACAACATACGTTGTTCCCTTGTCATCGGTATGTTACTTGCCCGAGATTCGATCGTCGGTATTCCAATACCTAGTTCAATCTCGTTACCGGCAAGTCTCTTTACTCGTTCCGTAATACATCATCTCGCAACTAACTCATTAGTTGCAATGCTTGCAAGGCTTATGTGATGTGCATTACCGAGAGGGCCCAGAGATACCTCTCCGACAATCGGAGTGACAAATCCTAATCTCGAAATACGCCAACCCAACATCTACCTTTGCAGACACCTGTAATGCTCCTTTATAATCACCCAGTTACGTTGTGACGTTTGGTAGCACCCAAAGTGTTCCTCCGGTAAACGGGAGTTGCATAATCTCATAGTTATAGGAACATGTATAAGTCATGAAGAAAGCAATAGCAACATACTAAACGATCGGGTGCTAAGCTAATGGAATGGGTCATGTCAATCAGATCATTCTCTTAATGATGTGAACCCGTTAATCAAATAACAACTCTTTGTCCATGGTTAGGAAACATAACCATCTTTGATTAACGAGCTAGTCAAGTAGAGGCATACTAGTGACACTCTGTTTGTCTATGTATTCACACATGTATTATGTTTCCGGTTAATACAATTCTAGCATGAATAATAAACATTTATCATGATATAAGGAAATAAATAATAACTTTATTATTGCCTCTAGGGCATATTTCCTTCAGTTCTGCCTTGCGACATAATTCATGACTCACCTCGAGTGCGCATGTACGAAGAAAAAGAAGCCGAGCTCGATCGGCAGGACAGTTTGGACGCCCTAGAGGAGGAGCGCGACGTGGCAAAAGCCCGTTCCGCATTCTATCAGCAACAGGCTCGAAGGTATCAAAGCAGAGAAGTACATCCCAAAACCTATAACGTTGGAGAACTAGTTCTATGCCTGCCGGAGAAGAAAAAGAACAAGCTCAAGCCCAAATGGGAAGGTCCCTTCATTATTGACCAAGTTCTGACCAGTGGAGCGTACCGTCTGCGGGATGCATCGGACAATCGACTCGAGCCAAACCCATGGAACGCAGCCAGACTCCGAAGATTCTACGCCTAGTGCCAGACTCTATGTTCGTCTCCTCACCCCCGTCAATTTTCTGCATATCCGTTATCTGTCTTTTCTCTCTTTCTCTCTTCCTTTTTCTTCTCCTCAATGCCTTAAAAAGGCTAACTTGTGTCTTGACTACACAATCTTGACGCGCTAAACCACGCTCATTATACCTGGGGGCTTCTTATACAAAAGCTTAATATAACTATTTTTCTGGGCTTTTATGCCCTGCACATGTGTTATTCTTCCGCATGTACCTTTTTTCGCCATTGTATGCATCGATATGACTTAAGTCTTGGCCAAGCTGGGTTGCCTGGCTCTTGTATTTATGCCCTATGTTCCTGTTAATTCGGCTAGGGCATAAGGGGAGCACCTCTGCGATTGTTACTGCCGGGTCAGCCGGATGTGTACCTCAGACTAGGTGAAGCCGAAAGCTAGCGTTCTTAAGGGAATATTCAGTCGGTGAACAAAAGATGAATTTTATTTAATTTGACACATGCCCCCAGACGTTTATAGCCTGCGTCTCTTTTCGCAGTTCGGACATGCACATTAGGGCATGCGTACTCAGGGAAAGGAACCCTTAACGGAACTATTCTCCCTGGAAGATGTTTCTTACTATCCATGTAATATAACATAGCTAGTTGGGTACTTATCTGTTCAAGCACTTATGACCCCTACGTCTGGTTTCCATGCATAATCAGTTTTTACATAACCGAGCGGGTATTCGGATACACTTCGGACTATCGGGTCCAGAGGTCGAAGCGAAAAGGTCTGCCATGACAAATGATTTACAATCCGGCTAGGGACATTATACATGTCACTTGAAGTACACAATCACTAATACTGATTAATTTCTTCTTCTATACCATCCAACAGGCTGTCTAGCCTACAATCCTGTTGGGAATACTTTGCGGCTAATTCTACTTGGTCATGCACCAAACTTACAGGGATCTCCTTCCCATCAGGCCCCACAGGTCTGACTTCGACCATGTGGTTTGGGTCAGCTTTGGTATATCGCGTCTTCACCATAGCCCAGGCTTCCCTTGCACCTTGTCGGTAGGCCGATATCTTCCATAATCAGAAGCGCCGCCACACTCCCTTGAGCTTCTCTATAAGCTCCCCCATGCCTCCTGACGGGGACACAGATGGCCACAAGGCTTGGGCAATACCCTGCGTCACCTGCCGAACTTGTTCGTGCAGTTGTGAGAGCTCTGGTAGAAGATCACCTGCAGACCCGGGCATCTCCTCCGCGGGACGACCCGTCAGCATACCTGTTAGCCGGCTTCTCCGCCGAACTCCTTCCAAAGTTCGTTCAAAGCACTTACTGAAAATGCCGTGTCGGAGCCGCTTATTCTCCTTCACGGAGTCCGCAAGCTGGGCTCGAACATCTTTCAGTTCCACGCCTAGCCGGATATTGGCGTCTTGGAGATTTTTCTCCTGCCTGACTCACGTAAGCACGCGCTCGCCAGCATTTAGCTGTCGATCAGCACGTGCCGCATTCACCGCCACGGCCTCCGGAGTCACTCCGGGGTCATCTGCAACTTCTATTGTTAGATTTGCATGCATGCCGCATACTATCTGGTACCTGTATTCTTTGCAATGGAAACAAGTGTTCCCAGAGGGGCCCTTCTCGGAATCCTTCAACGCGGCAACAGCGGCCCCTAGCTGGGCCTTGCACTCTTCCAGCTCTTGAGACAATTGGGAATTCTTCCCTGTAAGAACCTACACAAATAATGATCCTTAAATCAGTTGCGTCAACTGTTTCAAGTCTCAGGGGCTACTGATATATATAATCGTCAGATTTTCTTACCCGTTTATCCCTTACATACTGGCCCGTGGCTCTGGCTAGACCATTTTGAGCAGCACGGATGAACGCATCTCTTGAGTTGAAGGCATCGAACGCCTCTTGGGAGAAACAAGCGTCACGGAGCACGGCCCGGCGACGCCTGTGATTCATGGCGCTCTCCACTTTGGAATTTGTAGCGAATAGTCTGTCTGCATCCTCTATAGGAGGAGCATCCAGCGTTCGCCCCGTGTTAGCTTCCACCTCTAC
Source organism: Triticum urartu (assembly GCF_056163025.1). Lineage (NCBI taxonomy): Eukaryota > Viridiplantae > Streptophyta > Magnoliopsida > Poales > Poaceae > Triticum > Triticum urartu. The sequence goes on along the minus strand of NC_141875.1, from coordinate 472,391,452 downwards.
GTCCGGCCCTGGAGCCCGACTGGTGGAGGCGTGATAGGCAACCTCTCCGGATATAGTCCAGGGAGCATTTTTTCTACTAGGAAACATGGACGTCATTATATTTTAAGAAAGACGACAACCACGGAGCGAGGTTTTGAATCATACCTCTGCGCCGGCGTCTCAGTCCTGACCGCCTTCCTTTTTGGCCTACCCGGCTTCAGTGCCCCTTGTTGGCGAGTCACTGCAGGTTCGTCATGGCGTCCCGAAGGCCTTCCCTGTAAAACACCATATGTGTACGGTAGGTGAAGTGCATAAAAGGGGATCCTTCTCGGAAGTTGGGACTCCGGTTTTTTCTTACATGCGATGTAGGGAGTAGCCCAGGATAGTCGGCCATGATGGCCACCATGGCGTTATCGCAGCTCAATTGATAGAACGTCCTATCTATCAGCTCCACAAATATGTCTGAATCCTCTTCGAGTCCGGGATCGAGGGCCCTGTCGGTGTCAAAACCGGCGGATCTCGGGTAGGGGGTCCCGAACTGTGCGTCTAGGCCGTATGGTAACAGGAGGCAAGGGACACGATGTTTTACCCAGGTTCGGGCCCTCTTGATGGAGGTAAAACCCTACGTCCTGCTTGGTTGATATTGATGATATATGTAGTACAAGAGTAGATCTACCACGAGATCAGAGAGGATAAACCCTAGAAGCTAGCCTATGGTATGATTGTCTATTGTATATCTCTATCGACTAGCCTGGCCTCGGTTTATATAATGCACCAGAGGCCTAGGATAACAAGAGTCCTAGCCGAATACGCCGGTGGGGAGGAGTCCTTGTCTTGATCACCAAGTCTTGTGGAATCTTCCATGTATGTGGCAACTGTCCGAACTAGCCCATGAGTATACGGCCATGGGGGTCCTCGGCCCAATCTATCAGATCAGGAGGTGACGTGTTGAGCACCCCCTAGTCCAGGACACCGTCAGTAGCCCCCTGAACTGGTCTTCAAGTTAGGGACGCTCCTCGATTCTTCCGAACTGTTCTTCATCCTCGGTTGACGGTCTTGAAAACTGGTTCAACAAATCTTCTCATCTTCGATCTTGAGGATCGCCGAAATGCATTCGGCGAGTTTACACGTCGGGTATCCGAGGAGCCCCTTTAAGTTTCCGGCCTTTATCAATGCCTTGTTATTTTTATGCCACACCTCGGGTTTGAAGTTGTTCCCGGGAGGCAGTGTCATCTTGCGTCCGAGCTCTAACGCCGGACTGCATTCGAGGTATCTTTTGCGGCCGAGCACCAATGCTGGACCGCTTCCAAGCTCCAACGCCGGAATGTATCCGAGCTCCAACGCCGGACTATGTCCAAGCTCCAACGCCGTACTGTATCCGAGCTCCAACGTCGGACTATATCCGAGCTCCAACGCCGGACAGTGTCCCAGCTCCAACGCCGGACTATATCCGAGGTGTCATATCACCTTGGTTCAAAAAAGTTGAAGGAGTTTAGCCGAGCTTAATGCCGGAAATGCCCTCTATGGAGACAGCCACTAGCGCCCGAGCTTTATGCCAGACTGCTTCCGAGTTGGTGCACCACCCCGACTGTGGGCCGATTTTTTGTCAATATTTTTTATTATTGTAATTTATTCTCTGCCGAGATATATAGCCAGTAGCCCTCAAGGTGTGTGTCAGTCTAAAACCCAAGATGCACCTGAAGGATGACGTAAGACCGCTGATCCCAGTAGCCGCTGAGACTCAGGTTGATTTGCAAAATCGGCCTGAGGATCAAGTCCTAGCTCGGCAGAATACTTCGGGACACAAAAAGCGGCGTGCTTAGTCCTCGAGACTCAGGTTGGGTGCGGCCGACCAACCTGAGGATCAAAATCTCCTCAGAAACTATATTGCACATAAAATTTTCTGCATTGGACAAGCAATGCAGTAGCCCCCGAGACACTGGTCGGGTGGCAACACCGGATCAGGGGATCGATGTGCCCCTTTAATATTTGTAAATAATAGGCCCGAAGCCCAGTAGCCCCCGAGCCTTAATGCGGGCACGGGTGGCTGAATTAAGGATCAATATCCATAGTAAAATCGCAAATTATGTGTAATGACTCTATGTATCCAAGTACTTTACGTCATTAATGCTCGGATCCGCATTGTACCAAACTTTGTTGATCGACCATCGGCTTCCACCTCCTCGGCCAATAGCCGAGGAGTGTTTGTCCTACTTTATAAAGCCTTTATGAGGGCAAAGATTTACGACAAACAAGGCAATCTGGCCACATAGTTTTATAAACAAAGGTACGTAGAGAGATATGTTATATTGCTGTTTAACAGAAGAAATGTCTTCCAAAGAAAATAGTCCCGCTATCGGTTCCTTTCTTTGGGTTGTCATGCTAAGCATGACCATGAAACCTCAGCTCGAATGTAAGAGAAAAATATCAAGGATTTAGTTTGGGAGGCCAGTTAATAGCCCCCGGTAGTGTTCGGCGACAGTCGAGGTCAAGCCATAAACACTTCGGCCATTGTTATGAATGGCCCATCATTTAACATAGTCATCGGATCGCTGACCAGTTTACGCTTATTGTGACAGTCAGTTTTCGGCTTTCTCCACTGAGGTGCTTGACCATGCGAGCTGGAAGCACAATCGCAGTGGTTCTCCCTTTGCACACCTAGCCGAACAAAGCAAAACGTAGGAGGAAAGCACAGGAGCCGGGCAACCCAACTATTGACCGAAGACACAATTCGAAACCGATGCATATATAGCAATATCCGAGAATGTTTTTGCCGAATCCCTAAAGGTGTCCGGTGTTGCACTACGAGACTAATGCTGGAAAAGCACAAATAGTTTAAAAGTGCCAAAAAGATTGGAAAACCAAAAAACGTCAGTAAAAACATGACGTCCGAACAAGATCAAGTGTTCGGTGCCAATCCGAAAATTGGTCTTAAAAAAAGTGCTTCTGTCGTGCTTTAACATGACACATCCTATCTCAAGACTTCAAGCGGGTCATCCTACGGCTTCAACCTCCTATCCCGAAGGCGGAGTACTTCTCATTAGGCCAGTTTAGCAAACTAAACTCTAGCGGCTTTGAGAGAGAAATTAGGCTCCCCGGCTAGTGACCACACACTCGTGTCGAAAAGAGGAGTGATAAATAATAATAGTAAGAAAAACTTTGCAACGACTAAGAAGAACACTTATTATAAAACGGCTCACATAAATTTAAGAGCCCCCAAGTGACTTGGGTAAAAGAATGATTGCATGTACTGAAGTACTTATATCATATCTATGTTCAACCGAACTTTAAACGCGTCTTAACCGACCGTCGGCTTCTCCCTCTTGGGCCAAGGACCGAAAAGTGTTATGTATTCCATCTGTCGAGAATATCAACGGTGTTTCCAATAACCAGGCAATCAGGTCATAAGGCTGTAACAGACAAAACGCGCTCAGGGAACTTATGCTATATTACTGCGAAGTGTAAGAAGCATCTTCGAAGAAAATAGTACCCCCACCGATACCTTTCTTCGGTGCTCATTGTTATTATGAGACTTGTGCAATAGATTTTTTGTACTCATGAGTTCCGTTGTGTGCCGACCATCATTGAAAACTATAAGAGCGCTAGCTTTCGGCTTCACCCAGTCTAAGGTCCGGCTCGGGTGACCCGATCGCGACAATCGCAGAGGTGCTCCCTTTACTCCCTAGCCGAACAATCGGGAACGTAGGGGTAAACACAGAAGCGAGGCAACCCAGCTTGCAAATCGCTTAAGTCAATATGGTGCATATTGTGGCGTAATACACGAACAAGGAACGAAGCCGTACAAGTATAATCATATGCAACAGGAAAAACTTCATAAAGGAAGCCCCCAAGTAAATGGGGTATTTGAATTTATGCGCCACAAACAAAGTTTGGACAAGGAAAAATTTTTACAAGCGACTTTTTTCTAAAAAAGTATAATGCTTGGTCGAACCGAACACAAGTTAGAAATTAAAGCTTTGAGCATGAAAGCGACTTAGCTGGTTAATGTGTTCGGTATTGATGACGCGGTCCGAGCTTGATGCGGGACAAGGTTCCATCCCCCAAACCGGTCCCGAGGTGGCGGAGCGGAGAGCTTGACACGCCGAAGTGGTGATATGGCTCGGTCAATGCAGACCGGCAGAGTGACGCCGAAGTCCCCTGATCATTTTCATGTGCACAAAAAATAGTGCAAACCGGAGATAATAGTAATAATGATAATTAAAAAATCGTTGCATAATAAATAATTTATGCAAAGTGAGTAATAGAAGAAATATGGCCTGGCGCCGAAGTCAATGTCGATGCAGGGCGTCGGCGTGATGCAGTAAAGGCGTGGCAAAGCCTGAATTCACAGGTCGGTCCGAGCTCCGGATGCGGCGTTCGCCGGACTATGTATGGAAACTGATCGAACCACCACGCGACCGTCGTTAATGCGGCCACCATTTGATAGACCTGGTTTATTTATTGTAGCAATCCGAAGGAAGGTGATTCCCAAAATTGGGACTCGTTCCGCACGCCCATTGCCTGATGGGTGATAAAACGACGGCATGGCAATGCTGATAAAGGTTGACTCGCCGTGGAAAAGCCCTCGGCCCAGCTAACGTGACGGGGCTGCTCGGCTAGTGACGTTGAAGTGTCCGGAGTAGGTTGATGAAGAGATGGCGAAGCCCCCGGTCCAGCCGAGATGTCGAAGCCTCGATGTAAGCCGATGAGTCGAAGTAGGTCGGCGTGATGGACACCAGCTTGAAGAGGCAATAGTGCGGCCCTGCCGATGCAGGTCGTAACGTGGTCGATGCCGGCTTGATGAAGCGACCGTGCGGCGATGCCAGTATGCCCGCTCCGTGTAATCCATGGGGCGGCAATGTTGGTGATGATTTATCCTTCACGATACCGGACTCTTGTTCGGCTTGCCGAGATGATGATCCGAAAAAGTTGAGCTCGGCTCAACAAAGTGACGCCATGCCTAGCGTAGGTCGGCAGCCGTGGAGTGATATTGCCGGACTGGTTTGACACCAGCATGATGTTGAAGATCATGTTCAAAAGATCTTAAAGTTAGTGGGATGTGTTCGGGAACAAAACACAATACCCCATACAAAACTTCCTTCAAAAGGGATGTCCGAAATCCCGTTCATAAAAAAGATGAACTCGGGTCGGATTCGTTTTCGCGCAGAAAACAGATCCGAAAAGTGGTGCACTAATCGGAAGGTTCCCGGAGTTTGTACGGTCGGATCGAGCTGCAATTTTTAGAGGTGGTAGATATAGGAATTCCGCAGCCGATCAACGGTTGGATCTTCCAAAGGACGTCCGAGCTAGAAGCTGGACACCACGCCCTAAACTCATCCAAATTCCCGTTCAGATTTGACACGGCTCCGGTATATCGTGGGTTGCCTGAGATTCCTCCATCGGAACTCGACGAAATTTTCCAGAGTTGTCATAGACTCAATTCCTCACAATTACACCAAAGCGATCGTCAAAGCGATACTCGAGGAGGTGGTGGCGGCAGATACGAGTTCGCTGTCCAAAAAAAACAGCACGGTCGCTTGAGGGCAATGTTGACGTTGAGCCCCCGAGCTCCATAGATGATTCCTCCGTGATCTTGATAGAGATCGGAGTTGATGTTTGATGAAGGCCCTCGTCCGAACATGGTGATCCGAACACGGGGTGCAATTCTTGGTCGGACCAAGGTGACCAGTCGAGCTGGTGACGAAGATGCCGAAGTTGCAGTTGATCTGCAGGCGAGCCATCGATCCTTTTGTCGATCACACAGCGGAACTCTCAATGAAAACACCAATGTCAGTGTCAAAACCGGCGGATCTCGGGTAGGGGGTCCCGAACTATGCGTCTAGGCCGGATGGTAACAGGAGGCAAGGGACACGATGTTTTACCCAGGTTCGGACCCTCTTGATGGAGGTAAAACCGTACGTCCTGCTTGGTTGATATTGATGATATGTGTAGTACAAGAGTAGATCTACCACGAGATCAGAGAGGCTAAACCCTAGAAGCTAGCCTATGGTATGATTGTCTATTGTATATCTCTATCGAATAGCCTGGCCTTGGTTTATATAATGCACCAGAGGCCTAGGATAACAAGAGTCCTAGCCGAATACGCCGGTGGGGAGGAGTCCTTGTCTTGATCACCAAGTCTTGTGGAATCTTCCATGTATGCGGCAACTGTCCGAACTGGCCCATGAGTATACGGCCATGGGGGTCCTTGGCCCAATCTATCAGATCGGGAGGTGACGTGTTGAGTACCCCCTAGTCCAGGACACCGTCAGGCCCAGTCAGGGTCCTCCGATTGTGGAGGTGGGATGCTGACCTCCCTTACAGCTTAACGCAGTTCCTGTCGTGAAACGGCAAGGTGAGTATTTACGACGAAGAATGCGGGAAGGTTGGGAATAAAGAGTGATAGCTTACCCAGCTTGGAGGGTTGTACATGGAGAATCCATCCCGTGGCTTGATACGGGTGAACTCCTCTTCCTCTCCCTTGAACAACTCGGACAGGATTTTTGCTAGAGCAGCAGCGGAGTCCGGTCCCTTACGCCCGCAGCGGGTGGCATCATCTTCCCCGTTAAACCACCATAGGGGGTGCCCTCGATATTCAAGTGGCTGCACCCCCCGCATTATGCATATTGACATAATCTCGAGTATTGTCAATCCTGATTGAGCCAGCACTTTAATCCGGTCCATCAAGTAAAGGACTTCTCCGTTGTCTTCCTCCTGGGGGCTCCGTGGGCGCCAGCTTCGGCGTTTCTTCAGAGGAGTATTGTTGAACTCGGGAAGACCCCTCCGAATAGGATCTGGAAGGGGGACGTCCTCCATGTAAAACCACTCCGAAGGCCAATCTTTGGACGTCTTCTTTGGGGTACTGGACAAGTATCTGGTCCCGGCGATGTGCCATATTTCGGCTCCGCCCACTTGATATAGTGACCCCTCCTGTGTACGAGGCACAAGGTAGAATAGCCTCTTCCACAGCTCGAAATGAGCCTCGCAGCCCAGAAACAGTTCACAAAGGGCAACATAACCGGCTATGTGTAATATGAAAGCGGGGGTGAAATTATGCAACTGGAGGCCGTAAAACTCCAGGAGCCCGCGGAGGAACAGATGGATTGGAAATCCAAGTCCCCTTAGTAAATAAGGGACAAGGCATACCCGCTCCTCCTCGGAGGTATTGGGGAAGCTCTCCGCTTGCTCCCCGCCATTATAGGTGGCGAGCCCGGCTCGAATGGGGACCATATATGCTGGAGGGAGAAATCCATGGGTCTGTAACTCTACTAATTGGCTGTGCGGGACAGAACACTTCTCCCAATCATCGGGCTTAGGGCTATGAGAGCGAGAGGAGGAGCTGCAATGGTCGGCCATGTTGGAATGGATTTTTCCGAGCGCTCTCCGATGGATACTCGCCGTGGGAGGATGGTGTGGATTGGATCTAAGAATCCCCGTCCCTTTAATAGACAATTTATTTACATGGCTAGGGGGGCGAATGTAAAAACGCCCTGGCTCCTCGCATTCGCTCGACACGTGGAAGATAGCCCTTATTGGGCGCAAAAGCCAAGAAGTGAAACATTTATGGGGAGCCGAACACTACTCAATAGATATTCAGAATTTGGAGAAGAACTCGCCTTGCAATGCTGAAAACAATCTGCGCACCGGACTCATCGTCATTGAAGCCAGGTTCGGGGGCTACTTAGGGAGTCCTGGATTAGGGGGTCTCCGGACAGCCGGACTATATCCTTCGGCCGGACTATTGGACTATGAAGATACAAGATTGAAGACTTCGTCCCGTGTCCGGATGGGACTCTCCTTGGCGTGGAAGGCAAGCTTGGCAATACGGATATGTAGATCTCCTCCCTTGTAACCGACTTTGTGTAACCCTAGCCCCCTCCGGCGTCTATATAAACCGGAGGGTTTAGTCCGTAGGACAACATACAACCATACCATATGCTAGCTTCTAGGGTTTAGCCTCTACGATCTTGTGGTAGACCAACTCTTGTAATACTCATATCATCAAGATCAATCAAGCAGGACGTAGGATTTTACCTCCATCGAGAGGGCCCGAACCCGGGTAAACATCGTGTCCCCTGCCTCCTGTTACCATCCGCCTTAGACGCACAGTTCGGGACCCCCTACCCGAGATCCGCCGGTTTTGACACCGACACCAGCCCTCCCGCCATGGTGTTGTAGAGGTTGTCGGTGAAGTGGACGTTTGAAGGGCGGTGATGCCCCCCCGACGCTCGTGGTGATGTCAAGCCAAAGGTGCATCGCTAGCACACATACATGTGGGCATCGTCTCTCATCGGCATAAAAACTTAGTCGCTCCTACAAAAATTTAAAGGAACCAAGCGACTGAAAAGACCAAATGAAAACCAACTCAGGGAGAGGAATTGAGAAAAAGAAAAAAAATTGTTTAAAATGTTGGCTTTTCTGCTTGACACTAGCTATGACTGTGACGTCGGAAAAGGCTACTGAAGGGCTTAGTCATCAGGAATCATCGAAAAGCCATGATGATCACAACTCAGTAACTTATTGCCTTCTGTGTTGGTTTGTGTGTGAATATGTTTGTATCACGATGACGTGATTGGAATGCTCCCGAGAGGCAGCATGGAATCGTACCTTAGCCCATCATGGCAAGGAGTAACTGATATCTACTATACAACCTTCATCTTGTAGATGTTGTTGGGCCTCCAAGTGCAGAGGTTTGCAGGACAGTAGCAAATTTCCCTCAAGTTGATGACCTAAGGTTTATCAATCCGTGGGAGGCGTAGGATGAAGATGGTCTCTCTCAGACAACCCTACAACCAAATAACAAAGAGTCTCTTGTGTCCCCAACACACCCAATACAATGGTAAATTGTATAGGTGCACTAGTTCGGCGAAGAGATGGTGATACAAGTGCAATATGGATGGTAGATATAGGTTTTTGTAATCTGAAATTATAAAAACAGCAAGGTAACTAATGATAAAAGTGAGCATAAATGATATTACAATGCTAGGAAACCAGGCCTAGGGTTCATACTTTCACTAGTGCAAGTTCTCTCAATAATAATAACATAATTGGATCATATAACTAGCCCTCAACATGCAACAAAGAGTCACTCCAAAGTCACTAATAGCAGAGAACAAACGAAGAGATTATTGTAGGGTACAAAACCACCTCAAAGTTATTCTTTCAGATCGATCTATCATAGAGTCCGTACTATAATAACACCTTAAGACACAACTCAACCAAAACCCTAATGTCACCTAGATACTCCAATGTCACCTCAAGTATCCGTGGGGATGATTATATGATATGCATCACACAATCTCAGATTCATCTATTCAACCAACACAAAGAACTTCAAAGAGTGCCCTAAAGTTTCATCACACAATCTCAGATTCATCTATTCAATCACACAATCTCAGACGAGAACATGTGCCAACCCCTATGCATAAGTTCACGAGGTCACGGAACTCGCAAGTTGATCACCAAAACATACATCAAGTGGATCACATGATATCCCATTGTCACCACAAATAAGCACATGCAAGACATACATCAAGTGTTCTCAAATCCTTAAAGACTCAATCCGATAAGATAACTTCAAAGGGAAAACTGAATCCATTACAAGAGAGTAGAGGTGTCGGGGATATACCCCACGGTATGACCCGGCCGGAAGTATGACCCGACCGGACTTGGCGATTCACCGGTGACCCACCCTGACTTGGAGACTCTCTAAGTGACCCGCCCGGATCTCTCCACTCACTGATGACCTGGCCGAGCCAGGTGACTCATTGGTGACCCGGCCGGCGGAGCAGAGGAGCAACAAGACCCGGTGGCCCAAGCAGACGGTTCATGGAAGGCCGGCTCGTATTATGGTGGGCTGGATTAAGAGGAAAGCATAAGGAATATTCCCTTACAAAGGAAGCAAGACTAGGACTCCACTTGTAATAGAGTAATCCTAATCCTAATAGGACTAGTCATGTAAACCGCCCCTTCAACATATATAAGGAGGGGCAGGGCACCCCAAGAGGGACAAGGCTGACAAGTTCCACAAGTTGGACAAGTTAGGTTTAGACAATAGCTCTCGAGATAGAGCACTTTTGTAACCGTGGTCATCATCATCAATATCAATGAAGCAGGATGTAGGCTTTTACCTCCACTGTGAGGGGCCGAACCTGGGTAAAACATCGCGTTTCTCGTCCTCCTCAACCCCTCTCAAGCTACCACATAGATGCGTTCGCCTCGCGACTAAGTCCTGACACTAAGGACATCTGCCGTGACAATTCCACGACAGTTGGCGCCCACCGTGGGGCCTGTGTCCGGTGGTGTTGAGTTCTTGGAGGGAGCTCTTCAGGGATCGAGAGGCTCGTGATTTGTTGAACAAAGAAGAGCCGGTTGGGAAGGATCTACATTGTCTCCATAACAATCAGCCAGAACGACGTATGAGATTTGAGATGAAAGAGATTGAGGGTTGTGTTTTCTACAGCCGCCAAAAAAAATCATGGCGATCCATGGAGACCGAGAAAAAGTATTGTTTGAGCTAAGTATGGTGGTTAGTCCGCGATACAAATATTGGAACTGTCAGATCATGAGTCGTCCACACTGTTGCAATATCCAGATGAAGGAAAAATCATCAGAAATCAAAATCAATTCTGAGATGCTCAAGTCCAGATACGACCCAGCGTTGCGGTCACGAGGAGATTTAACTAATCACTCTTGCTATTCATCTGAGGGAAACCCACATACGTATGTATATCCAAAGAAAAAAAGTACTAGATTAATAGTACTACTTAAACTAGTACCCGGCCACATGAAATCCATCATCAACTATTTTTTTTGGGAAGAGGGCTAGTACTACTAGATCATATATGTTTCGGCCTTAATTACTGCATCCATCCGAGTCGGAAGAGATCAAGTACTGCTGGCGGATCATTAGAGCAAAATTCAAAGAAAAAAACACATAAGACAGGAAGGCCACGACCGAAAGTGGATCAAGCCACCAACTTGGTCTCCGGCTGGGTCTTTGCTTCGGAACAGCCGGCCGCGTTCTGCCTCGGTCGGGTTCGAGCCACCACTGGGAGTCCGCCTCTACCGCAGGGCTGCGCCTCCAAGCCGCCCTGGCCGTCGCTGCACCTTGAGCCGCCCGTTGTCGTCACTTGCCTGGCCGTCTTGGTCCCCGTATGCCTTGCACTGCCTCGTGCTTCCGAGCGCCCGTGGCCGGCTGTTTCCATCGCCGCGGGACAGGGGCGGACGCACGTTTTGCTACCCGGTGTCACAGGACACCGGTTGAAATTTATGCTTACCTTATATACTGGCGAGATATTGTGCTTGGACACCGGTAGAATTTTAAGCTGGACACCGGGCGGCAGACACGGCCCATCAGTTGATTGGATCATTGGAATTCTGAAACGGGCACGCAGCAGCCTAGGTTCCTCCAAAACTGAACGGGCACTCACCACGGCCCACCACCAAGGCGCTAAATAAAAAAGCAATTGATCGATTGGATCGATCTCTCTACGGTACCTACGTGCGCTATTCGGCAATTCCAATTGCCCCCATAGCGATACGGTGTCAGGCGTCCGCCGCCTCCTTAAGTGCTCCGGAAGCCAGAGCCTGCCGCCGGCTGCCCGGTCCGGCCCTCCCCATTGCAGACTGGAAATAATAGAAGGAAATAAGTATGGTGGTCGATCTCGCTCAAGTACGTGTACTTACCTTACTCTTGCCTAATTTTTTATGTCTAAATTGTGTGGTTAGGGTTTCAAGATTAAAGATACTACAATAGGGGATTGGATTGCTACGATTCGATAACTATTCCTACTAATTCACATCAATTTGGATTATTTGTCGACCGCACACAACGATAATAAGAAAAAATATCAAGTAAGTTTAACGTCTGTACAGTTCAATCAATATGCTTTATTTCTTGTTCCTATTCATGCATCTCTAAACACAAACGATGTAACCCGGTTCTATTGACTTATGCTGCCGTCGCTGATCATATGTGTTTTTATTGTTTGGAGTTATTAAGCTTTTTTTTAGGGCTAATGGCAGGTGCTCTGCCTTTTCATTATAGTTCAGGAATTTACAAGGGAAAAAGTCTGAAGCCCTAAGGCAGATAAAAAAGATAAAGATACAGCAGATATACAAAGCTAAGGCCTTACGTTGGCCATGTCCAAGTATGCTAAGTCAGACCTGGCTAAGCAAGCCACCATATCAGCAGTTGAAGACAGGTTTTGGAATATTCTTCGGTTTCGCTCATTCCAAATATTCCAGGCAAAGTATAGCGCAGCTGCTGCCTTTTTCTGCTGCCCATAGGCAAAACTGCTCCACCAGGTTGCGATGGAGGTGAACGGCAAGGTTGCTTGAAGTTGAAAGTTAGGCAGCATGGTGTTGATCTTCTGCCACACTTCCTTTGCAAATGGGCAGCCACAGATCAGATGAGCGGCAGTCTCAATCGTTTGGTCGCAAAGGGAGCAGGTGTCGTTGTGTTCACATCCTCTCGCGCGAAGACGATTAGCAGTTGGCAGTCTATTTTGAGACAGAAGCCAACCAAAGAATTTGATCTTTCCCTCCACCTTTGCTTTCCAAAGGGCATTCAACTCAGGCTTCGCAATGGTTCCGATGAATTGGGCATCATAAGCAGTGACAGCAGTGTATGATTTGCTGTCGTTCCATTTCCACTCAATGTCATCCGGTTGATCCGAGAGGTTAACCCCTTGTATCCGGTGCCAAAGGTCAATGAAACTGATCAGATCCTCAGTGGTGCTAAGTTGCTCGATTCCTTTCATCCAGCGGCCCCGATGGAGAGCAGCCGCCACCGAGGCATTTTTCTGCCTTGCAAGCTTATGTAGGTTTGGGGCGATGTCCTTAGGTGCAGAGCCATTTAGCCATGAGCTACTCCAGAATTTAGCACTTTGACCGTCACCAAGCTTGACAATTGTGGAGGCGTTGAACAGCTGCATGTCAGTGCTAGTGCATGGAATTTGCAATCCAACCCAAGGCCTATTGGGGTATTTCCAGGAGTACCAAGCCCACCTTAATCTCAAAGATCTGCTGTAGAAAGCTAGGTTTTTTATTCCAAGGCCCCCAAGCTTTTTGGGGGAGCATACTTGTTGCCAATTGACTACACAGTGGCCTCCTTTGGCCTCTTCTTCTCCTTTCCAAAGAAAACTTCTTCGAAGCTTGTCAATCCTCTTTACAACCCACTTGGTTGGAGCAAAAATTGTCAGATAGTACGTGGTCAAGGAGGTTAACACCGAGTTGATGAGAGCCAGCCGTCCCATCCTGTTAAGTAATTTTCCCTTCCAGCCCGCAAGCTTTGCTGCGATTTTATCAATGAGCACTTGAAAATCCACCCTCCGAAGCTTGCGAATACTCAGAGGCATCCCAAGGTACTTGCACGGGAGGGAGCTGATTTCGCCCTCAAACTCAGCTAGAACCTCCTCAATCACATGGTCCTCACATGCAATTGGGTATGCTGCTGATTTGTTGAAATTTGTACAGAGGCCGGAGATCTTGCCAAAGGCTGCAAGGATGGATTGAAGAGCAGCCACTTCAGCTCGGACAGGGTTCATGAATAGGGCAGCATCATCTGCGTAAAGACTGACTCTGACTGAGGCACTGTGACGATTGATTGGACTAAGAATATGTTCCTCAGTAGCTTTGTCAAGGATTCGTTGTAGGGGGTCAATGGCCAGCAGGAAGAGCAACGGCGAGAGCGGTTCACCCTGTCTCAGACCTTGGCGGTGAAGAAAAGGAGCTCCAGGTACACCATTTAGGATGATCCGCGAAGAGGTAGAGGCGAGCGAGATAGCAATCAGGTCTCTGAATCTTTGGCTGAATCCCACTTGTTTCAGAACATCAAGAAGATAGTCCCACTTAACCGAATCGAATGCTTTTGCAATGTCTAGCTTCAGGAATAAGGTAGGTTTCTTTGCACGGTGTAGACTCTGGATCAAGTTTTGAACATAAAGAAAGTTTTCTTGAATACTTCTTCCCCTAAGGAAAGCACTCTGACTAACCGAGATGATGTGTTGTAACTCAGGACCAACTCTGCTGGCAAGAAGTTTTCCAAGTATTTTTGCAACGCTATGAGTTAAGCTGATTGGTCTGTAGTCCTGTGGTCTGAGGGCATTTTCTTTCTTAGGAATAAGCACGATGTACGCCGTGTTGAGGAGGTTCCATTGTTTGCCATCAAGAGCAGACATCTGGTTGACTGCATTGAGAAGGTCAATCTTGACAGTGTGCCAACATATTTTGAAGAAAGTCCCGATAAATCCATCAGGCCCAGGTGCCTTCTCAGCGGCAATATCAAAAATAGCAGTCTGCAATTCCTCGAGAGTGAAGGGCTGATCAAGGTGGCTTAGATCAGCAATGGGCATATTGATGTAGTCCCAGTTCAAACACTTTTCAGTTGCTTGGCGTTGCCCCATCAGGGTGTTGAAGTGATCAAAGAAAACCCCTGCTTTGTCATTGTGCTCCGTTGCAACTCTACTATCCACATGTAAGAAGGGGATGTGGTTCTTTCTTCTTCGGCCATTTGCTCGCAAGTGAAATAATCTTGTATTCGCATCCCCGACTTTGATCCAAATCAACCTGGATCGTTGGCGCCACTTGATCTTGTCAATGGCAGCTAGTGCAAGTAATCTGGACTTAAGAAAAACACGCAGCTTTAGTTCCTCAACAGAAAGTGGCCGCGATTCTTGTGCGATGTCCAACTGGAAGATCACTTCGGATGCAATATCAGCAGCCAATTTTCTTTCTTTAAGAATTTGCTTGCTCCATTTTCTGAGGCCTTTTGCCGTCCTGGTGAGCTTGATGTGTAGCCTGCGAATGTGATCGGAGCAGGAGAAAGGTTTCTTCCAAAAATGTTCAACGGTTTCTCTGAACCCTATTTGCATTGCCCACCAAGCTTCGAATCTAAAACCAGAGAATCTCTTGTTATTAAGCTTTATTATTCAACTTTACATAATCAACTACTCCCTCTATAAATAAATATAAGAGTGTTAAGAACATTTAAGTGGAATGCTTTATTTTGGTAAGAATTTTTACTGTTGAATATTTGAAAAATGTTTAGTGTATTACTTTTATGTATAATATCTATTCTTATGCAGCTCCGTAGTATATGTGGACATAGTGTACATGTGGACACCGGAACATTTTTGTTCTGGGTCCGCCCCTGCCGCGGGCTGCATCTGCTGTGACCCGCTGTTGCTGTCACCCTTGGAGGAAGAACCTCCGTCAGATTTACCGAGTTGCCGAGTCGCGGGCCTTGTTTCGAGACCGTTTGCCTCGCACCTGTCTCCGAACAGCTATACCTCGAGTGGACTCGACCGCTGCGGCCTCACCTCCTGCAGAGCCGCTATTGCTGTTGACCCGCCTCGCTGCAGGCCTCTTCACCTGCAGCTGCACTGAGCCGGCCCGGCTGAACGGTTCGCCTCCGTCCACTTCTGCCGCTGTGGCCCGTGGCTGAGCGTTAAAACTGCCGTCGCTGCCTTGGCAAATTGTACAGATCAAGAAGATATAGTTCGTGCAAATGGATGAGGATAGAGAAAGCTTGTTGAGACAGATATACTAAAGGGTGTTGGATTACTAGGATTGGCCTCGTGCATGCCTCAAATGAAGAGCTGCAAATATTTGTGTTGTCTGCAGAATTTGTTGTTACCAGATACATTCTCAACCATGGGGCTAATATAAAAAAGCTAGACAGACAGGACGCCGCTGTTACTACTTAAAGCAATGAGCAACGAGGAGATAAAATCTGCCCAGAGTCACGTCAAAGATGCCAGCCAATTTGACTTAGCGCTGGGCGGCTGGATGTTGTCCATAATTCCTACTGTGGATCACCTGCGTATTAAAACTTGGTCGGCTTCGTCGCGGTTCGCCCGACAAAACATCAGCTGATATCTCTGTAAATATATTTAGCACATATTATTTTTGTCAAAAAGCAATTACTTTATCCTGTAATATTTTTATGTAGGATAATTATTCATGACCATGGTATAACTATACCGTAGATATGAAGCGCACACTAGCATAATTTTTGCACTGGCATTCCTCCATGCCATGCTGCTCGGCTAATATACGTGCAAGCTACCGGCCCCGCTGTTCGGTTTATATCCGTCCGCGCCTACGGCCGACTCGTGCGTCTGCGCCGGCTTACAAACGTCACGGTCGATTCTCCTGTCCGCATCGGCTTACAACGCCGCGTCCGACTCACTCGTGGTTGATTTCAGCTTCACCGTCGTGATCTTCAACATCATGGCTGATAATTTTCGGCCTAACATATCAGGTGAAATCCGACCAGTATATTTTGTATTACATATTATTTTCTTTAAAAGAGCAATTGCTTTGGCTTGCAAGTTCTCCCATGCAGGACTTGAACCGGTTTATATCACGGTCAAATATGGAGAGTCTCAAGCCAACTCCTTGAGTAGTCTTAAGACTCGGGGGCTACAATGACATGACTCGGGAACTCCGGGTCATTGGAGGCAATGATAACCCGGTTCCGAAGGACACCGCCATATTGATGAAAATTTAAAGGCCGTCAGAAAATTATCGGTTCAAAATAAAGATTCCGGTTTAAAATCCGGTTCAAGAGACATCTCTCTCCCGCAAAGCTTTGAAGCTCTCAAATCCGGTTCAAACATCCGGCTCAAGGTAAATTTGTCTCTTACAAAGCTTTTTCTCAAATGCGGTTCAAACATCCATCTCAAGGACAATCTGTTTCCTACAAAGCTTTGAAGCTCTAAATATCCGGTTTGAAATTCCGGTTTAAAAAGAATTCATCTCTCGCAAGTTCGAGTTTTCAGAAAAAATTACAGGGACCAAAGAGAGTTTGTTGCACAGCAAAACTCAAACATAGGCACCCGACGAGCACAGCTCAGAAATGTATCACTTGGGGGCTTCCTGCTTATTGAGTAAGCTATGATTACCCTTTGATTCGGCTCATAGCCACATTTACAGGTCACTTGGGGGCTTCCTGTTCAAACATAGGTCATATTCGAACCAAAGAGAACATAGCTGTCGTAACCCTCTTGATCGGCACACTGCCAAACTCACTAGGGGGCTTCTTGATCGTATTCGAATCATAGCTTAACCCCTTTTGGGTCCAACTTCGATCGTATTCCAATCAGGGTCGTTAAAAACCTCTCAAGATCATTTGGGGGCTTCCTGTTCAAACATAGGTCGTATTCGAACCAAAGAGAACATAGCTGTCGGTACCCTCTTGATCGGCGCAACGCCAAAGCCACTGGGGGCTACATGATCGTATTCGAATCCTAGCTTAAACCCCTTTGCAACGGTTTACTGGTCGTATTCAAATCAGAAACCTCGATTTTTATTTAGTTTAAGTTTTTGCAAACAATCTTTGGTTTTGTCTTGAGACCTTTTTGTTCATATCTGAGGCATATATGTGGTTTCGATTAACCCGGCTTGACTTTGGATGATAAGTCGCCATATATGAAAATCATAAACATTTGGAAGTTTTGGCTTCTAAAGAATGGGTTATCACCCTTACTGCACAGGTATCCTAAACCGGTAGTACGATTCAATATCACAGGAGTCGGTTTTTCAAACCGGGTTATATTATTCAAATCTTTAATAGCCAACATGGATGGATTTTTATTATGGTTATCAATAACTAATATTACAAATGAGGTTTTCAAAGTCACTTCAGCGCAATGGATATTATTTTATCAATGGATATAATTTATTCTACAATGGAAGGAATAGTCCCGAGTCGCAGCAGGCTTACGACCCGACACTTTGGGGCTATATTATTCAAATTGAGATTATATCAAATATGCAAGTCCCATGTCACTGCCAGCATGCACCATGGCACTTGGGGGCTAATGCAAAGTCATTTTTACTGGCCTTATTGAAGACCCGACTCATCACATCATAATGAGCCGGCCCTTGGGGGCTACCAATTGCTCCTATCAATAATTCAAGGTACACAAGTTTTAATCTATTATATTGAAGGGTCCACCGCTTAGTTGGTAAAGCACAAAGCTTTTAACCTTGTGGACGTGGGTTCAAGCCCCATGATGAGGGTTACATCATATGATGTTCTTTTCAAAAGAAGTATATATAAAGTCCCAGCTCAATATTATCTTACTGAGCCGGCCCTTGGGGGCTACACTGGTTGAAGTTTTTATGAGTATAAGGCAATTACAAGTCCCAGGTTGCTGCAAGCATGACAACCTGGCACTTGGGGGCTACATATATGGAGTATTCAGTCTTTACTAGTGACTAAGATGAACAATATGGATTCCTTCAAAGTGGCAATATTTATATTGAAACAAGTCTTAAATCATCACTTTGTTTCTGCTCAAGACTTGGGGGCTACATGTAATATGGATATAAGGGAGAAAAATCTTCAAATTCTCGGTTTTGAGTAAACCAAATTGACCCGGCATCACCAATAACTATAACCCGGCATCGGCAACAATTATAACCCGGTGCTATCAATATTCATAAACCGGATATTTTGGCAATGATAAACCGGCAAGTTTTATAAGCCGGCTGAAAGTCAGATGAGTATTTCAAAACCAATATTTTTTAAAGCCGGCGCTTTGGAAGCCGATTCAAGTGGATTATTTCTTACAATATTCCTCTACAAGAGACCAATATCAGCAAATTGACTCTGAAGCTGGCCTATTGACCCGAATTTCTCAAAAGAATTATCTGGATTTTTTGCATTCACAAAGTTTGAACATTGAAAGCACAAGTGCTCCCTAGGTGGTTTTGATAATTGATGACAACATATCTCTTGTTGGACTAACATTTCTATCTAGCATGTTTCAGATAAGTTCAACAATGGAGTGGCATGGACTAAAGGTTGTGGGAACTCCTTCAAGATGCTAAGGACAAAGGATTGGCTAAAGCTTCAAGCTCAAGACTCTTCATTTTACATTTTAGTGATCCAAGATCACATTGAGTCCATAGGAAAAGCCAATACTATCAAGGAGGGATGAGGTGTTGCTTAATGAGCCTCTTGCTTCATGTGCTTAATGATATGCTCCAAAATCCTCAACTACTTTCCCACTTCCACATATGACCTAAACCCAAAGCCAAACTCGGACCTACCGATTATTCCTATCCGGCGCCACCGAGTTTCACCTGTCATAGCCACTGCCAGAAACCCTAATCAGTTCGGTCTCACCGATGGGATCTCGGTCTCACCGAGATGGGCTTGCAAACTCTCTGTTACCTATTGCAATATTTTCTGTCCCACCGAGATATGCAATCGGCCCCACCGAGTTTGCTTGGCCAACTGTATGTTTCACTTATTACCCAAATCGATCCCACCGAGTTTGAGTAATCGGTCAAACCGAGTTTTGGATTAACCCTAACCCTAGCACATCGGTCCCACCGAGTTGATCCAGTCGGTCCCACCGAAAATCTCTAACGGTCACTAGGTTTCCTATTTCGGTCTGACCGAGTTTGTTGATTCGGTCCCATCGAGATTGGTAAATCGTGTGTAACGGTTGGATTTTGTGTGGAGGCTATATATACCCCTCCACCTCCTCTTCATTCGTGGAGAGAGCCATCAGACTAAGCCTACACTTCCAGCATCCTATTTCTGAGAGAGAACTACCTACTCATGTGTTGAGGCCAAGATATTCCATTCCTACCATATGAATCTTGATCTCTAGCCTTCCCCAAGTTGCTTTCCACTCAAATCTTCTTTCCACAAAATCCAAATCCTATGAGAGAGAGTTGAGTGTTGGGGAGACTATCATTTGAAGCACAAGAGCAAGGAGTTCATTACCTACACACCATTTGTTACTTCTTGGAGAGTGGTGTCTCCTAGATTGGCTAGGTGTCACTTGGGAGCCTCCGACAAGATTGTGGAGTTGAACCAAGGAGTTTGTAAGGGCAAGGAGATCGCCTACTTCGTGAAGATCTACCGCTAGTGAGGCAAGTCCTTCGTGGGCGATGGCCATGGTGGGATAGACAAGGTTGCTTCTTCGTGGACCCTTCATGGGTGGTTGCTTCTTCGTGGACCCTTCATGGGTGGATCCCTCCGTGGACTCGCGCAACCATTACCCTTTGTGGGTGGAGCCCTCCGTGGACTCGCGCAACCGTTACCCTTCGTGGGTTGAAGTCTCCATCAACGTGGATGTAGGATAGCACCACCTATCCGAACCACGGGAAAAACATCCGTGTCTCCAACTGCGTTTGAATTCTCCAAACCCTTCACGTTACATTCTTGCAAGTTGCATGCTTTACATTCCGCTGCTCATATACTCTTTGCATGCTTGCAAGATATGTATTGTGTATTTTGAAATTGTGCCTAAAACTCCACTCAAACCAAAAAGGCCTAAAAATTGCAACTTTAGCACTAAGTGTCTAATCACCCCCCCTCTAGACACATCTACTTCTAGATCCTACAAGTGGTATCAGAGCTTTGGTCTCCATTGCCTTGGTTTAATCACCATTGGAGGAAGATGGATATGTCTACCTTAGGGAGTCTTAGACATAGAGTGCCTATTCTTGATGGAGAGTATTTTCATGAGTTGAAAAATGAGATGCTTGTAATTTTCAATCAATATCATTTGAACAAGTATATTGCTAGCCCTTGTGCACCTCATATTGATCCTTTGCATCCTACCCTAGATGAAGATATTGACATGATTCGCAATCTTAGAACTATTGAGCTTATCATTAGAGGATTGCCCAAAAATTTGATTGCTTGTTTGCCTACTCTTAATTGTGCCTATACTATATGGAAATTTCTTTAGGAATGATTTCCCGATCATTCCTTGAAAAATTTGGATGAAATTCTCCATAAATCAATTGCCTTGAGTAAGATGAAATCTAGTGATCCTAGTTTTGGTGATTGTCTATTTGAGCTTACCAATCTCAAGCATGCTAAAGGAGATGTTGGAATCATTAGTGATATTATATTCGAAGCTATAAGAATTCATAAAAGTGACCACTTTGATGATCATTTATCTAATGAATTACCCTCTCTAGGAAATGATGAGTCACAAGATCATGATGAACATGGATACTATGATGATGATGATAGTGACTTCGATCTTGACGATGCAATGAGACATTTTGGTCTTACGGCAAATCTTCGGGGATATGAGTCAGGAGGAAAGGAATGGGTTCTTGATAGTGGATGTACCGATCATATGACCGGAGATGAAGAGATGTTCCGTGAACTTGCTGAAAATGACGGCCCTTGAAAATATGTCACCTTTGGTGATAATTCAAAGGGTAAAGTGGTTGGCCTTGGTAAGGTGGCCATCTCACATGATAGTTCCATTCAAAATGTCATGCTCGTTGAATCTCTCGGCTACAACTTACTTTCAGTATCTAGACTTGTTGATTTCGGTTTGAATGTCCTATTTACTGAGGTAGATTGCCAAGTATTTCGTCGAGACAATCATAAAATGGTCTTTACAGGTATGCGTAGAGGTGATCTTTACATTGTCGATTTCTCTAAAAAGGCACAACCTAAAACTTGCTTTGTTGCTAAATCCTCAAAAGGTTGGTTGTGGCATAGACGACTAGGTCATGTTGGCATGAGAAACCTTGACAAGCTTATTAAAGGAAATCATATCCTTGGAGTTAACGATGTCATATTTGATAAGGATAGACTTTGCAGTGCTTGTCAAGCAGGTAAACAGGTTGGAGGAAGGCATCCTGTGAAGAACATCATGACCACAAGAAGGCCACTCGAGCTACTTCATATGGATCTTTTTGGTCCCAACGCCTACAAGAGTCTCGGTGGAAATTCTTTTGGTCTAGTTATAGTTGATGATTTTTCAAGATTTACATGGGTGTTCTTTCTTAATGACAAGTCACAGGTCCAGAAGATCTTCAGAAACTTCGCTAGGAAGGCCCAAAATCAGTTTGACGTGAAGATCAAGAAGGTTCGGAGTGACAACGGAACGGAGTTCAAGAACGCAAATGTGGACACCTTTCTTGATGAAGAAGGGATTTCACACGAGTTCTCGGCTACGTACACACCTCAACAAAATGGAGTTGTTGAGAGGAAGAACCGGACGCTCATCGAAATGGCAAGAACGATGCTTGATGAATACAAGACGCTGAAGCACTTTTGGGCAGAAGCGGTTGAGACAGCTTGTCACGCAACAAATCGCTTATATCTTCACAAGCTACTCGGCAAGACGGCATACGAGCTTCTCACCGGTAACAAACCCCAAGTTGGATACTTTCGAGTATTCGGCTCAAAGTGCTACATTCTTGATAAGCATCGTCGTTCAAAGTTTGCTCCTAAATCTCATGAAGGTTTTCTACTTGGTTATGGCTCAAACTCTCACACTTACCGTGTCTACAACAATTTCACCCGAAAAGTTGAAGAGACGGTAGATGTGAAGTTTGATGAATCTAATGGCTCGCAAGTAGAGCAATTGCCAATTGATGTAGGAGACAAAGACCCTTCAGAAGCAATCCAAGACTTGTCCATTGGCAAAATTCGTCCAACGGAGGTGAAGGAGAGTACTTCATCCGTCCAAGTGGAAGCTTCTACTTCACGACAAGGTGAACCAAGAATCGACACGGAAGCATCCACAAGTGGGACACACCAAGATGAAGAAGACAAGGAAATGCATCAAGACGAACATCAACAACCTATTTCTCCACCACGACAAGAGAACGACGACGTCAACAATGAAGAAGGCCAAGAAGAAGAACAAGATGAAGAAGATGTTCAACGAAGACCCAAGCAAAAGCTCTCACGAGTTCGAGTAAGAATTGCCAAAGATCATCCCGTCGAGCAAATCCTCAATGATATACAAACTGGGAGAATCACTCGCTCAAAAACTCGTTTAGCTAACTTTTGTGAAAACTATTCATTTATCTCTAGCATTGAACCTATGAAGGTTGAAGAAGCATTGGAAGATCCGGATTGGATAAACGCTATGCATGAAGAGCTACACAATTTTGAGAGAAACCAAGTTTGGACATTGGTTGAGAAGCCCGACAACAACCACAACATCATTGGTACCAAATGGGTGTTTCGCAACAAGCAAGATGAAGATGGACAAGTGGTTCGCAACAAAGCACGTCTCGTCGCCCAAGGGTACACACAAGTCGAAGGTATGGACTATGGTGAGACATATGCTCCCGTTGCTAGACTTGAGTCCATTCGCATCTTACTTGCCTATGCTAATCACCATAATATCACCTTGTACCAAATGGACATTAAAAGTGCTTTTCTAAATGGTGAAATAGAGGAGGAAGTTTATGTCAAACAACCTCCCGGCTTTATCAATCCTAAGAAACCAAATCATGTTTACAAACTTCACAAAGCTCTTTATGGTCTTAAACAAGCTCCTAGAGCATGGTATAAATGCTTGACCAAGTTCCTTATTGCAAGTGGTTTTGAAATTGGTAAAATTGATTCTATTCTTTTTACTAAAAGGGTTAATGGAGAACTATTTGTATGCCAAATTTATGTTGATGATATCATATTTGGTTCAACTAACCCTCTCTTTAGTGAAAAGTTTGGAAAGCTAATGTCAGAGAAGTTTGATATGTCTATGATGAGTGAACTCAAATTCTTTCTCGGTTTGCAAATCAAGAAAACTAAGGAAGGTACATTTGTCTCTCAAACGAAGTACACCAAGGACTTATTCAAGAAGTTCAATATGCAAGAATGCAAAGGTATGACTACACCCATGCCTACTAGTGGACATAATGATTTGACCAAAGATGGTGAACCGGTTGATCAAAAGGTTTATCGCTCTATGATTGGTTCATTGTTATACCTATGTGCTTCACGTCCCGATATTATGCTAAGTGTGTGCATGTGTGCACGATATCAAGCTGCTCCTAAAGAATGTCATCTTAAGGCTGTGAAAAGGATAGTGAGATATTTAATCCATACACCAAATTTTGGCATTTGGTATCCTAAGAGGTCTTCTTTTGATCTTGTTGGCTATTCCGACTCGGATTATGCCGGAGACAAGGTTGATAGAAAGTCCACTTCGGGTACTTGTCAATTTCTTGGTAGATCTCTTGTGTCTTGGTCTTCCAAGAAACAAAACTCGGTATCCTTATCCACTACCAAAGCGGAATACATTGCCGCTGGTTCATGTTGTGCTCAATTACTTTGGATGACCCAAACTCTTAAAGATTATGGGATCTATGTGAAACATGTTCCACTACTTTGTGACAATGAAAGTGCTATCAAAATTGGTCATAATCCTGTACAACATTCTCGAACTAAGCATATTGAAGTTCGTCATCATTTCATTCGAGATCATGTTGCTAAGGGTGACATTGATCTTAAGCATGTTCGCACAGATAAGCAATTAGCGGATATATTTACTAAACCTCTTGATGAGAAAGTGTTTTGCAGGTTGAGAGGAGAATTGAACATCATTGATGCTTCGAACTTGGAGTAGAAACTCCATTGGATACATGCAAGACATGAGCTTATGACTAATCCATGATATATCTCTTATGATGACTATCTTATGTCTTAGATATATTTGTACCTTGCATGTTGTCTAACCCATGTAGGTGCTTGGTTGAATCTAATTCCATGAGATTGCGACTCACTCACATCTTGAGCAATCTCTACATCACCAAGACTCTACACAATTGTGGTTGAAGACAAGGAAGCACAAAACCATTCAAACATATCCTTTGACAAATTCTATGTTGAGCTTCATGATTGTCATTTTTGGATACACAAGTGCTCTTCCTTGCAAGAACTAACCCATGTAGGTAGATGAACTCAAACTCCAAGTGGTGCCCCCAACTCTTGATGAGCTACATCAACCTTGAGCACCCACACAAGTTCAACTACATGAGCAAGAACCACACCACCACCCAAGGTATGTTATTCCATCTTAGAGAAGCTTTACTCCAAGACATGAGTCAAAGCAACTCAACAAGATGTGAATACATCAAGATGCTTAAACGAAAAATGGTAACCCCATTTTGAGCTTAAACAATGAGTATGACCTATGATCAAGTGTTCTCACTTGACTCCTAAGTCAATATACTCTAACATAGGTGACTATGTCACCGCCCAACTCTAGATGAAGTTCTCTTGTGTTCTTTTCTATGTTATTGCATTTGTCTCATGCATGTTTATTTTCTTTCTCTTTTTCAAAAAAAAAACTTCATCTAGATCTTTCAGTTTCTTCTCTTTTCTCTTTGTTTTTGTTCTGCATTTTCTGCATTTAATTCCTTGCAAATCCTTCAGGTGATTCATTGCAAATCCTTGTGAGATTCTACATGTCTAGTGAGCTGAGGTGACAAGTGTTTTTCTCTGTGTGAACTCGGTTTCACCGACTTGTAATTTTCGGTCCAACCGAATCTTTTCGGTGCCACTAAAACATACCACTCGGTGCCACCGACTTCGCAACAAGAAAAACAGTTTGCCACTTGTTCTATATTTCTTCTGATCCAGCTCTACTCAATGAATCTTGTCCTCTACAAGCATCACAGTTTTATCCATTGCTTTGTGCTGAGTCTCAAGGACCAAACCTATACGACGGATTCCAGAAAGCCCTTCTTGGAAATTGATGTCAAAGGGGGAGAGAGAGATCACATCAAAGCTTGTAGGAGAGAGAGAAGTCTCGAGGACCAAACCTACAAGAGAGAAAGTATTAAGGGGGAGAAAGAGATTTCCAGGGGGAGAGAAAATACTCAAGGATCCCAAATGCTTGATGTTCAAGAGGAGAGATGTCACATGTCCTTTTAGGGGGAAAGACATGTTCATTTGTATCTTTCAGCTCTGATTTTTTGTTCCCTATCTTCTCCCAATATCCCATGTAAGATTCAGGGGGAGCAAGGCACCTAAGGGAAAGAAATCAGTCAAATTCATTGCATATCTTTATTCTTGGGGACATGTTGAATCCAATGTGGTACCTTGTACTCACTCTCTACATGTCATCCCAGTCTTGGTATTCTTGTGGTTTCTTTTGTTTGCTCTGGCTAGTGGATGTACCTGTGTTATCTAACTTTGTTTGTGCAGGTTCATTCCATCCTAAGCCAACTCAAGACCACAAGGTAAGTATATGCATCAAAATCATGAGTATGAGGAGTTCTTGCTTATGTACATACTGTTTTCAAGAAGGACTCATGAGCATGAAGGTATTTTCCTTGATAATCTTTTGCTATGATGCATATGGCCAAGATACATGTAACACATTGCCTACTCTATCATGGTTATGCTCTCACATGCCTCTATATTTCATATTTACATGAGTGCATACATGTAGGGGGAGCCTATGCTTGTTACATGTCCTTCCAAAGCTTTACTTGCTGTTCTTTATATCTTTATCTAAAGCTTTGATGTATGTTGCCATCAATTACCAAAAAGGGGGAGATTGAAAGCACAAGTGCTCCCTAGGTGGTTTTGATAATTGATGACAACATTCTCTTGTTGGACTAACATTTCTATCTAGCATGTTTCAGATAAGTTCAACAATGGAGTGGCATGGACTAAAGGTTGTGGGAACTCCTTCAAGATGCTAAGGACAAAGGATTGGCTAAAGCTTCAAGCTCAAGACTCTTCATTTTACATTTTAGTGATCCAAGATCACATTGAGTCCATAGGAAAAGCCAATACTATCAAGGAGGGATGAGGTGTTGCTTAATGAGCCTCTTGCTTCATGTGCTTAATGATATGCTCCAAAATCCTCAGCTACTTTCCCACTTCCACATATGACCTAAACCCAAAGCCAAACTCGGACCTACCAATTATTCCTATCCGGCGCCACCGAGTTTCACCTATCATAGCCACTGCCAGAAACCCTAATCAGTTCAGTCTCACCGATGGGATCTTGGTCTCACCGAGATGGGCTTGCAAACTCTCTGTTACCTATTGCAATATTTTCGGTCCCACCGAGATATGCATTCGGCCCCACCGAGTTTGCTTGGCCAACTCTATGTTTCACTTATTACCCAAATCGGTCCCACCGAGTTTGAGTAATCGGTCAAACCGAGTTTTGGATTTACCCTAACCCTAGCACATCGGTCCCACCGAGTTGATCCAGTTGGTCCCACCGAAAATCTCTAACGGTCACTAGGTTTCCTATTTCGGTCTGACCAAGTTTGTTGATTCGGTCCCACCAAGATTGGTAAATCGTGTGTAACGGTTGGATTTTGTGTCGAGGCTATATATACCCCTCCACCTCCTATTCATTCGTGGAGAGAGCGATCAGACTAAGCCTACACTTCCAGCATCCTATTTCTGAGAGAGAACTACCTACTCATGTGTTGAGGCCAAGATATTCCATTCCTACCATATGAATCTTGATCTCTAGCCTTCCCCAAGTTGCTTTCCACTCAAATCTTCTTTCCACAAAATCCAAATCCTATGAGAGAGAGTTGAGTGTTGGGGAGACTATCATTTGAAGCACAAGAGCAAGGAGTTCATTACCTACACACCATTTGTTACTTCTTGGAGAGTGGTGTCTCCTAGATTGGCTAGGTGTCACTTGGGAGCCTCCGACAAGATTGTGGAGTTGAACCAAGGAGTTTGTAAGGGCAAGGAGATCGCCTACTTCGTGAAGATCTACCGCTAGTGAGGCAAGTCCTTCGTGGGCGATGGCCATGGTGGGATAGACAAGGTTGCTTCTTCGTGGACCCTTCGTGGGTGGTTGCTTCTTCGTGGACCCTTCGTGGGTGGAGCCCTCCGTGGACTCACGCAACCATTACCCTTTGTGGGTGGAGCCCTCCGTGGACTCGCGCAACCGTTACCCTTCGTGGGTTGAAGTCTCCATCAACGTGGATGTAGGATAGCACCACCTATCCGAACCACCGGAAAAACATCCGTGTCTCCAATTGCGTTTGAATTCTCCAAACCCTTCACGTTACATTCTTGCAAGTTGCATGCTTTACATTCCGCTGCTCATATACTCTTTGCATGCTTGCTTGATATGTATTGTGTATGTTGAAATTATGCCTAAAACTCCACTCAAACCAAAAAGGCCTAAAAATTGCAACTTTAGCACTAAGTGTCTAATCACCCCCCCCTCTAGACACATCTACTTCTAGATCCTACAAACATATCTACTAAAGGAGATTTGCTATGAGTTCATGGGCATGTATCAAGAAGGAAATGATAAGGACTTAAAGATGGCCAGGTGCCGGATTACAAGAATTTTTAACCCGGATCACAACCTGTCAAATTTGTTCTTGTGTTTATTTTGCAGGATCAAGTTTAACATGGATAAATCCAAATTAAACTGGGGGCTAATGTCGGGGATATACCCCACGGTATGACCCGGCCGGAAGTATGACCTGGCCGGAAGTATGACCCGGCCGGACTTGGCGATTCACCGGTGACCCGCCCTAACTTGGCGACTCACTAAGTGACCCGCCCGGATCTCTCCACTCACTGATGACCCGGCCGAGCCAGGTGACTCATTGGTGACCCGGCCGGCGGAGCAGAGGAGCAACAAGACCCAGTGGCGCAAGCAAATGGTTCATGGAAGGCCGGCTCATATTTATGGTGGGCCGGATTAAGAGGAAAGCATAAGGAATATTCCCTTACAAAGGAAGCAAGACTAGGACTCCACTTGTAATAGAGTAATCCTAATCCTAATAGGACTAGTCATGTAAACTGCCCCTTCAACATATATAAGGAGGGGCAGGGCACCCCAAGAGGGACAAGACTGACAAGTTCCACAAGTTGGACAAGTTAGGTTTAGACAATAGCTCTCGAGATAGAGCACTCTTGTAATAGTGGTCATCATCATCAATATCAATGAAGCAGGATGTAGGCTTTTACCTCCACCGTGAGGGGCCGAACCTGGGTAAAACATCGCGTTTCTCGTCCCTCTCAACCCCTCTCAAGCTACCACATAGACGCGTTGGCCTCGCGACTAAGTCCTGACACTAAGGACATCTGCCGTGACAATTCCACGACAAGAGGGGAAGAAACATCATAAGATCCAACTAAAATAGCAAAGCTCGCGATACATCAAGATCGTGCCACCACAAGAACATGAGAGATAGAGAGAGATCAAACACATAGCTACTGGTACATACCCTCAGCCCCGAGGGTGAACTACTCCCTCCTCATCATGGAGATCGCTGGGATGATGACGATGGCCACCGGAGAGGGATTCCCCTCTCTGGTAGGGTGCCGGAACGGGTCTAGATTGGTTTTCGGTGGCCACTGAGGCTTCTGGCGGCGGAACTCCCGATCTATTCTGCTCCTCGATGTTTTTAGGGTATATGGACATATATAGGCGAAAGAAGTCGGTCGGGGAAGCCAAGAGGGTGGGGGCGCGCCCAGGGTGGCAGGCGTGCCTCCCTGCCTCGTGGCCACCTCAAAGCTTCCCTGACGTCTACTCCAGTCTCCTGGATTGCTTCTGTTCCAAAAATAACTCTCCCAAATGTTTCATTCTGTTTGGACTCCATTTGATATTCCTTTTCTTCGAAACACTGAAATAGGCAAGAAAACAGCAATTTGGGTTGGGCCTCCGGTTAATAGGTTAGTCCCAAAATTAATATAAAAGTGTTTAGTAAATCCCA
Source organism: Triticum urartu (assembly GCF_056163025.1). Lineage (NCBI taxonomy): Eukaryota > Viridiplantae > Streptophyta > Magnoliopsida > Poales > Poaceae > Triticum > Triticum urartu. The sequence continues at coordinate 472,362,013 of NC_141875.1, read as the reverse complement.
TAATCATCCAAAACAGATAATATAATAGCACGGAACAATCAAAAATTATAGATACGTTGGAGACTTATCAAGCATCCCCAAGCTTCATTCCTGCTCGTCCTTGAGTACGTAAATGATAAAAACAGAATTTTTGATGTGGAATGCTTCCTAACATATTTTTCAATGTAATTTTATTTATTGTGGCATGAATTTTCAGATCCGAAAGATTCAATATAAAAGTTTAATATTGACATAAAAATAATAATACTTCAAGCATACTAACTAAGCAATTATGTCTTGTCAAAATAACATGGCCACAGAAAGTTCATCCCTACAAAATCATATAGTTTGGTCATGCTCCATTTTCGTCACACAAGAATGCTCTCATCATGCACAACCCCGATGACAAGCCAAGCAATTTTTTTCATACTTTAGTAATCTCAAACTTTTTTCAACTTTCACGCAATACATGAGCATGAGCCATGGATATAGCACTATGGTGGAATAGAATATAATGAGGGGGTTATGTGGAGAAGACAAAAAGGAAAAAGTCTCACATCAACGAGTCTAATCAATGGGCTAGGGAGATGCCCATCAATTGATGTCAATGCAAGGAGTAGGGATTGTCATGCAACGGATGCACTAGAGCTATAAATGTATGAAAGCTCAACAAAAGAAACTAAGTGGGTGTGCATCCAACTTGCTTGCTCACGAAGACCTAGGATACTTGAGGAGGCCCATTATTGGAATATACAAGCCAAGTTCTATAATGAAAAATTCCCACTAGTATATGAAAGTGACAAAACAAGAGACTCTCTATCATAAAGATCATGGTGCTACTTTGAAGCACAAGTGTGGGAAAAGGATAGTAGCATTGCCCCCTTTTATTTTCTTTTTTTGGCCTTCTTTTTTTGGCCTTTCTCCCTTTTTTGGGACAATGCTCTATTAAGGATGATCATCACACTTCTATTTATTTACAACTCAATGATTACAACTCGATACTAGAACAAGATATGACTCTATATGAATGCCTCCGGCAGCGCAACGGGATGGGCAATGACTCATGAGTGACATGTATGAAAGAATTATGAACGGTGGCTTTGCCACAAATACAATGTCTACTACATGATCATGCAAGGCAATATGACAATGATGATGCGTGTCATAATGAACGGAATGGTGGAAAGTTGCATGGCAATATATCTCGGAAAGGATATGGAAATGCCATAATAGGTAGGTATGGTGGCTGTTTTGAGGAACATATAAGGAGGTTTATGTGTGATAGAGCGTATCGTATCACGGGGTTTGGATGCACCGGCAAAGTTTGCACCAACTCTCAAGGTGAGAAAGGGCAATCCACGGTACCGAAGAGGCTAGCAATGATGGAAGGTTGAGAGTGCGTATAATCCATGGACTCAACATTAGTTATAAAGAACTCACATACTTACTGCAAAAATCTACAAGTCATCAGAAACCAAGTACTACGCGCATGCTCCTAGGGGGATAGATTGGTAGGAAAAGACCATCGCTCGTCCCCGACCGCCACTCATAAGGAAGACAATCAAATAACAACTCATGTTTCAAATTTGTTACACAACGTTTACCATATGTGCATGCTGCCGGACTTGCAGACTTCAACGCAAGTATTCCTCAAATTCACAACTACTCAACTAGCACAACTTTAATATCACTATCTCCATATCTCAAAACAATCATCAAGTATCAAACTTATCTTAGTATTCAATACACTTATATGAAAGTTTTTTTAATTATAGCAAAAGCAAATTACCATGCTTGTTCTAAAGGACTCTCAAAATAATATAAATTAATCATGAGAGATCAATTATTTCTATAAAATAAAACCACCACCGTGCTCTTAAAAGATATAAGTGAAGCACTAGAGCAAAAACTATATAGCTCAAAAGATATAAGTGAAGCACATAGAGTATTCTAATAAATTCCCATTCATGTGTGTCTCTCTCAAAAGGTGTGTACAGAAAGGATGATTGTGGTAAACTAAAATGCAAAGACTCAAATCATACAAGACGCTCCAAGCAAAACACATATCATGTGGTGAATAAAAATATAGCTCCAAGTAAAGTTACCGATAGATGAAGACGAAAGAGGGAGCTTAGGATTTTTTGTGTCATTGTATTTTACCTTGGGGTGCCATGGGCATCCCCAAGATTAGGCTCTATCCACTCATTGTTCCATAATCCATCAAATCTTTACCCAAAACTTGAAAACTTCACAACACAAAACTTAACAGAAAAATCTCGTGAGCTCCGTTAGTAAAAGAAAACAAAACACCACTTCAAGGTACTGTAATAAACTAATTCTTGATTTATATTGGTATTAAAACTACTGTATTCCAACTTCTCTATAGTTCATAAACTCTATTACTAGCCATAGATTCATCAAAATAAGCAAACAACACACGAAAAACAGAATCTGTCAAAAACAGAACAGTCTGTAGTAATTTGTCGGTTTCAAATACTTATGGAACCCTAAAAATTCTAAAATAAATTTCTGGACGTGCGTAATTTATCTACTAATCATCTTCAAAAAGAATTAACTAAATATAACTCTCCAGTAAAAAATGACAGCTAATCTCGTCAGCGCTAAAGTTTCTGTTTTTTACAGCAAGATCGCAAAGACTTTCCCCAAGTCTTCCAAAGGTTCTACTTGGCACAAACACTAATTAAAAGCATAAAACCACATATAAATAGAGGCTAGATGAATTTTTTTATTAATAAACAGGAACAAAAAGTAAGGAACACAAATAAAATTGGGTTGCTTCCCAACAAGCGCTATCGTTTAACGCCCCTAGCTAGGCATGATGATTTCTACGATGCTCACATAAAAGATAAGAATTGAAACATAAAGAGAGCATCATGAAGAATACCACTAGCAAATTTAAGTCTAACCCACTTCCTATGCATAGGGATTTTGTGAGAAAACAACTTATGGGAACAATCAACTAGCATAGGAAGGCAAAACAAGCACAACTTCAAGATTTTCAACACATAGAGAAGAAACTTGATATTATTGCAATTCCTACAAGCATATATTCCTCCCTCATAATAATTTCCAGTAGCATCATGAATGAATTCAACAATATAACCAGCACCTAAAGCATTCTTTTCATGATCTACAAGCATAGAATTTTTATTACTCTCCACATAAGCAAAATTCTTCTCATTCGAAATAGTGGGAGTATCATAAGAGACTCGAATACTATAAATTGTTTCCACATTAAAAGAGTAATGTTCGGAAAAAGGGTAATCATAATCATAACAAGTTTTATAAATATAATCATCACTACTTTTTATAGCATATGTATTATCACAATAATCATCATAAGTAGCAACTTTGTTCTCATCATAATCAATTGAAACCTCTTCCAAGATAGTGGAATCATTACTAAATAAAGTCATGACCTCTCCAAATCCACTTTTATAATTGTCACAATAAGATTAAACACCCTCCAAAATAGTGGGATCATTACTTCCTAAAGTTTACACTCTTCCAAACCCACTTTCATCAACATAATCATCATAAGTAGGAGGCATGCTATCATCATAATAAATTTGCATATCAAAACTTGGGAGGTTAAACATATCATCTTCATAAAACATAGCATCCCAAAGCTTGTGGCTTTGCATATCATTAGCATCATGGATATTCAAAGAATTCATACTAACAACATTGCAATCATGCTCATCATCCAAAGATTTAGTGCCAAACATTTTAATGCATTATTCTTCTAACACTTTGGCACAATTATCGGAATCCTTATTTTCATGAAAGATATTAAAAAGATGAAGCATATGAGGTACCCTCAATTTCATTTTTTGTAGTTTTCTTTTATAAACTAAACTAGTGATAAAACAGGAAACAAAAAGATTAGATCACAAGATCTAAAGATATACCTTCAAGCACTAACCTCCCCGGCAACGGCACCAGAAAAGAGCTTGATGTCTACTACACAACCTTCTTCTTGTAGACATTGTTGGACCTTCAAGTGCAGAGGTTTGTAGGACAGTAGCAAATTTCCCTCAAGTGGATGACCTAAGGTTTATCAATCCGTGGGAGGTGTAGGATGAAGATGGTCCCTCTCAAACAACCCTGCAACCAAATAACAAAGAGTCTCTTGTGTCCCCAACACATCCAATACAATGGTAAATTGTATAGGTGCACTAGTTCGGCAAAGAGATGGTGATACAAGTGCAATATGGATGGTAGATATAGGTTTTTGTAATCTGAAATTATAAAAACAGCAAGGTAACTAATGATAAAAGTGAGCATAAACGGTATTACAATGCTAGGAAACCAGGCCTAGGGTTCATACTTTCACTAGTGCAAGTTCTCTCAACAATAATAACATAATTGGATCATATAAATAACCCTCAACATGCAACAAAGAGTCACTCCAAAGTCACTAATAGCAGAGAACAAACGAAGAGATTATTGTAGGGTACGAAACCACCTCAAAGTTATTCTTTCGGATCGATCTATCATAGAGTTCGTACTAGAATAACACCTCAGGACACAAATCAACCAAAACCCTAATGTCACCTAGATACTCCAATGTCACCTCAAGTATCCGTGGGTATGATTATACGATATGCATCACACAATCTCAGATTCATCTATTAAACCAACACATAGAACCTCAAAGAGTGCCCCAAAGTTTCTACCGGAGAGTCAAGACGAAAACGTGTGGCAACCCCTATGCATAAGTTCACGAGATCACGGAACTCACAAGTTGATCACTAAAACATACATCAAGTGGATCACATGATATCCCATTGTCACCACAGATAAGCACATGCAAGACATACATCAAGTGTTCTCAAATCCTTAAAGACTCAATCCGATAATATAACTTCAAAGGGAAAACTCAATCCATTACAAGAGATTAGAGGGGAAGAAACATCATAAGATCCAACTATAATAGCAAAGCTTGCGATACATCAAGATCGTGCCACCTCAAGAACACGAGAGAGAGAGAGATCAAACACATAGATATTGGTACATACCCTCAGCCCCGAGGGTGAACTACTCCCTCCTCATCATGGGGAGCGCCGGGATGATGACGATGGCCACCGGAGAGGCATTCCCCCCTTCGACAGGGTGCCGGAACGGATCTAGATTGGTTTTCGGTGGCCACGGAGGCTTCTGGCGGCGGAACTCCCGATCTATTCTGCTCCTCGATGTTTTTAGGGTATATGGACATATATAGGCGAAAGAAGTCGGTCAGGGGAGCCACGAGGGGCCTACGAGGGTGGGGGCACGCCCAGGGTGGCAGGCGCGCCTCCCTGCCTCGTGGCCACCTTGAAGCTTCCCTGACGTCTACTCCAAGTCTCCTGGATTGCTTCCGTTCCAAAAATAACTCTCCCGATGGTTTCATTCCATTTGGACTCCATTTGATATTCCTTTACTTCGAAACACTGAAATAGACAAGAAAACAACAATTTGGGCTGGGCCTCCGGTTAATAGGTTAGTCCCAAAAATAATATAAAAGTGTTTAGTAAAGCCCATAATCATCCAAAACAGATAATATAATAGCATGGAACAATCAAAAATTATAGATACGTTGGAGACGTATCAGTAACCCCATAGCTACACCATGCTCCCTTTTGGGCCTCAAGAACCCAGAGACTTGGGTGAGGTGAATTTAGGGTCTGTGGTTTTGGGACAACGGCTGAAAGCATATGTTCATGCCTTTGTGGAGGGGTAGTGGATGACTACCTCCCGCCTTCTTTCCAGTGGTTCCTCGACTGCTTGAACGTCGGAACTTGCTTCTGGAATTTCCTGGGGATTTTCATCTCAAGGTTTGCCTCATGGATGGCCTTGGTGGCCGTGAACTTCCAAGGATCGTCTCCCCTTGGCAAGGATAGCTCCATGGACGGCCTTGGTGGCCGCGAACTTCTGGGGATTGTCTCTTCTTGGAGAGGATTGCTTCATGGACGGCATTGGTGGCCGCAATCTTTTGGAGGTCGTCTCTTCTTGGAGAGGATTGCTTCATTGACGGCCTTGGTGGCCGTGGACTTCGGGAGATTGTTTAATCTTTCAGCGGGTTTGCATGCGCTTGGAGGTTTATTCATGTTTCTTCGGGGACTACCTTGAGAACTTGGAAGGCAGTCATCCACCTATGTGGACTAAAACCCTAAGGTACTTTATGTGGAGCTTTGCTAGCACACCCTAGGGTTGTTAAGCGGCTACGCACCAGACCCAACTTATGTTGGATTGGGCAACCCTTTCATGATCTTTTGCCTATAGTCTTCCCTGGAGCGTGTGGAGTCTCTGGGACCTGAGACACATCCAGGAGCATGGGGGTGTGGGGCTTCATTTCTTAGAAATAACCCAAGTAGTCTTCTTCGCTGCCTCTGGGAGCATATGATGTATGTGTGTCTTGTTTTATGGGTGAGAGAGCCGCTCCACTTGCGACACGATGCACCATGCTTCCACTAGACAAGTCATAAGGCAGCCAGATAGTTCATCATAGCTGAGTGTGGTTTGGGAAAAGCCATTTTTTAGGATTTTGCAATCCATAAGAAGGGGAAAACAAAAGAAACACCAACAAGTCCGCTCCATGCAATTGTGAGTGCAATGCGGACTTTGATAAGCCACCGAAAACTCCTGTTCTTGATAAGTGAAAACATAAGAAAACAAGCGAAGGAAAGAAAGCCTGAGAAAAGAATGATTTTTTTACACAAAAATACTTTTTCAAAAACCTACCGTTAATCGATGGCATCGGCCGGGCTCCTTGCGGATCAACCAGCTGTTACGCACCTCCGTCGTACGCCAGCTCGATGGCATATGGTCCTTCCTACTTTGCCTCAAACTCCCCCCTCGTATTGTGTGTGACCACGATGGGGAGTCGAAGAAAGAGTACCAACTCGCCCTTCCTGAAGACTCGTCGCTTGACGAGCTTGTTTTGTACATGTGCGTGTAGGAGGCATGCTAGTCGTGGAGAAGGGGAGGCCCGTCGTGATATGATGACCCACAAGTATAGAGGATCTATCGTAGTCCTTTCGATAAGTAAGTGTGTCGAACACAACGAGGAGCAAAAGGAAATGATAAGCGATTTTCAGCAAGGTATTCTCCGCAAGCACTGAAATTATCGGTAACAGATAGTTTTGTGATAAAGTAATTGGTAACGAGCAACAAGTAATAAAAGTAAACAAGGTGCGGCAAGATGGTGTTGGAAATATGCCCTAGAGGCAATAATAAAATGGTTATTATTATATTTCCTTGTTCATGATAATTGTCTATTGTTCATGCTATAATTGTGTTATCCGGAAATCATAATACATGTGTGAATACATAGACCACAACATGTCCCTAGTGAGCCTCTAGTTGACTAGCTCGTTGATCAATAGATGGTTACGGTTTCCTGACCATGGACATTGGATGTCATTGATAACGGGATCACATCATTAGGAGAATGATGTGATGGACAAGACCCAATCCTAAGCATAGCGCAAGATCGTGTAGTTCATCTGCTAAAAGCTTTTCTAATGTCAAGTAACTTTTCCTTAGACCATGAGATTGTGCAACTCCCGGATACTGTAGGAATACTTTGGGTGTGCCAAACGTCACAACGTAACTGGGTGACTATAAAGGTGCACTACGGGTATCTCCGAAAGTGTCTGTTGAGTTGGCACGAATCGAGACTGGGATTTGTCACTCCGTATGACGGAGAGGTATCTCCATGCCCGCTCGATAAGACATCATTGTAATGAGATCAATGTGACTAAGGGTTGGTAACGGGATGATGTGTTACGGAAGGAGTAAAGTGACTTGCCGGTAACGAGATTGAACGAGGTATTGGGATACTGACGATTGAATCTCGGGCAAGTAACATACTGATTGACAAAGGGAATTGTATAAGGGATTGCTTGAATCCTCGACATCGTGGTTCATCCAATGAGATCATTGTGGAACATGTAGGAGCCAACATGGGTATCCAGATCCCGCTGTTGGTTATTGGCCGGAGAGTTGTCTCGGTCATGTCTGCATGGTTCCTAAACCCGTAGGGTCTACACACTTAAGGTTCGATGACGCTAGGGTTATTAGGAAGACTTGTATGTGATTACCGAATGTTGTTCGGAGTCCCGGATGAGATCCCGGACGTCACGAGGAGTTCCGGAATGGTCCGGAGGTGAAGATTTATATGTGGGAAGTTGTCATATGGTCACCGGAAAAGTTCGGGGGCATATCGATATTATACCGGGGCCACCGGAGAGGTTCCGAGGGTCCACCGGGAGGGGCCACCTCTCTCGGAGGGCCTCATGGGCCGTAGAGGAAAGAGAACCAGCCCTTGGAGGGCTGGGCGCATCCCCCTTGGGCCCATGCTCCTAGGGTTGGGGGGGGGACCCTAGAGGGGGCGCCCCCCTTGCTTGGGGGGCAAGCCACCCCCCTTGGCCACCGCCCCCCTCTAGATCTCATCTAGAGGGGGCCTTCCCCCTTCCCCCTTCCCCTATAAATAGAGGGGCAAGGGGAGGGCTGCACAACACATCAAAGGCGCAGCCCCTCCCCTCCCCAACACCTCTCCTCCTCCGTTAAGAGCTTGGCGAAGCCCTGCCGGAGTACTGCTGCTCCACCACCACAACGCTGTCATGCTGCTGTTGGAGCTCTCTTCCTCAACCTCTCCCTCCTCCTTGATGGATCAAGGCGCGGGAGACGTCTCCGCTCCGTACGTGTGTTGAACGCGGAGGTGTCGTCCGTTCGGCGCTAGGATCATCGGTGATTTGGATCACGACGAGTACGACTCCATCAACCCCGTTCTCTTGAACGCTTCCGCTCGCGATCTACAAGGGTATGTAGATGCACTCCTCTCCCTCTCGTTGCTAGATGACTCCATAGATTGATCTTGGTGATGCGTAGAAAATTTTAAATTTCTGCTACGATCCCCAACAGTGGCATCATGAGCTAGGTCTATGCGTAGTTTCTATGCATGAGTAGAACACAAGTTATTGTGGGCGTCGATTTTGTCAATTTACTTGCCGTTACTTGTCTTATCTTGATTCGGCAGCATCGTGGGATGAAGCGGCCCAGACCGACCTTACACGTACGCTTACGTGAGACTGGTTCCACCGACTGACATGCACTAGTTGCATAAGGTGGCTAGCGGGTGTCTCTCTCTCCCACTTTAGTCGGACCGGATTCGATGAAACGGGTCCTTATGAAGGGTAAATAGAAATTGGCATATCACATTGTGGTTTTGGCGTAGGTAAGAAACGTTCTTGCTAGAAACCTATAGCAGCCACGTAAAAACTTGCAACAACAATTAGAGGACGTCTAACTTGTTTTTGCAGCATATGCCATGTGATGTGATATGGTCAAAAGGATGTGATGAATGATATATGTGATGTATGAGATTGATCATGTTCTTGTAATAGGAATCACAGCTTGCATGTCGATGAGTATGACAACCGGCAGGAGCCATAGGAGTTGTCTTAATTTATTTATGACCTGCGTGTCAACATAAACGTCATGTAATTACTTTACTTTATCGCTAACCATTAGCCATAGTAGTAGAAGTAATAGTTGGCGAGACAAATTCATGAAGACACGATGATGGAGATCATGATGATGGAGGTCATGGTGTCATGCCGGTGAAGATGATGATCATGGCGCCCCGAAGATGGAGATCAAAAGGTGCAAAATGATATTGGCCATATCATGTCACTATTTGATTGCATGTGATGTTTATCATGTTTTACATCTTATTTGCTTAGAACGACGGTAGCATAAATAAGATGATCCCTCGCAATAATTTCAAGAAAGTGTTCCCCCTAACTGTGCACCGTTGCTAAGGTCCATTGTTCCGAAACACCACGTGATGATCGGGTGTGATAGGTTCTAACGTTCACATACAACGGGTGTAAGCCAGATTTACACACGCAATACACTTAGGTTGACTTGACGAGCCTAGCATGTACAGACATGGCCTCAAAACACGGAAGACCGAAAGGTCGAACATGAGTCGTATAGAAGATACGATCAACATGAAAATGTTCATCGATGATGACTAGTCCGTCTCACGTGATGATCGGACACGACCTAGTTGACTCGGATCATGTATCACTTAGATGACTAGAGGGATGCCTATCTGAGTGGGAGTTCATTAAATGATTTGATTAGATGAACTTAATTATCATGAACACAGTCTAAAAATCTTTGCAATATGTCTTGTAGATCAAATGGCCCATGCTAATGTTGCCCTCAACTTCAACGCGTTCCTAGAGAAAACCAAGCTGAAAGACGATGGCAGCAACTACACGGACTGGGTCCGTAACCTGAGGATTATCCTCATAGCTGCCAGGAAAGCATATGTCCTTGATGCACCGCTAGGTGAAGCACCTGTTTTCCCAGCAGAACAAGACGTTATGAATGCTTGGCAGATGCGTAGTGATGATTACTCCCTGGTTCAGTGCGGCATGCTTTACAGCTTAGAACTGGGGCTCCAAAACCGTTTTGAGCAATATGGAGCATATGAGATGTTCCAAGAGCTGAAAATGGTTTTCCAAGATCATGCCCGGGTCGAGAGATATGAAGTCTCCGACAAGTTCTATAGTTGTAAGATGGAGGAGAATAGTTCCGTCAGCGAGCACATACTCAAAATGTCTGGGTTGCATAACCACTTGTCTCAGCTGGGAGTTAATCTCCCGGATTATGCGGTCGTTGACAGAATCCTTCAGTCGCTCCCACCTAGCTACAAGAGCTTTCTGATGAACTTCAATATGCGGGGGATGGAAAAGACCATTCCTGAGGTATATTCAATGCTGAAATTAGCGGAGGTGGAAATCAAAAGGGAACATCAAGTGTTGATGGTGAATAAAACCACTAAGTTCAAGAAAGGCAGGGGTAAAAAGAACTTCAAGAAGGACGGCAAGGGAGTTGTCACGCCCGGTAAGCAAGCTGCCGGGAAGAAGCCAAAGAATGGACCCAAGCCTAAGACTGAGTGCTTTTATTGCAAGGGAAACAGTCACTAGAAGTGGAACTGCCCCAAGTACTTAGTGGATAAGAAGGCCGGCAATGCCAAAGGTATATGTGATATACATGTTATTGATGTGTACCTAACCAGCGCTCGTAGTAGCTCCTGGATATTTGATACCGGTGCAGTTGCTCATATTTGTAACTCAAAATAGGAACTGCGGAATAAATGGAGACTGGCGAAGGACGAGGTGACGATGCGCGTCGGGAATGGTTCCAAGGTCGATGTGATCGCCATCGGCACGCTACCTCTACATGTACCTATGGGATTTGTTTTAAACCTCAATAATTGTTATTTAGTACCAGCTTTGAGCATGAATATTGTATCTGGATCTCGTTTAATGCGAGATGGCTACTCATTTAAATCTAAGAATAATGGTTGTTCTATTTATATGAGAGACATGTTTTATGGTCATGCCCCCGCTGGTCAATGGTTTATTCTTATTTAATCTCGAACGTGATGTTAGACATATTCATAGTGTGAATGCCAAAAGGTGTAAGGTTGATAATGATAGTCCCACATACTTGTGGCACTGCCGCCTTGGTCACATTGGTGTCAAACGCATGAAGAAACTCCATGCAGATGGACTTTTAGAGTCTCTTGATTATGAATCATTTGACACGTGCGAACCATGCCTCATGGGCAAAATGACCAAGACTCCGTTCTCCGAAACAATGGAGCGAGCAACCAACTTATTGGAAATCATACATACTGATGTGTGCGGTCCAATGAGTGTTGAGGCTCGCGGTGGCTATCGTTATGTTCTCACCCTCACTGATGACTTGAGTAGATATGGGTATGTCTACTTAATGAAACACAAGTCTGAGACCTTTGAAAAGTACAAGGAATTTCAGAGTGAGGTTGAGAATCAACATGACAGGAAAATCAAGTTCTTACGATCAGATCGTTGGGGAGAATATTTGAGTCACGGATTTGGCACGCACTTAAGGAAATGTGGAATAGTTTCATAACTCACGCCGCCTGGAACACCTCAGCGTAATGGTGTGTCCGAACGTCGTAATCGCACCCTATTGAATATGGTGCGGTCTATGATGTCTCTTACCGATCTACCGCTATCATTTTGGGGTTATGCTATAGAGACTGCCGCATTCACTTTAAATAGGTCTCCGTCGAAATCTGTTGAGACGACACCTTATGAATTATGGTTTGGTAAGAAACCTAAGCTGTCGTTTCTGAAAGTTTGGGGATGCGATGCTTATGTCAAGAAACTTCAACCTGAAAAGCTCGAACCCAAATCGTAAAAATGCGTCTTCATAGGATACCCTAAAGAAACTATTGGGTGTACCTTCTACCTCAGATCCGAAGGCAAGATCTTTGTTGCCAAGAATGGATCCTTTCTAGAGAAAGAGTTTCTCTCGAAAGAAGTAAGTGGGAGGAAAGTAGAACTTGATGAAGCATTGCCTCTTGAACCGGAGAGTGGCGCAGCTCAAGAAAATGTTTCCGAGGTGCCTGCACCAACTAGAGAGGAAGTTAATGATGATGATCATGAAACATCAGATCAAGTTGCTACTGAACTTCGTAGGTCCACAAGGACATGTTCCGCACCAGAGTGGTACGGCAACCCTGTCCTGGAAATCCTGTTGTTAGACAATGGTGAACCTTCGAACTATGAAGAAGTAATGGCGGGCCCAGATTCCGATAAATGGCTGGAAGCCATGAAATCCGAGATAGGATCCATGTATGAAAATGAAGTATGGACTTTGACTGACTTGCCCGATGATCGGTGAGCCATAGAAAATAAATGCATCTTTAATAACAAGACAGACGCGGATGGTAATGTGACCATCTATAAGGCTCGGCTTGTCGCTAAGGGTTATCGACAAGTTCAAGGGGTTGACTACGATGAGACTTTCTCACCCGTAGCGAAGCTGAAGTCCGTCCGAATCATGTTAGCAATTGCCGCATTCTATGATTATGAGATATGGCAAATGGACGTCAAAACGGCATTCCTTAATGGTTTCCTTAAGGAAGAATTGTATATGATGCAGCCAGAAGGTTTTGTTGATCCTAAGAATGCTGACAAGGTGTGCAAGCTCCAACGCTCAATCTATGGGCTGGTGCAAGCATCTCGGAGTTGGAACATTCGATTTGATGAGATGATCAAAGCATTTGGGTTTACGCAGACTTATGGAGAAGCCTGTGTTTATAAGAAAGTGAGTGGGAGCTCTGTAGCATTTCTCATATTATATGTGGATGACATAATATTGATGGGAAATGATATAGAATTCTTGGAAAGCATAAAGGCCTACTTGAACAAGTGTTTTTCAATGCAGGACCTTGGATAAGCTGCTTATATATTAGGCATCAAGATCTATAGAGATAGATCGAGACACCTCATTGGTCTTTCACAAAGTACGTACCTTGACAAGATATTGAAGAAGTTCAATATGGATCAGTCCAAGAAGGGGTTCTTGCCTGTATTGCAAGGTATGAGATTGAGCATGGCTCAATGCCCGACCACGGCAGAAGATAGAGAAAAGATGAGTGTCGTCCCCTATGCCTCGGCCATAGGGTTTATCATGTATGCCATGCTGTGTACCAGACCTGATGTAAACCTTGCCGTAAGTTTGGTAGGAAGGTACCAAAGTAATCCCGACATGGAACAGTAGACAACGGTCAAGAATATCCTGAAGTACCTGAAGAGGACTAAGGATATGTTTCTCGTTTATGGAGGTGACGAAGAGCTCGTCGTAAAGGGTTACATCGATGCTAGATTCGACACAGATCTGGATGACTCTAAGTCACAAACCGGATACATGTATATTTTGAATGGTGGGGCAGTCAGCTGGTGCAGTTGCAAGCAAAGCGTCGTGACGGGATCTACATGTGAAGCGGAGTACATGGCAGCCTCGGAGGCAGCACAAGAAGCAATCTGGATAAAGGAGTTCATTACCGACCTATGAGTTATTCCCAATGCGTCATGCCCGATGACTCTCTTCTGTGACAACATTGGAGCTATTGCCCTTGCCAAGGAGCCCAGGTTTCACAGGAAGACCAGGCATATCAAGCGTCGCTTCAACTCCTTTCGTGAAAATGTTCAAAATGGAGACATAGATATTTGTAAAGTGCATACGGACCTGAATGTCGCACATCCGTTGACTAAACCTCTTCCTTGAGCAAAACATGATCAACACCAGAACTCTATGGGTGTTCGATTCATCACAATGTAACTAGATTATTGACTCTAGTGCAAGTGGGAGACTGTTGGAAATATGCCCTAGAGGCAATAATAAAATGGTTATTATTATATTTCCTTGTTCATGATAATTGTCTATTGTTCATGCTATAATTGTGTTATCAGGAAATCGTAATACATGTGTGAATACATAGACCACAACATGTCCCTAGTGAGCCTCTAGTTGACTAGCTCGTTGATCAATAGATGGTTACGGTTTCCTGACCATGGACATTGGATGTCATTGATAACGGGATCACATCATTAGGAGAATGATGTGATGGACAAGACCCAATCCTAAGCATAGCGCAAGATCGTGTAGTTCGTCTGCTAAAAGCTTTTCTAATGTCAAGTATCTTTTCCTTAGACCATGAGATTGTGCAACTCCCAGATACTGTAGGAATACTTTGGGTGTGCCAAACATCACAACGTAACTGGGTGACTATAAAGGTGCACTACGGGTATCTCCGAAAGTGTCTGTTGGGTTGGCACGAATCGAGACTGGGATTTGTCACTCCGTATGACGGAGAGGTATCTCTAGGCCCACTCGGTAAGACATCATCGTAATGAGCTCAATGTGACTAATTAAGGGTTGGTCACGGGATGATGTGTTACGGAAGGAGTAAAGTGACTTGCCGGTAACGAGATTGAACGAGGTATTGGGATACCGACGATCGAATCTCGGGCAAGTAACGTACCGATTGACAAAGGGAATTGTATACGGGATTGCTTGAATCCTCGACATCGTGGTTCATCCGATGAGATCATCATGGAACATGTAGGAGCCAACATGGGTATCCAGATCCCGCTGTTGGTTATTGTCCGGAGAGTTGTCTCGGTCATGTCTGCATGGTTCCCGAACCCGTAGGGTCTACAAACTTAAGGTTCGATGATGCTAGGGTTATTAGGAAGACTTGTATGTGATTACCGAATGTTGTTCGGAGTCCCGGATGAGATCCCGGACGTCACGAGGAGTTCCGGAATGGTCCGGAGGTGAAGATTTATATGTGGGAAGTTGTGATACGGTCACCGGAAAAGTTCGGGGGCATATCGGTATTATACCGGGGCCACCGGAGATGTTCCGAGGGTCCACCGGGAGGGGCCACCTCTCTCGGAGGGTCTCATGGGCCGTAGAGGAAAGGGAACCAGCCCTTGGAGGGCTGGGAGCATCCCCCCTTGGGCCCATGCGCCTAGGGTTGGGGGGGAAACCCTAGAGGGGGCACCCCCTTGCTTGGGGGGCAAGCCACCCCCTTGGCCGCCGCCCCCCCTCTAGATCTCTTCTAGAGGGGGCCGGCCCCCTTCCCCCTTCCCCTATAAATAGAGGGGCAAGGGGAGGGCTTCACACCACATCAAAGGCGCAGCCCCTCCCCTCCCCAACACCTCTCCTCCTCCGTTAAGAGCTTGGCGAAGCCCTGCCGGAGTACTGCCGCTCCACCACCACCATGCCGTCGTGCTGCTGTTGGAGCTCTCTTCCTCAACCTATCCCTCCTCCTTACTGGATCAAGGCGCGGGAGACGTCTCTGCTCCGTACGTGTGTTGAACGCGGAGGTGCCGTCCGTTCGGCGCTAGGATCATCGGTGATTTGGATCACGAAGAGTATGGCTCCATCAACCCCGTTCTCTTGAACGCTTCCGCTCGCGATCTACAAGGGTATGTAGATGCACTCCTCTCCCTCTCGTTGCTAGATGACTCCATAGATTGATCTTGGTGATGCGTAGAAAATTTTAAATTTCCTCTACAATCCCCAACAGATGGCTCAATCCTTTTTGTAACAAAGGACAAGCCTGGACAAACTCTTATATGAAGGAAAGCGCTCCCGAGGACACATGGGAATTACCGTCAAGCTAGTTTTCATCACGATCATATAATTCACGTTCGGTACTTTGATAATTTGATATGTGGGTAGACCGGTGCTGGGGTACTGCCCTTACTTGGACAAGCATCCCACTTATGGTTAACCCCTATTGCAAGCATCCGCAAATACAACAGAAGTATTAAGGTAAACCTAACCATAGCATGAAACATATGGATCCAAATCAGCCCCTTACGAAGCAACACATAAACTAGGGTTTAAGCTTCTGTCACTCTAGCAACCCATCATCTACTTATTACTTCCCAATGCCTCCCTATA
This sequence comes from Triticum urartu, assembly GCF_056163025.1. Taxonomy (NCBI): domain Eukaryota; kingdom Viridiplantae; phylum Streptophyta; class Magnoliopsida; order Poales; family Poaceae; genus Triticum; species Triticum urartu. The sequence goes on along the minus strand of NC_141875.1, from coordinate 472,345,699 downwards.
GGCCCAAACAATGGTGAAGTGTCATGTAGTTGACGTTCAAATGACACCACTAGAGGGATGACAACATACATCTCATCAAAATGTCGAACGAATACCAAATTCACATGACTACTAATAGCAAGACTTCTACCATGTCCTCATGAACAAACGTAACTACTCACAAAGCATATTCATGTTCATAATCAAAGGGGTATTAATATGCATATAGGATCTGAACATATGATCTTCCACCAAGTAAACCAACTAGCATCAACTACAAGGAGTAATCAACACTACTAGCAACCCATAGGTACCAATCCCAGGCTATGAGACAAAGATTGGATACAAGAGATGAACTAGGGTTTGAGATGAGATGGTGTTGGTGAAGATGTTGATGGATATTGACCCCCTCCCGATGAGAGGATCGTTGGTGATGACGATGGCGATGATTTCCCCCTCCCGGAGGGAAGTGTCCTCGGCAGAACGGCTCCGCCAGAGCCCTAGATTGGTTCCGCCAAGGTTCCGCCTCGTGGCGGCAGAGTCTCGTCCTGAAAGCTTTCTTATGATTTTTACTCGGACGGAAGACTTCATATAGCAGAAGATGGGCACCGGAGGGCCACCAGGGGGGCCCACGAGGCAGGGGGTGCACACAGTGGGGAAGGGCGCACTCCCCACCCTCGTGGCCAGGGTGTGGGCCCCCTCTGGTACTTCTTGCACTCAGTATTTTTTATATATTCTGGAAATAACTTCCGTGAAGTTTCAGGACTTTTGGAGCTGTGCAGAATAGGTCTCTAATATTTGCTCCTTTTCCAGCCTAGAATTCCAGCTGTCGGCATTCTCCCTCTTTATGTAAACCTTGTAAAATGAGAGAGAATAGGCATAAGTATTGTGACATAATGTGTAATAACAGCCCATAATGCAATAAATATCGATATAAAAGCATGATGCAAAATGGACGTATCAACTCTCCCAAGCTTAGACCTCGCTTGTCCTCAAGCGAAAGCCGAAATCGAAAAATATGTCCCCATGTTTAGAGATAGAGGTGTCGATAAAAATAAAATACGTACATGAGGGCATCATGATCATTCTTGGAACAACAACTTATATAATTATTGTCATATGATCTCTTATGCTAAAGTAACAATTCAATCACAATTTCGAGTATGAATCATAAACTTCATTGAGAACCAACAAACTCTAATCTCAGTCATTGAGGCAATTGCAATTTATCATAACATAGGAAAGAGTCAATATAAGAGCTTTTCAGCAAGTCCACATACTCAACCAGCTTTTAGTCTTTCACAATTGCTAACACTCATGCGGTATTTATGGGTATGAAGTTTTAATCGGACACAGAGAAAGATAGGGGCTTATAGTTTTGCCTCCCAACGTTTTACCTCAAGGGTAATGTCAACAATAATAGTTCATGAAGACTCACATCCAATTAGCTATATATATCAGGATCTTTCCAACATATTGTGCTTGCCAAAGGATAAAATGTAAAAAGGAAAGGTGAAGATCACCATGACTCTTATGTAAGGTAGAAGATAAAAGTAAAAGATGGTCCCTTCGCAGAGGGAAGCAGAGGTTGTCATGCGCTTTTATGGTTGGATGCACGAAATCTTAATGCGAAAGAACATCACTTTATATTGCCACTTGTGATATGGACCTTTGTTATGTAGTCCATCGCTTTTATTTCTTCCACATCACAAGATCGTATAAATCTTATTTTCTCCCACACTGATAAGTCATACATATTTAGAGATCAATTTTTATTGCTTGCACCGATGACAACTTACTTGAAGGATCTTACTCAATCCATAGGTAGATATGGTGGACTCTCATGGCAAAACTGGTTTTAAGGGATATTTGGAAGCACAAGTAGTATTTCTACTTGGTGCAAAGAATTGGCTAGCACGAGAGGGAAAGACAAGCTCAACATGTTGGATGATCCATGACAATATAATTTATCTCAGATGTAAGAAAACATAACCCATTATGTTGTCTTCCTTGTCCAACGTCAACTCTTTAGCATGTCATATTTTAATGAGTGCTCACAATCATAAAAGATGTCCAAGATAGTGTATTTATATGTGAAGACCTCTCTTTCTTTATTACTTTCTATTAATTGCAACGATGACCAAAACTATGTTTGTCAACTCTCAACAACTTCTATTCATCATACTCTTTATATGTGAAGTCATTACTCTCCATAAGATCCATATGATCTCTTTTATTTCCTTTTATTCTTTCTCTTTTATTTTATTCCCTCAAGATCATAGCAAAATAATCAAGCCCAGTTCAACTATGGTGTCGATGACCCCTCCTTCTTGCCAGAGTAACCTGGCAAGCCCTCCCCTTGATTAGCCCGATATCGCCTATTCTTCTCTCTACTGATTGCATTAGAGTAGTGTAGCATGTTACTGCTTTCGGTTAATCTTATTTTGTTGCATAGCCTGTCATTGTTGCTACAGTTGTTGATACCTTACCCGCAATCCTAAATGCTTAGTATAGGATGCTAGTTTATCATCAGTGACCCTACATTCTTGTCCGTCTGCCATGCTATACTATCGGGCCGTGATCACTTGGGAGGTGATCACGGGTATATACTTACATACTTATTATATGTGATACTTGGTGACTAAAGTCGGGCCAGCTCGTAGAGTTCCCGCAAGTGATTCTGATGTGGGGGCTGAAGGGACAGGTGGCTCCATCCAGGTAGTGGTGGGCCTGAGTTCCCGACAGCCCATGACGGTTACTTTGTGGCAGAGTGACAAGGCAGGTTGAGACCACCTAGGAGAGAGGTGGGCCTGGCCCTGGTCGGCGTTTGCGGTTACTTCAAAATAACACGCTTAACGAGATCTTGGTATTTGATCTGAGTCTGGCCACTGGCCTATACGCACTAACCAACTATGCGGGAACAGTTATGGGCACTCGACATCGTGGTATCAGCCAAAGCCTTTGTGACGTCAGCGACTGAGCGGCGCGCGCCGAGTTGGACCGCGTAACGCAACTTCCTTTGTAATAGAGGTTGCTATGTCTGCTCACCGGCCGCGTATGCAACGTGTAGGTGTGCAATGAGCGATGGGCCCAGACCCCTACGCGTATAGGATTTAGACCAACGTGTTGACCTCTCTGTTGTGCCTAGGTGGGGCTGCGACGTGTTGATCTTCCGAGGCTGGGCATGACCCAGGAAAGTGTGTCCGGCCAAAGGGGATCGAGCATGTTGGGAAATGTGGTGCACCCCTGCAGGGAAGTTTATCTATTCGAATAGCCATGTCCCTCGGTAAAAGGACGACCCGGAGTTGTACCTTGACCTTATGACAACTAGAACCGGATACTTAACAAAACACACCCTTTCAAGTGCCAGATACAACCCGATGATCGCTCTCTAATAGGACGACGAGAAGAGGATCGCCGGGTAGGATTATGCTATGCGATGATACTTGGTGAACTTACCATCTACTCTCTTCTACATGCTGCAAGATGGAGGCTGCCAGAAGTGTAGTCTTCGACAAGACTAGCTATCCCCCTCTTATTCTGGCATTCTGTAGTTCAGTCCACATATACTACCCCTTTCATTGTTGGGACAATTGCATTTTTACCCCTAGTTGGTTCCTACCCACGGGTTTTGCCCTTACTTTTTGAGCTTGCTCAGTTTTGCCCTTACTTTTTCCGTCGAGGTCCCTCGAATACCCTTTGACCGTTTGACCAAAACTTTGAAAATTCATAACTAATTCATATGAACTCAGAAAAATGCAAATAAGATATGAAAATATTTAGATAAACATTACCTTTATGTGCATATCATTTGCATTCAGGACAAAAGTACCCTTTAAACTACCTGAGGTAATTAATATTATTAACATTATTAAAAATAAAAAGGTATAAAAAATATATTTTTCATGAATAAAAATTACATGCAAATGTAGGTGATGTTTTCTGAACATCCAGATATCTTATTTGCATTTTTCTGAGTTCGTATCAACTTGTTATGGAGTTTCCAAATAATGGTCAAAGTCGTTAGAACATTCTTAACAAGATGATACGAACTCAGAAAAATGTAAATAAGATATCTGGATGTTCAGAAAACATCACCTACATTTGCATGTCATTTTTATTCATGAAAAAAATATTGTTTATACCTTTTTATTTTTAATAATGTTAATAACATTAATTACCTTAGGTAGTTTAAAGGATGCTTTTGTCCTGAATGCTAATGATATGCACATAAAGGTAATGTTTATCTGAACATTTTGATATCTTATTTTCATTTTTCTGAGTTCATATGAATTAGTTATGAATTTTCAAAGTTTTGGTCAAACAGTCAAAGGGCATTCGAGGGACCACGACGGAAAAAGTAAGGGCAAAACTGAGCAAGCTCGAAAAGTAAGGGCAAAACCCGTGGGTAGGAACCAACTAGGGGTAAAAATGCAATTGTCCCTTCATTGTTACCAATGCATATGTAGTGTAGCTCCTTGCTTGCGAGTACTTTGGATGAGTACTCACAGTTGCTTTCGCCCCCCTTTTCCCCTTTCTATACCCAGTTGTTGCGGCCAGATGTTGGAGTCCAGGAGCCAGACGCCAGCGTCAATGACGACTCCTACTACTTTGGAGGTGCCTACTACTACGTGCAGGCCGCTAACGACGTCCAGGAGTAGTTTAGGAGGATCCCAGGCAGGACTCCTTGCCTTTTCGATCGTTGCTACTTTTGTGATAGCCTTCTCAAGGCAAACTTGTTTAACTTATGTCTGTACTCAGATATTATTGCTTCCGTTGACTCTTGTGTATTCGAGCTTATGTATTCGAGCCCTCGAGACCCCTGACTTGTAATATAAAGCTTGTATTATTTTAATTTGTGACTAGAGTTGTGTTGTGATATCTTCCCATGAGTCCTTGATCTTGATCGTACACCTTTGTGTGTATGATTAGTGTACGGTCAAATCGGGGGCGTCACAAGAGGTGTAGATGGCACCCCGCCGATACTTTGTCATTGCAAGTGAAGGGCACACCGGGGCTGCGCACAAGCGGTAGTCCAACCACGTTGTCGCTAATAGTGAGTCCGGCATGAAGGAATCGCCGGGGGATGTACACGAAGGGTAACCCCGATGTTGTCGTCTTCAAGGCAGGCCGACATGTGAGTATGGCCAGCGGAGAGTGCTCTTGTGTTGCGTAGCTGTGGCACATCATCAGTCTGCCACAGAGGGTGCACCGAGGGAGAGTGAAACTAGGGGCTGCATGGCCCCGACACGTCGTCGTCGTCATCATCATGGGAGTCGCCGGTGGAGAGCGCACTGGGGGCTACAAGGCCCCGGCGGGTCATCGTCGTCCTCGCAGAAGTCGCCGGTGGAGAGTGCACCGGTGTCTAGATGGCCCCGGCGTCATCGTCGTCATCCTTGCGGGAGTCGCGGGTGGAGAATGCACCGGGGGGCTACTAGGGCTTGGAGCGTCATCATCCTCCTCACGGGAGTTGCCCGTGATGGGTCCGGCGTGAAGGATCGCCATAGGCTGCACATGAGAGGCAACCCAGGCATCGTCGTCGCAGGTGGTGAGTCCGGCATGAAGCAATCGTCGGGGGTTGCACACAAGAGGCAACCCCGGTGTTGTCGTTGCCGGTGGTGAGTCTGGCATGAAGGAATCACCGGGGGTTGCACACGAGAGGCCACCCCGGCGGCGTCATCTCCAAGGCCGACCGGCGCGTTGTTGCCGATGATGGGTCCGACATGAAGAGATCACCGGGGGCTGCGCAGGAGAGGCAACCCCGGCGCCATCGTCTTCAAAGCATCAAGAGCCGACGGTGGAAGTCGGCTTCATCTCCGGCCGTGCGGTCGCAGCTCTTGCCGCCATCATCGGATGTAGAGAGAGAGAGAGAGGAGGGAAGGGAGATCAAACTTGGTTCTCACCTTGGATGGTCGGCACGACGTCAATCTCGCCGCATAGCTTCATGCGTCCCTGATGCGTTGCCTACTCGTCTTCCCTTCTCGGCCGCCTGCACGAGAAGGAAGCCAAGCCATGGTGTTCTATTCCGGGATGCTTGCCACCCGCGTGCATGATCGATGGATGGGTGTATGAGTTCTCATCACCCATTAGCCGATCCGCCACGCGAGCATGATGAGGGAGTGTGTCCCTGAGCTGCGCACCAGCAGCCTGGCTGGTGGTGCATCCCGGCTCCGCCGCCCGCGGCGGTACGGCAGTTCTAGCACGTCATTGCCGGTGAAGAGTCCGACATGAAGGAACCACCGGGGTTGCACATGAGCGGCAACCCTGGCGTCTGGCATCTTCAAAGAAGGGTGCACCAGGGGTTGCATAAGAGTGGCAGTCCCAGCACATTGTTGTTGTCGTCGATCGAGGGTGCACCGTGGGCTTGAGAGAAGATGATTGGCATGGCATCGATCTCCACCGCCGGCCTGTGATGTGTGTGCGCAGGCTGGCAGAAGAGATGGCCTCCGGTGAGCCTCGTCCGGCTGCGTACGGGAGTCTCGGCCGCCTGCGTGAGTTCTCCTGTATGGCCGTCTGCGTCGGGTGATAACCCACAAGTATAGGGGATCGCACAGTTTTCGAGGGTAGAGTATTCAACCCAAATTTTTTGATTCGACACAAGGGGAGCCAAATAATATTCTCAAGTATTAGCAGCTGAGTTGTCAATTCAACCACACCTAGATAACTTAATATCTGCAGCAAAGTATTTAGTAGCAAAGTAATATGATAGTAGTGGTGACGGTAGCAAAAGGTAACGGTAGCAAAAGTAATATTTTTGGGTTTTATAGTGATGGTAACAATAGCAACGGAGAGTAAATGAGCGAAGAACAATATATGGAAAGCTCGTAGGCAATGGATCAGTGATAGAGAATTATGTCGGATGCGATCGATCATGTAACAGTCATAACCTAGGGTGACACAGAACTAGCTCCAGTTCATCAATGTAATGTAGGCATGTATTCCGAATATAGTCATACGTGCTTATGGAAAAGAACTTGCATGACATCTTTTGTCCTACCCTCCCGTGGCAGTGGGGTCCTATTAGAAACTAAGGGATATTAAAGCCTCCTTTTAATAGAGTACCGGACCAAAGCATTAACACATAGTGAATACATGAACTCCTCAAACTACGGTCATCACCGGTAAGTATCCCGATTATTGTAACTTTGGGGTTAACAGATCATAACACATAATAGGTGACTATAGACTTGCAAGATAGGATCAAGAACTCTCATATATTGATGAAAACATAATAGGTTCAGATCTGAAATCATGGCACTCGGGCCCTAGTGACAAGCATTAAGCATAGCAAAGTCATAGCAACAACAATCTCAGAACATAGTGGATACTAGGGATCAAACCCTAACAAAACTAACTCGATTACATGATAAATCTCATCCAACCCATCACCATCCAGCAAGCCTACGATGAAATTACTCATGCACGGCGGTGAGCATCATGAAATTGGTGATGGAGGATGATTGATGATGACGGATTCCCCTCTCCGGAGCCCCGAACGGACTCCAGATCAGCCCTCCCTAGAGAGTTTAGGGCTTGGCGGCGGCTCCGTATCGTAAAACGCGATAAATCTTTCTCTCTGGTTTTTTCTCCCTGGAAGTGAATATATGGAGTCAGGGTTGAGGTCGGTGGAGCGTCAGGGGGCCCACGAGGCAGGGGGCGCGCGCCCCACCCTCGTGGACAGGTGGAGGCCCCCGACGTGGATCTTCCTTCCAGTATTTTTTATATATTCCAAAATAATTCTCCGTTGATTTTTAGGTCACTCCAAGAACTTTTATTTCTGCACAAAAATAACACCATGGCAGTTCTGCTGAAAACAGCGGCAGTCCGGTTTAGTTCCATTCAAATCATGCAAGTTAGAGTCCAAAACAAGGGCAAAAGTGTTTGGAAAAGTAGATACGACGGAGACGTATCAACTCCCCCAAGCTTAAACATTTTCTTGTCCTCAAGCAATTCAGTTGATAAACTGAAAGTGATAAAGAAAAACTTTTACAAACTCAGTTTGCTCTTGTTGTTGTAAATATGTAAAGCCATCATTCAAGTTTTCAGCAAAGAATATGAACTAACCATATTCACAATAATGCTTAGGTCTCATGTTTACTCATATCAATGGCATAATCAACTAGCGAGCAATAATAATAAATCTCGGATGACAACACTTTCTTAAAACAATCATGATATGATATAAGAAGTTGGTATCTCGCTAGACCTTTCTGAGACCGCAAAACATAAATGCAGAGCACCTTTAAAGATCAAGGACTGACTAGACATTGTAATTCATGGTAAAAGAGATCCAGTCAAGTCATACTCAATGTAAACTAATCAGTAATGAATGAAAATGACAGAGGTGCTCTCTAACTGGTGCTTTTTAATAAGAGGATGACTCAACATAAAAGTAAATAGATAGGCCCTTCGCAGAGGGAAGCAGGGATCTGTAGAGGTGCCAGAGCTCGGTTTTGAAATAGAGATTAATAATATTTTGAGCGGTATACTTTCATTGTCAACATAACAATCAAGAAATGGCGATATCTTCCATGCTACACACATTATACGCGGTTCCCAAACAAAATGGTAGAGTTTATACTCCCCTCCACCAACAAGCATCAATCCATGGCTTGCTCGAAACAACGAGTGCCTCCAACTAACAACAATCCCGGGGGAGTTTTGTTTGCAATTATTTTTATTTTATTTGCATAAAGCATGGGACTGGGCATCCCGGTGACCAGCCATTTTCTCGTGAGTGAGGAGTGGAGTCCACTCCTCTTGAGAATAACCCGCCTAACATGGAAGATATGGACAACCCTAGTTGATACATGAGCTATTCGAGCATACAAAACAAAATGTTTATTTGAAGGTTTAGAGTTTGTCCATACAAATTTACTTGGAACGGCAGGTAGATACCGTGTATAGGTAGGTATGGTGGACTCATATGGAACAACTTCGGGGTAAAGGGATTGGATGCACAAGCAGTATTCCTTCTTAGTACAAGTGAAGGCTAGCGAAAGAGTGGGAAGCGACCAGCTAGAGAGCGACAACAACCATGAACATGCATTAAAATCAATGAACATTGAGTGAAAGCATGAGTAGGATATAATCCACCATGAACATAAATATCGTGAAGGCTATGTTGATTTTGTTTCAACTAGATGCGTGAACATGTGCCAACTCAAGTCACTTAAATCATTCAAAGGAGAATACCACCCTATCATACCACATCACAACCATTTTAATAACATGTTGGCATGCAAGGTAAACCATTATAAGCTCCTAGCTAATTAAGCATGGCATAAGCAACTATAATCTCTAATTGTCATTGCAAACATGTTTATTCATAATAGGCTGAATCAGGAACGATGAACTAATCATATGTACAAAAACAAGAGAGGTCGAGTTCATACCAGCTTCTCTCATCTCAATCAGTCCATCATATATCGTCATAATTGCCTTTCACTTGCACGACCGAACGATGTGGAAAATAATAATAGTGCACGTGCATTGGACTAAGCTGGAATCTGCAAGCATTCAATAAACAGGAGAAGACAAGGCAATATGGGCTCTTTTGTTAGATCAACAATAATGCATATAAGAGCCACTTTAACAACTTAATTATGGTCTTCTCCTATCGACCCCCAAAGGAAAGAAAAGAAATAAAACTATTTACACGGGAAAGCTCCCAACAAGCAAAAGAAGAACAGGAAAGTGTATGCTAGTAACTCGTGCGTCGGAAACCTTCCTCGTTTCCCCTACAGTAATAGTATCAATAAACCCATCCACATTGTCACGATGTGGTTCCTCTATGCTGCCCTCGAAAGGGATCAAGCAAACCCAACAAAAATCACGAAGTGACATCTCCTTATGCTCATCATATAAATAAAATTCCACCGTATGTGGTGAGCTCCTAGCATGGAAATGAAAGTTTTGCACAAAGATATTGGTGAGTAAGAGATACTGTTCGCGTTGGTCGTGGAGGAAGGCGGCGAGGCCTGCATTCTCAGCCAATTCATAGGAATCATCATAAATCCCAGCCGCTCTCAAGAAATCATCACAAGGCCATTCACATGGCCGAACCTCCGCAGTGCAAGGAAGATTATATTTGGGCCTCTTATCCTCCTCACTTTTCTTATCCTTCGAGCTTCGGCTCGATGTGCCCCTCAAAAATCTCTTCATCTTTTTCTAAAATTTTCTGAAAATTTTAGTATCTTCAAAATAAAAGTGAACCAAAATCAACAAAATTGATAGCAACTACTCCTACAAGTACCTAGAGGCAATATCATGCATCAAAACTACTTTTGACCACATAAATTTGGCATGAAAGCTCAAGAACAGGGTCACCTAAGCAGCAAAAATATGCAATGACTAAAGCACTAGAACAAAAACTAATTGGACCATTGGAGGAGTCGCATACCAAGGAACAATCCCCCAAAGTAGTTTTGTGAGAGGTGCTTTGAGCAAGGAGATCGAAAATGGCAGCAAAATGAGCTTGGACTCGGGTTTGAGCTGGTTAGTGATGTTTGTGGGAGGAAGAAGGAGTGTGTGCTAGCTGGAATAAGTGGAGGGGAGCCACCGTGGGCCCGTGAGGCAGGGGGCGCGCCAGGCGATAGGGCGCACCCTCCACCCTCGTGGACAGGTGCTTACTCCCCCTGTTGTGTTCTCAGTGCCAGATATTCTAAAATATTCTAGAAAAAATCATATTTAAATTTCAGGGCATTTGGAGAACTTTTATTTTCGGGGTATTTTTTATTGCATTGATAATTCAGAAAACAGACAGAATATACTATTTTTGCTTTATTTAATATAAATAACAGAAAGTAAAAAGAGGGTACAGAGAGTTGTGTTTTCTAAATTCATCCATCTCATGCTCATCAAAAGGAATCCACTAACAAGGTTGATCAAGTCTTGTTAACAAACTCATTCCGAATAACATGGAATCGGAGAATTTACGAATAACACTAGGTTACCTCAACGGGGATACGCACGCCCTCAATAATAAGAATATCATATTTCTTCTTGACAGTAGGAAGAGGAAATTCAAAACCTCCAAAAATAATTGATGGAATTTTTCCAGTAGAGCTTATACTATGAACTTGAGGTTGTTTCCTCAGAAAGTGTACTGTATGCTCATTACCATTAACATAAAAAGTGATATTACCTTTGTTGCAATCAATAACAGCCCCTGCAATATTCAAAAAAGGTCTTCCAAGAATAATAGACATACTATTGTCCTCGGGAATATCAAGAATAACAAAGTCTGTTAAAATAGTAACATTTGCAACCACAACAGGCACATCCTCACAAAAATCGACAGGTATAGCAGTTGATTTATCAGCCATTTGCAAGGATATTTCAGTAGGTGTCAACTTATTCAAATCAAGTCTACGATATAAAGAGAGAGGGATAACACTAACATCGGCTCCATGATCACATAAAGCAGTATTAACATAGTTTCTTTTAATGGAGCATGGTATAGTTGGTACTCCTGGATCTCCAAGTTTCTTTGGTATTCCACCCTTAAAAGTGTAATTAGCAAGCATGGTGGAAATTTCAGCTTCTGGTATCTTTCTCTTATTTGTAACAATTTCTTTCATATACTTAGCATAAGGATTCATTTTGAGCATATCAGTTAATCGCATACGCAAAAAGATAGGTCTAATCATTTCAGCAAAGCGCTCAAAATCCTCATCATCCTTTTTCTTGGATGGTTTGGGAGGAAAGGCCATGGGTTTCTGAACCCAGGGTTCTCTTTCTTTACCGTGCTTCCTAGCAACAAAGTCTCTCTTATCATAACTTCGATTCTTTGATTGTGGGTTATCAAGATCAATAGCAGGTTCAGTTTCTACATCATTATCATTGCTAGGTTGAGCATCAACATGAACATCATCATTAACATTATCACTAGTTTCATGTTCATTACCAGGTTGGGTTTCAGCATCAGAAATAGAAATATCATTGGGATTCTCAGGTGTGTCAACAACAGGTTCACTAGAAGCATGCAAAGTCCTATCATTTTTCTTTCTCTTCCTCTTAGAAGGACTAGGTGCATCTACATTATTTCTCTGAGAATCTTGCTCAATTCTCTTAGGATGGCCTTCAGGATACAAAGGTTCCTGAGTCATTTTACCACCTCTAGTCACAACTCTAATAGCATTATAATTGTTTTTACTATTCAATTCATTGAGCAAATCATTCTGAGCTTTAAGTACTTGTTCTACTTGAGTTGTAACCATAGAAGCATGTTTAGAAATAAGTTTAAGTTCACCTTTAACATTAGCCATATAATCACTCAAGTGTTCAAGCATATCAGCATTATGTTTCAATTCTCTACCAAAATAATCATTGAAGTTTTCTTGCTTAACCGTAAAGTTATCAAACTCATCCAAACATTTGCATACGTGTTCGTCTCATGCATCCGAGCTTTTTCCCCGTTGTCCGTTTTGCAATCCGACACTCCTACGTCCTCCGGCGCCCCCTTTTGTCTCTTTTTGTGAGCGGGTGTTAAACATTCTTGCAATGGACCGAGATTTGCCAAGCGGCCTTGGTACACCACCGGTAGACCGCCTGTCAATTTTCGTGCCATTTGGAGTCCGTTTGATAATCCAACGGTTAACCGGGGAACCGTAAAGGCCTCGTGTGTGTTGCAGCCCAACACCCCTCTAAAGTGGCCCAATAACCCATCCAAACCACCTCCATCCTCTTGGCCATTCGATCACGATCGCGTGGTTGAAAACGGCACCTCATTTGTACACTCCCACCTCCTTCTACCTATATAAACACCTCCCCCTCCATTTTTCACGGATCAAACGCTAAAATTTCCCCACCGCGCCGTGCCGGACATCTCCGTCGCCGTCGGACACGTCCAGCGCCGCCGCCCCGTCCAATCCCGGCGCGACACCGGTCCCGCCGCCATCCTCCCACCGACGCGGCCCGCGGAGCCCGCGCGAGCTCTGCCCGGGCCCGATTCGCGCCACTGCCGCCCGCTGGCGACTGCGCGCCCGAGCCGCCGCCAGCGCCCGCATGCGCCGCCGCGCGCCGCGCCTCGCTGCTCCTCCGCCACCGCCGACCATCGCCAGGCGCGCTGCCCGCCGCCTCCTCCTCCACCGCGCCCCGCTCGGCCCCGCTGCATCCTCCTTGTCGCGTCGCCGCCTCCTCATCGCCGGCCATCGCCGGAGCCGCCACCTCGTCGCCGGATTTGGGGAGTGGGACGAGATCCACCACTCCCCCGATCCAAACGCCCTCGTCCCCGTCTTGTATCGCGCCGTCCCGGATATCCTCGTCTCTTGACTTTTCGGAGGGTAATTTTCCACCAAGTCCTCAGATCCTCGTGATTTAAGCCCCTGTTCATCTTGCCATAAATTGTTGCATACTGCTCCGTTTCGTGCGTGTGATATATCGAAATGTTCATCAGGATGTGATCTTCATTTTGTTCCATTGTGACATGCTTGCTTGAGTCCATTTTGATGCCCAAATAGTTGATGCAAGAGTGCTATAAATTGGTAGGTGCTGATTATTAGCAGATTATGAGGATTTGTCATTTTTGCTACATTTATTGTGTGCTGCATATGGGCATGAGCTCTACATTTGTTTTGGGCTATGCCATGCCATATTTACAGGGGTGTATGCCATGTATTTTTGTGATCAATGTGGTGACTAGCACAAGCATGCAAAGTAGATCTCGTGATATTGCTGATTTCAGGGACTTAGGATTCTACTAAGTCATTTCCCTGCTGTTATTTTTATGCCATGTATTCATGTTGCTACAGTGAGATCCATGCTTCTTTTGAGTTGCTTCAGTAAGGATGTTTCGGACATATGGTTAATCTCTATCCATCCTGCCCCTTTTTGCAATTATGGACTGCCCTAGCATGTCTTAATCTTGCTCTACTTTTGCTATAAAATGTTCCTGGCAGATTGTTTACATGTTAATCAATTTTGCCAAGGTTGTTGTAGTTGATCCATGCATGCTACTCCCTCCATTCCTAAATATTTGTCTTTCTAGATATTTCAACAAGTGACTACATACGGAGCAAAATGAGAGAATCTATAGTCTAAAATATGTCTACATGCATCCGTATGTTGTGTCCATTTGAAATGCCTAGAAAGACAAGTATTTGGGAACGGAGGGAATATGAGTTTGTTCTTGCCATGGTTAGCTTCATGAACATGTCTTATTGCTGGTGGTATGCTTATCTTGTCATGCAATGCCTTGTGATGAGTGAATCGAGCTCGCAAAGATGCCTTCATAATTCTGTTTATGCCATGCTCAGTTTTCTGCTAAGTCTGAATCTGTTAACGAAACTTGCTATGTTTACATGGGTGCCATCATATTTTTTGTGCCCTTTTGGCTCATGGTCAGTAAGGGACTTTTGTTCTATGCTTTGAGTAGATTCATGCCATGCCCTTGTTTGCTATGACCTGTTCCTATAGCATGTTGTTATCTTGCTCTAAACATGTCTTCCTGATGTTAATTCCTAGCATGTTGATATTTTCACCAAGTCTGTGATGGTGATATCTTTTGCACTTTTTCCATGCTTGTTTGAACCTGCCCTTGTGTGATTTAGACGTAGCTCAGTGTTCATGTTTTTCCAAGTGAAAGACCGTGGATGTCGCCTAGAGGGGGGGGTGAATAGGCGTTTTAAAATAATTACGTTTTAGGCTTGAACAAATGCGGAATAAACCTAGCGGTTAATTTGTCAAGCACAAAACCTAAAGCAACTAGGCTCACCTATGTGCACCAACAACTTATGCTAAACAAGATAAGCAACTATGTGATAGCAAGATATATGACAAGAAACAATATTGCTATCACAAAGTAAAGTGCATAAGTAAAGGGCTCGGGTAAGAGACAACCGAGGCACGCGGAGACGATGATGTATCCCGAAGTTCACACCCTTGCGGATGCTAATCTCCGTTTGGAGCGGTGTGGAGGCACAATGCTCCCCAAGAAGCCACTAGGGCCACCGTGATCTCCTCACGCCCTCGCACAATGCAAGATGTCGTGATTCCACTAAGGGACCCTTGAGGGCGGTCACCGAACCCGTACAAATGGCAACCCTTGGGGGCGGTCACCGAACCCGTACACTTGGCAACCCTTGGGGGCGGTCACCGGTACCCGTAAAATTGCTCAGGGCGATCTCCACAACCTAATTGGAGACCCCAACGCTTGTCCAGAGCTTTACACCACAATGATTGATCTCCAAACACCACCAACCATCTACGGCGCCCAAGCACCCAAGAGGAACAAGCTCAAGGGTACCAAGCACCCAAGAGTAATAAGCTTCTCAACTTGTAACTTCCACGTATCACCGTGGAGAACTCAAACCGATGCACCAAATGCAATGGCAAGGGCACACGGAGTGCCCAAGTCCTTCTCTCTCAAATCCCACCGAAGCAACTAATGCTAGAGAGGAAAATGAGAGGAAGAACAAGAAGGAGAACACCAAGAACTCCAAGATCTAGATCCAAGGGGTTCCCCTCACATAGAGGAGAAAGTGATTGGTGGAAATGTGGATCTAGATCTCCTCTCTCTTTTCCCTTAAAAACTAGCAAGAATCCATGGAGGGATTGAGAGTTAGCAAGCTCGAAGAAGGTCAACAATGGGGGAAGAACACGAGCTCAAAGGATAAGGTTCATTGGGGAAGAAGACCCCCTTTTATAGGAGGGAGAAAATCTAACCGTTATGTGCTCAGCCCGCACACGAGCGGTACTACCGCTCCATGAGCGGTACTACCGCTCAAGCGGAAGAAACAGGGAAAAGGAGCAACAAAACATGAACCTTGGGGCGGTAGTACCGTAGGAGACAGCAGTACTACCGCTGGGTTAAGCGGTACTACCGCTCCCTTCGGCGGTACTGCCGTGCAGAACGAAGGGTAAAGGGAAAGAGGAAACCGGGCGGTACTACCGCGGAGGAAGGGCGGTACTGCCGCTAAGGAGCAGCACTACCGCACTACTGCCGCAACGAGGTACCGCACAATCCGACACAGAGAAAAGACCCCTCGAATCAACACAGTAGGGACCTGGTAAGCCAGCGGTAGTACTGCTGCGGAGTCACCACCGGTACTACCGCTTGTGATCCCTCAGTACTACCGCTGGGTACCACGGTACTACTGCTGGGACCCTGACAAAAACCACACTCAAGAAAACAAGAACCGCCATAACTTCTGCATATGAGCTCCGAATTGAGCAAACTCAAGCTTGTTGGAAACAAGACGACGAGTAGCATCAAAACAACGACTGGTTATAGTAAGAAGAGGCAGAGGAGGTATTCCTAACAAAAAGAGGAGTGAAACCTCCAACCGAGAAGAATCGGCAAAACCTCCAACATCGAAAACATGGTCCACTTGCACATGACCAGTAAAATAGAAAACCTATCAAGAGCAAACCTTTGCCTTGCACATGGTCCACTTGAGCTAGATGATGACAATCTTGACTCCCTCAAGTTGGACCACCTTTCTTGATTGTGTTGACTCGATGAAGACTTAGTTGATTGCTCCCCCATACTCCACTATGGGTGAGCCACTCTTCCGCACATCTTCACAAGTCCATTATCACCACAAAGGACGGCAAGCTTCAAGCATTTGATCTCTTCGTGATGCTCCACTTGAACTTGCACACCGCAACCTAACCCCACAAAGAACTCTCATGAAGACCATGGGTTAGTACAAAAAGCATAATTGACAATTCTTACCATACCATGGGATCACTTGATCCCTCTCGGTACATCTTCTGCGCTTTGTGAGTTGATCAACTTGATTCACTCTTGACTTAGTCTTGATCAACCTTGAACCTTTCCAATTCTCCTCATTTGGATGATGTCTTGAAGGTAGACATGAATGATAACACAATCTTCTTCTTCAAGACATGCTTGCAATAAGCTCAACTCTCACATGACCAATCTTTGGATAATTCCTTGAATAACACCTTGGTCGACACAAACTCTCCTTGAAATCAACACATGTACTCCAAGAAAAGCCTATGGACAAAACCTTCAAATATAACTCAAGGAAACCATTAGTCCATAGAGATTGTCATCAATTACCAAAACCAAACATGGGGGCACCACATGTTCTTTCACCAAGCATCTTGATTAGAACACTGCCGTATACTTTGTTGCTATGTTGGAGTGCAGTAGCTTAGTTTCTTATTGCGTTCTAGATGGCATCGTGCTGTTAATTGCAGCATTGTGCCTTTCTTGTTTCGCTTGCCATTTGCAAATGTGCCTCCGTTTCCGGTGATCTTTATATCGATTTCGACCGAAATCATCTCATCTTTCCAGCGACACACTTGGTTTTCCAAGTTGAGGCCTGGTTCAATCTTTCCCTTCTGAAGCATGCATATGCATTGCATATCACATCTCGCATACCATGCCATGTCTTGCATCATGTTGCTTGCGCATTGCACCGTGATTGATTGTTGGTTCCTTTGCTTGTGTTCTTGTCTTGGATAGAGCCGGGAGATGAGTACGTGATCGAGGAACCTGTCGAGTACGCTAACGAGGATCAAGCTTTTGTCAACTCTGAGAACTTTGCAGGCAAGATGACCATACCCTCAAAATCACTTCTATCTTTGCTTGCTAGTTGCTCGCTCTATTGCTATGCCATGTTACCTACCACTTTCTATATTATGCCTCCCATATTGCCATGTCAGGCCGCTAACCCACCTTGTCCTAGCAAACTGTTGTTTGGCTATGTTACCGCTTTGCTCAGCCCCTCTTATAGCGTTGTTAGTTGAAGGTGAAGATGAAGTTTGTTCCTTGTAGGAACATGGATTTTTGTAGGGATATCATTGCTATATCTTGATTACTTTAATGCATCTATATACTTGGTAAAGGGTGGAAGGCTCGGCCTTATGCCTGGTGCTTTGTTCCACTCTTGCCGCCCTAGTTTCCGTCATACCGGTGTTATGTTCCTTGATTTTGCGTTCCTTACGCGGTTGGGTGTTATGGGAACCCCTTGACAGTTCGCCTTGAATAAAACTCCTCCAGCAAGGCCCAACCTTGGTTTTACCATTTGTCTACCTACCACCATATACCTTCCCTTGGGTTCTGCAGACTCAAGGGTCATCTATATTTTAAACCCCCCCCCCCCCCGGGCCAGTGCTCCTCTGAGTATTGGTCCGAACCGAGTAGACTGCGGGGCCACCTCGGGGAAACTTGAGGTTTGGTTTTACTCATAGGATGTCTCATCCGGTGTGCCCTGGGAACGAGATACGTGCAACTCCTATCGGGATTTGTCAGCACATCGGGCGGCTTTGCTGGTTCTGTTTTACCATTGTCGAAATGTCTTGTAACCGGGATTCCGTGTCTGATCGGGTCTTCCTGGGAGAAGGAATATCCTTCGTTGACCGTGAGAGCTTCTGATGGGCTAAGTTGGGACACCCCTGCAGGGTTTTGAACTTTCAAAAGCCGTGCCCATGGTTATGGGCAGATGGGAATTTGTTAATGTCTGGTTGTAGAGAACTTGACATTTAACTTAATTAAAATGCATCAACCGCGTGTGTAGCTGTGATGGTCTCTTTTCGGCGGAGTCCGGGAAGAGAACACGGTCTTGTGTTATGCTTGAACGTAAGTAGCTTCAGGATCACTTCTTGATCACTTCTAGTTCACGACCGTGCGTTGCTTCTCTTCTCGCTCTCTTTTGCGTATGCTTAGTGCTTGCTGCAGCTCCACCTCACTACCCTTTCCTACCTTTAATCTTGAATAGTCTTGATCTCGCGGGTGTGAGATTGCTGAGTCCTCGTGGCTCACAGATACTTCCAAACAGTTGCAGGTGCCGATGATACCAGTGCAGGTGACGCAACCCAGCTCAAGTGGGAGATCGATGAAGATCTTGTTCGTTGTGTTGTTCCGTTTCCTGTTGATCAGTAGTGGAGCCCAGTTGGGTCGATTGGGGATCTAGCATTTGGGGTTGTCTTTATTTATGGTGGTTCCATAGTCGGACCTTGACTGTATCCTGGATGATGTATGATATATTTATGTATTGTGTGAAGTGGCGATTGTAAGCCAACTCCATATCCCTTTCTTATTCAGTACATGGGATGTGTAAAGATTACCCCTCTTGCGACATGCCTACCATGTGGTTATGCCTCTAAGTCGTCCTCCGACACATGGGAGATATAGCAGCATCGTGGGTGTTACAAGTTGGTAATCAAAGCCTTCCCCGACTTAGGAGCCCCTGCTTGATCGAATCGCTGACGTTGTTGAGTCTAGAAGAAAATGTTTTGAGTCTTAGGATTATATATATCGGAGAGTACGATTCTTTTTACTCCCCAGTCCCTTCATCGCTCTGGTGAGGCATCCTGGCATAGAGTTTTGACTCTTCTCTCCTCAAATTTCATGAATATTTTTTAGGATCACGCGGGTATTTCCGGCTTATTCTGCAAGCCAATCCTTTGTTTTGTTTTGGTTTGTGGTATTCGAGTTGCTTCGAAGTCAAGTGTTGATTCCATACCTTTCCTAAACAGTGTTCTCATATTTCTATGTGAATACTAATCCTTCTTGATCCAACTGGTACGTTTCTCTTCGAGATGATCCCATCATTCTCCCAGTCCGCAAGATCAATTCTAAGTTTCTCGACGGTGTTTGTTTCATCCGTCTGAAGTTGTCCTTGTTTTTCCCGCCCTCCCACCCTTTTCTTCAATGAATCAGATGTCTTAATCAAGTATCCATCTTATGGATGTGAAGTCTCTTCATTCTTTTCTTTCAGTGTTCTTATACGGTGATTCTCATGAAGATGCTAAAGGAAGCTTCAAGTTTATCATTCTTTGTTCTCTTATCTTCCCCGGTGTTTCAATGCAATCTTTTGATCTTGATCATATCCTTTTCCTTGTTTCAAATGTTTTCTCATGCCGGTGCACCTCTTAATCGTTCATCTCTCTATTCATATCCGAAGTGCTCAAGATATCTCGAAGATTCATGTTTCCACTCTGCATCCGTTCAAGTTCTTTTGAGGATGTTATCTCTTTCAAGACATTTAATTCAACCGGTGCAATCTATCTTCCAAGCGACCTTTTCAATGGTGTTTTCTCTTGAGTGGGCCCTAACCCACAGGTATTTTCCGAGGATCTTACCAGACTCTTCTAATTTTCTCGGAGCTATTCTCAAATCTTCTAAAGTTGCACGTAAGAATGAATGTTCATCAGTCAATTGCCTTCTCCAATATCGCATTCAAATTCTTTTCATCATTGGCTCAACCTTTCTATTCTTCATTCTGGAGTGCCTAAACAATTCATGGTGACGTTTCTCATTGTCATTCTTTGCATTTGAAGACCGAAGAAGAGTTTTTCCTCCAAATTTTATCTGTTCTCCCAGAGATGCGAAGTTCAAGGTTGATTCCATCCTCTCATAATTGTTTTCAATTGTGAGAATTCTTTTCACCCATCCGGAGCAATTCAGGAGTCTTTTCAGTTTGATTCTCCGGAGCCCGTCATCTCAGAATTATGCATTCCAGCTTTCAGCTCTCGTTCTCCAAATCTTAACGGTGCATCATTCAAGCTTTCTCTAATCAGCTCATGATCTCTTCGTTCACTTGTATCAAAATCCCCTAAAGTATCTTCGTTCGTTCTCCCATTCTTTCCGGTGAATTGTGCCTTCGCTACTTTCACTTTCAATTCTTACGGTGGTTCATTCAAGATTCCTCCTCCTTTGTTATCATATCAATTCATTCATTCTTTCCAATCTCGACTGGTGGTTCGTTGAAGACCTTCTCAAGTTTACGCTATATCTGTCTTAATACTTTCTACGAGAATAAGTTGTATGCAATCCAATGTGGGTCATCAATTTAATTGATGATGGACAAGCATAATGTAATTCTTATTTTAGTGTCATCCAAGTGATCTAATTTCTTCTTTCTAGAGCGGTTCATCATATCACATTCTCGGTTCGAGATGCTTTATCTTTTCTTCCGGAGTTCCAAGTTTCCACTTTATCTCGTCGCAAAGCTTCATCCAATCATTGCAAGGCCTCAATCTTATTCTTTCATCCTTCACTTCTTTTGATCATTCTTTTATTATCGAAGTTCTTCATGGAGGCTCTGCATGGTGGTTCATCTCTCCTTGTCGATATCAATCCAATCTATTGTTTCCGTTAGTGGCAGAATTTCACCTCATAATTTTGAGATATTTTCCATAAGCCCACTACAATTTTATGCGTTTCGTTGTTGGTTTTCCAACAACTCCGTTATAACCTTCTTGGAAGGGTGCTTTCCAAACTCGTTCGTGGCAGAAGTTGGCATTTTCTTCTCCATTCTTTCCTTCCAATGATCTATCTTCTATTCTTTCTTCCGAAGGCTTCGTGATGTTGCTCTCCTCACTCATCATCTCGAATTGTGAGGACTGTGTTCTCTTCGTGCTTATCCATTTAACCGGAGTGTCGTGCCCTCTTTTCAAGTTCTTCCCATTTTGACAAGTTTTACCTCCCTTCTCAACCGGAGTGTTGTGTCATCTCTTCAAGTTCTTTTCATCTTATCAAGTCTTGCATCTTTTTTTCAACCAGAGTGTTGTCCAAATTTGTTCTTCCTTGTTCCTCTTTTTCTAATGGAGTGTTTTCAACTTCGATCTTCCCAGTTGTTTTCTTTCTTTCAAGTTATTCAACCTCTCAAGGTTCTTTGGTTTCACTCATTTTCCAAAGAAGCAACTTTGTTGTACCTCTTCCTCTTTCGTTTTCTCTCCGGTGCCATCCTAGATCTCGGAATGAGATCCTCTCGTAGTGGTGGAGTGTTGTAACGCCCCGGATTTAACCTGCCATATTTGTACTCCAACTCTTGCCATTTTAGGCTCTAAGTTATGAGATTCGTGGTCGGGTTCTTGTCTTTGTTTTGCATTTTATTCATGTCATGCATATCATATCATGTCATCATGTGCATCGCATTTGCATACGTGTTCGTCTCATGCATCCGAGCTTTTTCCTCGTTGTCCATTTTGCAATCCGACACTCCTATGTCCTCCGGCGCCCCCTTTTGTCCCTTTTCGTGACCGGTGTTAAACGTTCTTGGAATGGACCGAGATTTTCCAAGCGGTACACCACCGGTAGACCGCCTATCAAGTTTCGTGCCATTTGGAGTCCGTTTGATACTCCAACGGTTAACCGGAGAACCGTAAAGGCCTCGTGTGTGTTGCAGCCCAACACCCCTATAAAGTGGCCCAATAATCCATCCAAACCCCCTCCATCCTCTCGGTAGTTCGATCACAATCGCGTGGTCGAAAACCGCACCTTATTTGGACACTCCCACCTCCTTCTACCTATATAAACACCTCCCCCTCCATTTTTCGCGGATCAAACCCTAAAATTTCCCCACCGCGTGATGTCTACTACACAACCTTCTTCTTGTAGACGTTGTTGGGCCTCCAAGTGCAGAGGTTTGTAGGACAGTAGCAAATTTCCCTCAAGTGGATGAGCTAAGGTTTATCAATCCGTAGGAGGCGTAGGATGAAGATGGTCTCTCTCAAGCAACCCTGCAACCAAATAACAAAAAGTCTCTTATGTCCCCAACACACCCAATACAATGGTAAATTGTATAGGTGCACTAGTTCGGCGAAGAGATGATGATACAAGTGGAATATGGATGGTAGATAAAGGTATTTGTAATTTGAAAATATAAAAACAACAAGGTAACTAATGATAAAAGTGTGCACAAACGGTATTGCAATGATAGGAAACAAGGCCTAGGGTTCATACTTTCACTAGTGCAAGTTCTCTCAACAATAATAACATAATTGGATCACATAACTATCCCTCAACATGCAACAAAGAGTCACTCCAAAGTCACTAATAGAGGAGAACAGACGAAGAGATTATGGTAGGGTATGAAACCACCTCAAAGTTATTCTTTCCAATCAATCCGTTGGGCTATTCCTATAAGTGTCACAAACAGCCCTAGAGCTCATACTAGAATAACACCTTAAGACACAAATCAACCAAAACCCTAATGTCACCTAGATACTCCAATGTCACCTCAAGTATCCATGGGTATGATTATACGATATGCATCACACAATCTCAGATTCATCTATTCAACCAAGACATAGAACCTCAAAGAGTGCCCCAAAGTTTCTACCGAAGAATCACGACGAAAACGTGTGCCAACCCCTATGCATAAGTTCATGGGCGGAACCCACAAGTTGGTCACCAAAACATACATCAAGTGAATCACGTGATATCCCATTGTCACCACAGATAAGCACGACAAGACATACATCAAGTGTTCTCAAATCATTAAAGACTCAATCCGATAAGATAACTTCAAAGGGGAAACTCAATCCATTACAAGAGAGTAGAGGGGGAGGAGAAACATAAGATCCAACTATAATAGCAAAGCTCGCGATACATCAAGATCGTATCACCTCAAGAACACGAGAGAGAGAGAGAGATCAAACACATAGCTACTGGTACATACCCTCAGCCCCGAGGGAGAACTACTCCCTCCTCGTCATGGAGAGCACCAGGATGATGAATATGGCCACCGGAGAGGGATTCCCCCTCCGGCAGGGTGCCGGAACGGGTCTAGATTGGCTTTCAGTGGCTACGGAGGCTTCTGGCGGCGGAACTCCCGATCTATTGTGCTCCCCGATCGTTTTAGGGTATATGGGGATATATAGGAGGAAGAAGTACGTCATGGGAGCCACGAGGGTCCCACGAGGGTGGAGGGCATGTCCAGGGGGTGGGCGTGCCCCCTACCTCATGGCTTCCTCGAAGCTTCCTTGACGTGGATTCCAAGTCTCCCGGGTTGCTTTCCTTCCAAAAATAAGTTCCATGAAGTTTCAGGTCAATTGGACTCCGTTTGATTTTCCTTTTCTGTGATACTCTAAAACAAGGGAAAAACAGAAACTGGCACTGGGCTCTGGGTTAATAGGTTAGTCCCAAAAGTAATATAAAAGTGCATAACAAAGCCCATAAACATCCAAAACAGATAATATAATAGCATGGAACAATCAAAAATTATAGATACGTTGGAGACGTATCAGCATCCCCAAGCTTAATTCCTGCTCGTCCTTGAGTAGGTAAATGATAAAAACAGAATTTTTGATCTAGAATGCTACCTAACATATTTATCCATGTAATTCTCTTTATTGTGGCAAGAATATTCAGATCCATAAGATTTAAGACAAAAGTTTAATATTGACATAAAAATAATAATACTTCAAGCATACTAACTAAGCAATCATGTCTTCTCAAAATAACATGGCCAAAGAAAGTTCATCCCTACAAAATCATATAGTTTGGTCGTGCTCCATTTTCGTCACACAAGAATTCTCTCATCATGCACAACCCCGATGACAAGCCAAGCAATTGTTTCATACTTTAGTAATCTCAAACTTTTTTCAACTTTCACGCAATACATGAGCATGAGCCATGGATATAGCACTATGGGTGGAATAGAATATAATGATGGGGGTTATGTGGAGAAGACAAAAAGGGAGAAAGTCTCACATCAACGAGGCTAATAAATGAGCTATGGATATTTCCATCGATTGATGTTAATTCAAGGAGTAGGAATTGCCATGCAACGGATGCACTAGAGCTATAAATGTATGAAAGCTCAACAAAAGAAACTAAGTGGGTGTGCATCCCACTTTCTTGCTCATGAAGACCTATGGCATTTGAGGAAGCCCATTGTTGTAATATACAAGCCAAGTTCTATAATGAAAAATTCCCACTAGTATATTAAAGTGACAAAACAAGAGACTCTCTATCATGAAGATCATGGTGCTACTTTGAAGCACAAGTGTGGAAAAAGGATAGTAGCATTGTCCCTTTTATTTATTTTTTATTTATTTTATTTGGCCTTTCCTTTTTTTGGCCTTTCTTTTGGCCTTTCTTTTTTATTTGGCCTTTTTTGGGGGACAATGCTCTATGAATGATGATCATCACACTTCTATTTACTTACAACTCAAGAATTACAACTCGATACTTAGAACAAGATATGACTCTATATGAATGCCTCCAGCAGCGTAACGGGATGGGCAATGACTCATGAGTGACATGTATGAAAGAATTATGAATGGTGGCTTTGCCACAAATACAATGTCTACTACATGATCATGCAAGGCAATATGACAATGATGATGCGTGTCATAATGAACGGAATGGTGGAAAGTTGCATGGAAATATATCTCGGAAAGGCTATGGAAATGCCATAATAGGTAGGTCTGGTGGCTGTTTTGAGGAAGATATAAGGAGGTTTATGTGTGAAAGAGCGTATCATATCACGGGGTTTGGATGCACCGGCGAAGTTTGCACCAACTCTCAATGTGAGAAAGGGCAATGCACGGTACTGAAGAGGCTAGCAATGATGGAAGGGTAAGAGTGCGTATAATCCATGGACTCAACCTTAGTCATAAAGAACTCACATAATTATTGCAAAAATCTACAAGTCATAAAAAACCAAGCATTACACGCATGCTCCTAGGGGGATAGATTGGTAGGAAAAGACCATCGCTCGTCCCCGACCGCCACTCATAATGAAGACAATCAAATAACACCTCATGTTTCAAATTTGTTACACAACGTTTACCATACGTGCATGCTACGGGACTTGCAAACTTCAACACCAGTATTCCTCAAATTCACAACTACCCAACTAGCACTACTTTTATATCACTATCTCCATATCTCAAAACAATCATCAAGTATCAAACTTATCTTAGTATTCAATGCACTTATATGAAAGTTTTTATTATATCCCTCTTGGATACCCATCATATTAGGACTAGTTTCATAACCAAAGCAAATTACCATGCTGTTTAGGACTCTCAAAATAATATAATTGAATCATGAGAGTTCATCTATTTCTATAAAATAAAACCACCACTGTGCTCTAAAAGGATATAAGTGAAGCACTAGAGCAAATGACAAACTACTCTGAAAGATATAAGTGAAGCTCAATGAGTAGTCGAATAATTATGCAACTATGTGAAGACTCTCTAACATTTAAGAATTTTAGATCTTGGTATTTTATTCAAACACCAAGCCAAACAAAACAAAAGAAAAATAAAATGACGCTCCAAGTAAAACACATATCATGTGGCGAATAAAAATATAGCTCCAAGTAAAGTTACCGATGAACGAAGACGAAAGAGGGGATGCCTTCCGGGGCATCCCCAAGCTTAGGCTCTTGGTTGTACTTGAATTTTACCTTGGGGTTACTTGGGAATCCCCAAGCTTAGGCTCTTTCCACTCCTTATTCCATAGTCCATCGAATCTTTACCCAAAACTTGAAAACTTCACAACACAAAACTTAACAGAAAACTCGTAAGCTCCGTTAGCGAAAGAAAACAAAACACCACTTCAAGGTACTGTAATGAACTCATTATTTATTTATATGGGTGTTAAACCTACTGTATTCCAACTTCTCTATGGTTTACAAACTATTTTACTAGCCATAGATTCATCAAAATAAGCAAACAACACACGAAAAACAGAATCTGTCAAAAACAGAACAGTCTGTAGTAATCTGGATCAAACGTATACTTCTGGAACTCATAAAATTCTCAAATAAATTTCTGGACCTGAGTAATTTGTCTATTAAGCATATTCAAAAAGAATTAACTAAATAGCGCTCTCCAATAAAAAATTACAGCAATTCTCCTGAGCGCTAAAGTTTTTGTTTTTTACAGCATGATCGCAAAGACTTTCCCCAAGTCTTCCCAAAGGTTCTACTTGGCACAAACACTAATTAAAATATAAAAACTCAATCATAACAGATGCTAAATAAATTATTTATTACTAAACATGAACAAAAAGAAAGGAACAAAAATAAAACCGGGTTGCCTCCCAACAAGCGCTATCGTTTAACGCCCCTAGCTAGGCATGATGATTTCAATGATGCTCACATACAGGATAAGAATTGTAACATAAAGAGAGCATCATGAAGAATATGACTAGCACGTTTAAATCTAACCCACTTTCTATGCATAGGGATTTTGTGAGAAAATAACTTGTGGGAATAAGAATCAACTTGCATAGGAAGGTAAAACAAGCATAACTTCAAAACTTTAAGCACATAGAGAGGAAACTTGATATTATTGCAATTCCTACAGGCATATATTCCTCCCTCATAATAATTTTCAGTAGCATCATGAATGAATTCAAAAATATAACCATCACATAAAGCATTCTTTTCATGATCTACAAGCATAGAAAATTTACTACTCTCCACACAAGCAAAATTCTTCTCATGAATAATAGTGGGAGCAAACTCAACGAAATAATTATCATGTGAGGCATAATCCAATTGAAAACTAAAATCATGATGACAAGATTCATGGATATCATTATTCTTTATAGCATACAAGTCATCACAATAATCATCATATATAGCAACTTTGTTCTCATAATCAATTGGAACCTCTTCCGAAATAGTGGATTCATCACAAAATAAAGTCATGACCTCTCCGAAACCACTTTCATCAACATAATCATCATAAATAGGAGGCATGCTATCATCATAATAAATTTGCACATCAAAACTTGGGGGACTAAAAATATCATATTCATCAAACATACCATCCCCAAGCTTGTGGGTTTGCATATCATTAGCATCATAGATATTCAAAGAATTCATACTAACAACATTGCAATCATGCTCATCATTCAAAGATTTAGTGCCAAACATTTTAATGCATTCTTCTTCTAACAATTTGTCACAATTTTCCTTTCCATCATACTCACAAAAGATATTAAAAAGATGAAGCGTATGAGGCAAACTCAATTCCATATTTTTTAATAGTTTTCTTTTATAAACTAAACTAGTGGTAAAACAAGAAACAAAAAGATTCGATTGCAATACCTAAAGATATACCTTCAAGCACTCACCTCCCCGGCAACAGCGCCAGAAAAGAGCTTGATGTCTACTACACAACCTTCTTCTTGTAGACGTTGTTGGGCCTCCAAGTGCAGAGGTTTGTAGGACAGTAGAAAATTTCCCTCAAGTGGATGACCTAAGGTTTATCAATCCATAGGAGGTGTAGGATGAAGATGGTCTCTCTCAAGCAACCCTGCAACCAAATAAAAAAAAGTCTCTTGTGTCCCCAACACACCCAATACAATGGTAAATTGTATAGGTGCACTAGTTCGGCGAAGAGATGATGATACAAGTGGAATATGGATGGTAGATAAAGGTATTTGTAATCTGAAAATATAAAAACAGCAAGGTAACTAATGATAAAAGTGTGCACAAATGGTATTGCAATGATAGGAAACAAGGCCTAGGGTTCATACTTTCACTAGTGCAAGTTCTCTCAACAATAATAGCATAATTGGATCACATAACTATCCCTCAACATGCAACAAAGAGTCACTCCAAAGTCACTAATAGCGGAGAATAAACGAAGAGATTATGGTAGGGTACGAAACCACCTCAAAGTTATTCTTTCCAATCAATCCATTAGGCTATTCCTATAAGTGTCACAAACAGTCCTAGAGTTCGTACTAGAATAACACCTTAAGACACAAATAAACCAAAACCCTAATGTCACCTAGATACTCCAATGTCACCTCAAGTATCCATGGGTATGATTATACGATATGCATCACACAATCTCAGATTCATCTATTCAACCAACACATACAACCTCAAAGAGTGCCCCAAAGTTTCTACCGGAGAATCACGACGAAAACGTGTGCCAACCCCTATGCATAAGTTCATGGGCGAAACCCGCAAGTTGGTCACCAAAACATACATCAAGTGAATCACGTGATATCCCATTGTCACCACAAATAAGCACGGCAAGACATACATCAAGTGTTCTCAAATCATTAAAGACCCAATCCGATAAGATATCTTCAAAGGGGAAACTCAATCCATTACAAGAGAGTAGAGGGGGAGGAGAAACATAAGATCCAACTATAAAATAGCAAAGTTCGTGATACATCAAGATCGTAGCACCTCAAGAACACGAGAGGGAGATAGAGAGAGATTAAACACATAGCTACTGGTACATACCCTCAGCCCCAAGGGAGAACTACTCCCTCCTTGTCATGGAGAGCACCGGGATGATGAATATGGCCACCGGAGAGGGATTCCCCCTCCGGCAGGGTGCCGGAACGGGTCTAGATTGGCTTTCGGTGGCTATGGAGGCTTCTGGCGGCGGAACTCCCGATCAATTGTGCTCCCCGATCGTTTTAGGGTATATGGGGATATATAGGAGGAAGAAGTATGTCACGGGAGCCACGAGGGGCCCACGAGGGTGGAGGGCGCGCCCAGGGGGTGGGCGCGCCCCCCTACCTCGTGGCTTCCTCGAAGCTTCCTTGACGTGGACTCCAAGTCTCCCGGGTTGCTTTCCTTCCAAAAATAAGTTCCGTGAAGTTTCAGGTCAATTGGACTCCGTTTGATTTTCCTTTTCTGCGATACTCTAAAACGAGGGAAAAAACAGAAACTGGCACTGGGCTCTGGGTTAATAGGTTAGTCCCAAAAATAATATAAAAATGCATAAGAAAGCCCATAAACATCCAAAACAGATAATATAATTGCATGGAACAATCAAAAATTATAGATACGGTGGAGACATATCACCGTGCCGTGTCAGACATGTCCGTCGCCGCCAGACACGTCCAGCGCCACCGCTCCATCCAATCCCGGCGCGACACCTGTCCCACCGCCGTCCTCCCACCGTCGCGGCCCGCGGAGCCCGCGAAGCCCACGCGAGGCCCGCCCGGGCCCGATTCGCGCCGCCGACGCCCACTGGCGACTGCGTGCCCGAGCCGGCGGCCGCGCCCGCCTGCGCCGCGCCTCGCTGCTCCTCCGCTGCCGCCGACCATCACCAGGCCGCCGCCCGCCGCCTCCTCCTCCACCGCGCCCCGCTCGGCCCCGCTGCATCCTCCTCGTCGAGCCGTCGCCTCCTCGTCGCCGGCCATCGCCGGAGCCGCCACCTCATCACCGGATCTGGGGAGTGGGACGAGATCCACCACTCCCCGATCCAAACGCCCTCGTCGCCGTCTTGTACCGCGCCGTTCCGGATATCCTCATCCCATTGACTTTTCGGAGGGTAATTTTCCACTAAGTCCTCAGATCCTCGTGATTTAAGCCCATGTTCATCTTGCCATAAATTGTTGCATACTACTCTGTTTCGTGTGTGTGATATATGTTCATCATGATGTGCTCTTCATTTTGTTCCATTGTGACATGCTTGCTTGAGTCCATTTTGATGCCCAAATAGTTGATGCAAGAGTGCTATAAATTGTTAGGTGTTGATTCTTAGCAGATTATGAGGATTTGTCATTTTTTCTACATTTATTGTGTGCTGCATATGCGCAAGAGCTCTACATGTGTTTTGGGCTATGCCATGCCATCTTTACAGGGGTGTATGCCATATATTTTTGTGATCAATGTGGTGACTAGCACAAGCATGCAAAGTAGCTCTCGTGATATTGCTGATTTCAGGGACTTAGGATTCTACTAAGTCATTTCCCTGCTATTATTTTTATGCGATGTATTCATGTTGCTACAGTGAGATCCATGATTCTTTTGAGTTGCTTCAGTAAGGATGTTTTGGACAAATGGCTATGATCTATCCATCCATGCCCCTGTTGGCAATTATGGAGTGCCCTAGCATGTCTTAATCTTGCTCTACGTTTGCTATAAAATGTTCCAGGCAGATTGTTTACATGTTAATCAATTTTGCCAAGGTTGTTGTAGTTGATCCATGCATGCTATGAGTTTGTTCTTGCCATGGTTAGCTTCATGAACATATATTCTTGCTGGTAGTATGCTTAGCGTTTCATGCAATGCCTTGTGATGAGTGAATCGAGCTCGCAAAGATGCCTTCATAATTCTGTTTATGCCATGCTCAGTTTTCTGCTAAGTCTGGATCTGTTAACGAAACTTGCTATGTTTACATGGGTGCCATCATATTTTCTGTGCCCTTTTGGCTCATGGTCAGTAAGGTACTTTTGTTCTATGCTTTGAGTAGATTCATTCCATGCCCTTGTTTCCTATGACCTATTCCTGTAGCATGTTGTTATCTTGCTCTAAACATGTCTTCCTGATGTTAATTCCTGGCATGTTGATATTTTCACTAAGTCTGTGATGCTGATATCTTTTGCACTTTTGGCATGCTTGTTTGAACCCTCCCTTGTGTGATTTAGCCGCAGCTCAGTGTTCATGTTTTGTCAAGAATCTTGAGTAGAACACTTCCATATACTTTGTTTCTATGTTGGAGTGCAGTAGCTTAGTTTCTTATTGCATTCTAGATAGCATCGTGCTGTTAATCGCTATATTGTGCTTTTCTTGTTTCGCTTCCCATTTGCAAACCGTGCCTCCGTTTCCGGTGATCTTTATATCAATTTTGACCGAAATCATCTCATATTTCCAGGGGCACACTTGGTTTGCCAAGTTGAGGCCTGGTTCAATCTTTCCCTTCCGAAGCACGCATATGCATTGCATATCACATCTCGCATATCATGCCATGTCTTGCATCATGTTGCTTGCGCATTGCACCATAATTGATTGTTGGTTCCTTTGCTTGTGTTCTTGTATTGGGTAGAGCCGGGAGACGAGTACGTGATCGAGGAACCTGTTGAGTACGCTAACGAGGATCAAGCTTTCGTCAACTCTGAGAACTTTGCAGGCAAGATGACCATACCCTCGAAATCACTTCTATCTTTGGTTGCTAGTTGCTCGCTCTATTGCTATGCCACGTTACCTACCACTTGCTATATTATGCCTCCCATATTTCCATGTCAAGCCGCTAACCCACCTTGTCCTAGCAAACCGTTGTTTGGCTATGTTACCGCTTTGCTCAGCCCCTCTTATAGCGTTGTTAGTTGCAGGTGAAGATGAAGTTTGTTCCTTGTAGGAACATGGATTTTTGTAGGGATATCATTGCTATATCTTGATTACTTTAATGCATCTATATACTTGGTAAAGGGTGGAAGGCTCGGCCTTATGCCTGGTGTTTTGTTCCACTCTTGCCGCCCTAGTTTCCGTCATACCGGTGTTATGTTCCTTGATTTTGCGTTCCTTACGCAGTTGGGTGTTATGGGAACCCATTGACAGTTCGCCTTGAATAAAAATCCTCTAGCAAGGCCCAACCTTGGTTTTACCATTTGCCTACCTACCGCCATATACCTTCCCTTGGGTTCTGCAGACTCAAGGGTCATCTTTATTTTAACCCCCCCCCCGGGCCAGTGCTCCTCTGAGTGTTGGTCCGAACCGAGTAGACTGCGGGGCCACTTCGGGCAACTTGAGGTTTGGTTTTACTCGTAGTATGTCTGATCCGGTGTGCCCTGAGAACGAGATACGTGTGACTCCTATCGGGATTTGTCGGCACGTCGGGCGACTTTGCTGGTTCTGTTTTACCATTGTCAAAATGTCTTGTAACCTGGATTCCGAGTCTGATCGGGTCTTCCTGGGAGAAGGATATCCTTCATTGACTGTGAGAGCTTGTGATGGGCTAAGTTGGGACACCCCTGCAGGGTTTTGAACTTTCAAAAGCCGTGCCCGCGGCTATGGGCAGATGGGAATTTGTTAATGTCCGGTTGTAGAGAACTTGACACTTAACTTAATTAAAATGCATCAACCGCGTGTGTAGCCGTGATGGTCTGTTTTCGGCGGAGTCCGGGAAGAGAACACGGTCTTGTGTTATGCTTGAACGTAAGTAGCTTCATGATCACTTCTTGATCACTTGTAGTTCACGACCGTGTGTTGCTTCTCTTCTCGCTCTCTTTTGCGTATGTGTCGTGGAATTGTCACGGCAGATGTCCTAGAGCAAGGACTTAGTCGTAGGGCCATCGCACTAGGAAGCTTAAAGGGGTTAATTGGGACAAAGGACACGAGAGGGTTTTATACTAATTCAGCCCCTTACGATGAAGGTAAAAAGCCTACGTCTAGTTGGGATTGGTATTGCTGGGGTTTCGATCACCAAGAGGCTCAACTCGCCGGCTTGGTTATCGATTTGTTGTTTCTTAACCTAAGCCACCACTGGGTCATCCCCTTATATACATGGGTTGACGCCTGGTGGCCTACAGAGTCCCGGCCGGCTCATAATCGTGTCCGGATCGGTGACTTCCTTTACATGCCTTTCTTTACAAGTCTTTCCTTACATACGGCGGTTTACAATATCGGGCCTTAAGCCACCTCCAGGCCCTTGGGCCTTCTATAAGGCTTAATAAACTATCATCTTGAATGTTTACTGGGCTTCTTGCATAACCCGCCATTGGGGCTGACTGACCCCTCCTGGGCGG
The DNA here is from genome assembly GCF_056163025.1 of Triticum urartu. Classification (NCBI taxonomy): domain Eukaryota; kingdom Viridiplantae; phylum Streptophyta; class Magnoliopsida; order Poales; family Poaceae; genus Triticum; species Triticum urartu. Next base: position 472,312,554 of record NC_141875.1, on the reverse strand, counting down.
GTCATGACTGATAGTAGTATCCCCAACATTAGGCCCCAGGTTGACTTTGAATTTCATTCTTTGTCAATCTTCAATACTTAGACAAAAATCCAACTTCTTATCTTCGTTGAACCCTCCATGACATCATCTCTTGAAAACGCAAAAGAACTTTCATGACGTCATCTCCCAACAGATCTTTTATCTTTAATGCTTCCTGAGAATCGAGGTGTCTGTGTAGCTAGATAACCACTATTTGGCTCTCCACAATTTTCGCGACCGTTGTCGGGGGTTGGGTGCGACATATGCCAATGGATGGCTTATCATGGTGGGAGCGAGTAGAACGTCGCTGGTGCCCGGAAGCGGGATGAGGCGTAGACATGAACGTCGGCGTACTTTACCTAGGTTCGGGGCTCTCCTAGGAGATAACACCCCTAGTCCTGCTCTGCGGGGTCTCCGCATGATCACTAAGGCAAAGTGAGTACAAGGGCGCTCCTCGAGCTGTATGCTGGAGGTAGGAGAAGGCAGGGCTAGCTCTCTCCTCCCTCTATGATCTGGTCTAGTTCTAACGGGTCGAACCCCTTGCATGGGTGCCCTGGGGGGTTTATATAGGCCGACCCCCAGGGGTAAAATGGTAAATCGACTGGGCACATGGCCCATCCGTCAGTCTCTTCGCATGCTGGCCTTTCTGCCGACTGCTGGGGCCCGCCGACTGGTCCGGTACAGAGCCGACAGGCCGTACCCGCCGATTGCGGGTCTTGCTGGCTGCTGATTACTATAGTCGTGCTTCTAATGACGCAGGCTTGGTCATGGGGTCGTGGCTACAGCCCCGCCGCCTGGCGGGTGATCACTGTAGCCACTCTCTGTCTCGTCTGGTTAATGGCAAGGGGGACCCGTGGGAGGGGCTGGCCGACTCCCGGGGGCCGGCTCCCTACGGGTCCGACTGGTGGCGCTCTTGCCGTCTTCTGGACTCTCGCTGACCGGTAGGGCCCGTCATCCGTGGACCGTACTGATAGGCCGTCATGGGTGCAGGACTCCGCCCACTGTTGCTGATCTCAGGGATGGCATAGCAACAGTGCCACACCAGACGAAGATCTCCGTTGGTACGGAGCACTATGGCCTAGCGATCCCCTGGAAAGGGGAGGGAGTGGGCTTCATTGTTGCCACTCCCCGTCCCATCACCCATGATGAGGGCATGGGCTTCGTTGGTGCCGTGGGCCGACTCCCCGTGGCCGGCTTCTCTGGAAGCTGCCAGGCGGGAGTCGGCCGGTCTTGACCTAGCCTCTAGGACTTGGCCGCATGCGGGTAGTCGACTGTTCCTTCAGCCGGCCTCGAGAAGGCGGCTCTTCATCCTGGCGTCTTGAGGGGCGCAGTCAGCCCCGATGTCTTGAAAGGTTCGGGGCCTCGGGTCAGCCTACCCGTGGCCCATTACTCTGACAGTAGTCCCCGAAGCTGATGAGGCGCCGCGGACGATCAGCCGAGGAGCCTCAGCAGTTTCTTTCTTCGAGTGCTTGAGGTGAAACCTCGTTCGACTTCTGCCGGGCCGACTGGTAGGAGTCGGACTCGCCCAATTTGACTTGTCCAAAACTTTCGAACGCCCGGGCAGGATCCCAGTGGCGTACCAGCTAAGCTTCCAGGCCGCCGCCTGTTTCAGGCTCGTCACGTGGCAACAAGCGGCCGGGCCAGTCTGCCCACCCACATGCGCGACGGGACATGCCTATAGGTGGGGCCCGCCGCTACCACGCCTCGGCGCGCGAGCGGATCCGCTGTGGCCGGGGTGGTCGGTTGAGGTTCCCGCGGAGTTACTGCGTGCAGTAACTTTGTGCGCTAAACGTGGGGGCATGGGGTAGTGGGCGCAGTAGATCCCACAACCGCCCATTCGGCTTCGCAGCCCATGAGTCTATAAGTAGGGGAGGAGGGGGAGCGGCGGAGCACGCGCGCCCCGCCTCCTCATACTTCTTCTTTTCCCTCTCGCTGTTGCGCCTCAAGCTACGTCGAGCGTTGCGGTGGTCCGCTCACAATGAGCTCTTCCTCCGCTGCCACGCCCCCTACGGCGCACTCCGGCACTTGGGACGGTTCGGAGGTCCACGACGATCATGTCGATTTCCTCCGCAGGACGCGTCGGCTGCCCGACGAGGACCTCGTGCGGGTCCGTCTCGCGCGGAGGGGGGAAATCTCGCCGGCACCGCAGGAGGACGAGCGGGTCGTCTTCCGCTCGCACTGCCTATGCGACCTTGGCCTACCGGCGAGCAGCTTCTTCCGCTCTTTTCTTGAATTCTACGGTCTCCAGCCGCACCACCTCACCCCCAACACGGTGGTGCTGCTGTCCGCCTTCGTCGCCTTGTGCGAAGGCTTCCTCGGCGTTCTCCCCACCATCGAGCTCTAGGGGGGGTTCTTCTACTCCAAGCTCGGCACCCAAGCCGCGGGCGTGCCGGCTCAGTGCGACGCTTCATCGCCGTGCGGAGGTCGGGGGCCAACAACCCGTTTCCCTCCATCAAGCTGATAAAGTCGGTGAAGATGTGGCAGCGGTCGTACTTCTACATGAAGAACGTCTCTGCGGAGGGCGACTGGGTCAATCTGCCGGCCTACGTAGCCGGCCCGCTCGCTGGGAGGCAGCCCAATTGGTCGTATCGGGCCAGGACGCTGACGCCCGCAGGAGCCGGCGCCGTCGCGCGACTCCGAGTGCTGATGCAGTCGGAGGGCCTGACCAGGCCTGATTTGCTGGCCGCCTTCGTGGCGCATCAAGTGCTCCCACTCCAAGGTCGCCCCCACATGATTTGCCAGATGAGCGGGCATCGGGACCCGAGTCGGATGTGCATCGAGGAAATGCCTCACGAGGAGGTAGCCTATATGGTGAATTATCTTGCGAACTGTGACCTCAAAGAAGAGTGGCAGTTCGGCAAGGAGCCGTATTCACGTGCCACCCCTCCGCCTCTGGTGAGTCGTTTCTTTTTCTCTTTTTCTTTGACTCTCCTGACTTCTTCGATGTCGAGTCCGTCTTGTTTGATCTGACCAGTTGACTTTGGTCAGAACCCCCTCCTCCAGCCAGCAGTCAGCACCGTGGGGCCGGACCTTGAATTCCTCCCCGACTGGGTGGAGAGCGATGTTGACGACCATGACTTGGGGGCGGCAGCCCAGGAGGATGACGCCGAGCGATGAGGTGGTGAAGTGGGTGGCCCGAGACTCGGGGCTAGTCTCGAGGACTGGCCTGACGATGACGAGGAGGTCGCCCCGCGCCACCAGCCAGGAGCTGGCCAGTCGGGCGCGAGCTCGTCTGCCGCGCCGGACGCCCAAGCCGGCGCTAAGAAGCACAGGGCCGGGTCGAGCCTGTTCGGCAGCCGGCCGAAAAAGCCCAAGGGCTCGGCCGTGGTGACCAAGCGGGACAAAGCGGCCGCAAAGGCCAACCGCTTCCGCAAGGAGGTGAAGATGCCGCAGCTGGTCTCTGCGTAAGTGATACCTTCCTTTGCACCTTTACTTTTTCTTCGTTGACTCCATCTGAAATTCCTTTGCTTTACATTCTTAACATTAGGGCCCCGCTCTCTCTTGAGAAGTCGGCCGCCGGCTCCATCATGAAGTGGGCGGAGACCTCCTCCACCACCCGACGGATTGATCCGGCCGCCGACCTCCGAGAGGTGACAGAGCGGAACACACGGGAGGCGCGCGAGGAGCGGGAAGCCGCCCGCCTGAAGAAGGCGGAGGCTGACAAGGAGGAGTCTGCCGCCCTGAAGAAGTTGGCGGAAGCCGAGGCCGCCGACGCGGAGAAGAAGCATGCTGAACAAGCCGCACACCGCCAGTCGGCGGTGTTCGTCATCCCTTTGAACTCTGCGCCGCCACCACCGGAGTTCACGGCTCAGACTGGGGAAGTCGGCGATGAGAACCCGATCATGGAGAGGGACGGCGACGACATCGCCACGCCGGACGTAATCGTGCCGCCACCGCCGCCGTCCGGGAGCGCGCCAGGCGGGCAGCCGGCGGACCCACCGGTGCCGCCAACTGAAAACGTGGTGGCGACGGGCTTGGCTCTCGAGGTCGGCACACCGACGTGCCGTCGTCTCGTGAAGGCGGCCTCGGCACCGCGCCCTCTGGAGACCAGCGCCGCGAGCTCCACGATCCCGGACACCGAGGCGACGAGCGCCGCGCCCACTGGGTGGGTGCGGGGAGGCGGGACGGGCCCGTTGAACCGGGCGCTTTTGGATGACCAAGCCAAGATCCGAGCCGAGGGCGATGCCATCAAGGAATGCACCAAGTCGTATCTGGCATCGCGAGCAGCCATCCAGGTACACGTCCTCCTTCTTTGTTTCTGTTTCTTGTTCTTCTTTGTGGGGGCGCGCTAGCGCACCCACTGGGTGTAGTCCCCGAGTTTCAGGCCGGCTGCTGAGCAGGCAGCTCGGAACTCTAATCGGCGAGTTCAAAGTACCAACACTTTGTCTGGAATTTTGTCGCAGGATTACCACAATCTTCGCGTGACCACCTTCAACGCCAACGTTGAGGAGCTGGCCAAGCGGACCGCCGACTTGTCGGACAGCCGGGGTGAGTCCTCTTCCTTCTCTGCAGGGGCGCACTGGCGCACCTGCGGGTTGTAGTCACCGAGATTCGGGCCGGATCTCCCCGGCGACTATTCTACTTTTGGTGATGATTCCTTTCTTCGCGGGGGCGTGCTGGCGCACCCGCGGGCTGTAGTCCCTGAGATTCAGGCCGACTGCTGAGCAGTCAGGCCGGATCTCCCCGGCGACCTTTCTTCCTAGTTGACGACTGACACCTTTTCTTCTTCTTCTGCAGAGGCCAACGCCACCCTGCAGCAGCAGCTGGGCGAGGCCAACACTGCGATGCATGTCAAGGAGGAGGAGTGCGGCCAGCTGTTGGAGGAGCGCGACCGGCTGGCCACACTGCTAGCGGAGCAAAAGGAGCTGCTCAAGAAGGCCCAGAAGGAGGCGGAGGACAAGGAGACCGCCCTCCTTGCCGAATTTGCATCCGAGCGCTCCACCTGGACCGACAAGGAGGCGATGCAGGTCTCCAGCTTCCATGAGATCGGAGACCTCATCGACGGTGAGCTTCCCCTCATTTTCCTTTTCTAAGCTGCCGACTGCTAGTCGAGTCGACCTGTAGTCTTTAATCTTGTTCTTCGTTCTTCTATCTTGGCAGACTTCTTCCCTGGCCACTCGGTCGCTGCCGACCAAGCCATCGAAGCAGATCGCGTAGGGTGGAGGGCGGACGGTGCACAGATCGCCGCCGACGCCCTCGAACTCTTGGCGAGCAGATCCTGAGCATCGAGGCCCGCCTTCGGCCGGCTCACCGGATGCTGCGCCGGCTTCAACGTGTCGGCGCCCAGGCGATTGCCGCCCTGTGGCCGGATATGCAGGCACCGCAAACCCCCAGTCGGACTGCTGACTGGCTGGAGGTAGCGGCTGGCCGCCTTGAGGCCTAGAAGGGCTCTTCGGCCCGGGCTGGAGCACGCCGGGACTTAGAGTTCGTCAAGGTGTGGTATCCTGGGTTGAGTCTAGCCCAGCTAGCCACGTTCCGGCTAGAAGCTCAGGCGGAGTTGGCAGTCGTGGAAGACAATCTCATCAAGCGCGCAGCGTCGATCGGCCGAATACACCGACACCAGCGTCTTCGTCCCAGAGCGGGCTGAGAATGGCGAGGAGGCGTCGCCGAAGTGGTTCGGGCTGAACCCGGACGATGGCGAGGACTCGGCGGAGGTGATTGACTCCAGTGGTGAGGAAGAAGGCGAGGCAGAGGAAGGAGACGAGGATGAGGCGCCAGAGGTCGGAGCAGACGGCCAGCCCCAGCTCGATCACGCCTCTAGCAACGAGCCGCGCCCAACCAAGCCAGCTGCTGCCAGAAGTGGCCAAGCGGAGACCAACCAGCCGGCCGCCCCGGCAACTGGCACCGCCGACCCCTCCGGTCCTTCGAATCCGTCTGTAGTTTCCTAGGCTGCCACTTCATCTTTGCTTTTATCTGCTTAATAGTCTCGATGAACTTGTTAATTTGCACAATTCCACTTGCGGGGTGTATCTTGAACTTTTGTTTTGAAGATTCGGCCAAGGGCCTTTTCTATGTAAATATTTCTCCGCATTCTATCTCTTTGCCCATTGCTCTTTGGCTTTTTCCTTTGCCGCCTTCCCTTGGTTGCCGTCTTGCCAGTCGGACAGCCGCTCTACGGACTGTTGCTGGATCAAGTACTTAGCTTTTTTGGGAAGGCAAGTACTTAGCCGTTTAGAGTTTTTTAGCAAGTTGATTAGAAAACGGTGACCCGGCTGCTCAAGAATTGGTTGTAAAAGGCTGGAAGCCGGCTTAAACTATGTACATGCTTTGAGTCCTTAGCCATTTTTCATGTGGACACCCATTCTACCTTACTCCTGCCCACCAGACAATCGCTCTGCGAGCTGCGGCTTCTAACAGGAGACGTCTTAAGTGCCACACACTACTTGTCCGACTGCAGGAAGCATTTCATAGTACAAGACGGCAAGTCCCCGGGCCGACTAGTCGAACCCGGTGCCAAACGGCATAACAAAGAATAACATACTCATAGGCATAATTATTATCATATAGATAAAAGAGGGCAGTCCCCGAGCTCTTCTCGAGGGGCCCGAAGTCTTCGTACTTTAATACAAAAGGTAGCATGGTACATAATGCATTAACTGTAAAATCTCGGAGGAGATTTGCATTCCATGGCCGCTCCGTCTCTTTGCCGGAGTTGTCCCTCTTGCGTGGTCGGGGCTTCTGAGCGTCGATCAAGTAGTAGGAGTCGTTACCCAACACTTTGCTGATGATGAAAGGGCCTTCCCAAGGTGCTGAGAGCTTGTGCTGGCCGGCTGTTCGCTAGATCAGCCGGAGCACAAGGTCTCCTTCTTGGAAAGATCTCGGCTTGACCTTCCGATTGTAGTATCGGCGCAATCTCTGCTGGTAGATGCTGGACCGGCCGAGTGCCAACAGCCGGCCCTCTTCCAGCAGATCGACGCCGTCTTGACGTGCTTCTTCTGCTTCATCTTCGGTGTACATGGTGATTCGAGGGGAGTCGAATTCTATGTCCATTGGGATGACGGCTTTGGCACCGTAGACGAGGAAGAAGGGTGTGAAGCCGGTTGACTTGTTTGGAGTTGTGTGCAGGCTCCACAGGACGGCTGGCAACTCATCAAGCCAGCAGCCGGCCGAGCGCTCCAGAGGCTCGACCAGTCGAGGCTTGATGCCGGACAGGATGAGGTCGTTTGCTCGCTCTACCTAGCCGTTGGACTGCGGATGGGCAACGGACGCTAAGTCCAGTCGGATGCCCTGCGTTGCGCAGAAACAGGCCAAGGCACCTTTGGCAAAGTTTGTGCCGTTGTTGGTGATGATGCTGCGCGGTATGCTGTACCGAATTGTGATGTCGGAGTTGAAAGTCACAGCAGTCGGACCATTCAACTTCTTGATTGGTTTTGCTTCTATCCACTTGGTGAATTAGTCCACTGCGACAAGTAAGTGAGTCAAGCCGCCTCGTGCCATCTTGAATGGTCCCACCATGTCCAGGCCCCAAACAACAAAGGGCCAGGCAATGGGAATAGTCTTGAGTGCAGAAGCCGGCTGATGTGGCTTGGAGCGGAACTTCTGGCACCCTTTGCATTTTTGGACCAAGGCCTTGGCGTCTTCAAGAGCAGTCGGCCAAAAAAACCATGGCGGAAGGCTTTGGCGACAAGTGCTCTTGAAGCCGCGCGGTGGCCACACTCGCCTTGATGGATGTCCTTGGGAATTGCTTGGCCTTGATCCGGCTCCACGCAGTGCTGGTAGACACTAGTGACATTGCGCCTTACAAGCTCTCTGTTGACTATGGTATAGGTTGCCGCCCGGCGTTGCACTTGTCGAGCTAAGATCTCATCAATTGGCAGCTCTTTGTTCACCAGGAATTTCAGGATGGGCTGGGCCCATGAAGGTGCTGCAATTTCTGCAACTGTCAGGACTACGACTTGGACGAGGGCGGCTGGGCCAGGAGGCGGCGGGTTGGAGTTGGTAGCCGCTTGCTGTGTCGGTGAAGTCCCCGGGCCGATTGGTGCAGTCCCCGGGCTGGGCTCTGAAGTCTCCGGGCCGAACGCCGCAGTCCCCAGGCCGGGTGCGACTGTCACGACCCCCGTGCTACCTGCCGAAATGCTCGTGCCGTCTGCGGGGGCTCTTGAGTCGGATCCGACTGCTTCAGGAGGAGCCGGCACGAAGATAGAGTCTGACTCTGGTGATGGCTTGACAGACGGCTTGAGGAGGCGCTGAAGGGCGACGCCGGACGGTATTGCTTGAAGGGTGGAGCCGATTCGAGCCAGGGTGTCTGCTTGGTCGTTGTCGTTTCTTGGTACATGGAGAAATTCGCACCCCTCAAAATATCCACTGAGTTGTTGTACGAGGAAGCAGTAGCTCACCATGTTTGCGTCTTTGGCGTCCCAATCGCCTGACGACTGCTGGACCACCAAGTAGGAGTCACCATAGCACAGGATCCGGCGAATGCCAAGCTCTTTGGCCAGCCGGAGCCCGTGAATGAGTGCCTCGTATTCGGCTACGTTGTGGGAGGCAGCAAAATGGATTTGCAGCACATATTTGAGCTTGTTGCCTTTGGGAGAGGTGAGGACGATGCTGGCTCCCAAGTCGGTGCCAATCTTGGAGCCGTCAAAATGCATTCGCCAATGGGTGGAGTCGGGTGCTGGCGGCAGATACTGGGTCTCGGCCCAGTCGATGAGGAAGTCGGCCAGCGCTTGCGACTTGATGGCGGTGCAAGGCTGGTAGTAGATGGTGTAGGGGCAAAATCTATGGCCCATTTGGCCACTCGGCCCGAAGCATCCCGGCTCCCAATGATCTCGGCTAGTGGAGCTATGCAGACCACAGTGATTGGATGTTCTTGGAAGTAAGGCTTCAATTTCTTGGTGGCAAAGTGCACGCTGTAGCACACCTTCTGGTAGTGGGGGTAGTTTTCCTTGGAGGTCGACAGTACTTCACTCAAATAATATACCGGTCTCTGGACTTGTAGTGCCTTGCCTTCCTCCTTGCACTCTACCACGATGACTGTGTTTACTACTCGGCTGGTGGCGGTGATGTAGAGGAGCATGGGTTCCTTAGGAGTCGGAGCCGCTAGGACAGGTGGAGTAGTCAAGATCTTCTTTAGTTGGAGAAAACCTTCATCCGCCTTGTGGTTCCACTCGAAAAGAGTGGTCTTCTTCATGAGTTGGTATAGGGGGAGAGCCTTCTCACCTAGCCGACTGCTGAATCAGCTGATGGATGCCAAACAGCCGGTGAACTTTTGTACGTCCAGCATTTGGCCGGGTACTTCCATCCTCTCAATGGCCTTGATCTTCACAGGGTTGCATTCTATGCCGCGTTCAGAGACCAGGAAGCCAAGAAGCTGGCCAGCTGGTACTCCGAAGACGCATTTCTCCGGGTTGAGCTTGATTTGAAATCGGCGCAAGTTCTCAAAGGTCTCCTTGAGGTCTTCCAGCAGCGTTCCATGCTTCTACGTCTTCACCACCACGTCGTCCACGTAAACGTGGGTGTTTCTGTCGAGTTGCTTGAGGAGGCACTTCTGCATGCAACGTTGGAAGGTGGCGCCGGCATTCCTCAAGCCAAACGTCATGGTCAAGTAGCAGAAGGCTCCAAACGGCGTGATGAAGGCGGTCTTCAGTATGTCGGCCGGGTTCAACTTGATCTGGTGATATCCTGAATATGCATCCAAGAAACTCAACAGCTCGCATCCGACTGTGGAGTCTATCACTTGGTCGATCCTTGGCAAAGCGAACGGGTCCTTGGGGCATGCTTTGTTGAGGCTAGTGTAATCAATACACATTCGCCACTGCTTGTTCTTCTTCAGTACCAAGACCGGGTTGGCTAGCCATTCTGGAAAGAACACCTCCATGATGAAGTCGGCTGCTAGGAGCCGGGCTATCTCTTCTCCAACAACTCTTCTCTTCTCTTCTAACAAGCGGCGCAAGGGCTGCCTGACTGGCTTGGCATCGGACCAGACATGTAATTTATGCTCGGCGAAATCCGTCGGGACACCTGGCATGTCTTTGGGGGACCATGCGAAGATGTCCCGATTCTCACGGAGGAAATCGACGAGCTCGCCTTCCTATTTGCTGTCGAGGTTTGCACCTACGACGACGTACCTCTCCGGGTGCTCCGGGTCCAAGGGTATCTTCTTCGTTTCTTTGGCCGGCTTGAACGAGCCTTCAGCTTCCGACTCCTTGGGATCGGACGACATCTCTGGCTGCTTGCTTGCCATCGCCACAACCCGGTCAAGGAGCCGCTTCTTAGCTGCGATCACGAGGGACTCGGCCAGCCGACTGCTCTTTGCTGCGCAGGCAGACAACTTCTTGTAGTCGCCAGTTATGGTCAGAATCCCCTTGGAACTCGGCATCTTCATCTTGAGGTAGGCATAGTAGGGGACAGCCATGAACTTGGCCAGGGCAGGCCGGCCAAGTAACACGTGGTATGGGCTCTCAAGGTCCACCACCCAAAACCAAATTGACTCTCGGCGGAAATGATCTTTGTCTCCAAAGAGGACGTCAATCAGAATCTTGCCGATTGGTGAGCAGGTAAGGCCAGGAACTATGCCATGGAACACTGTCCGGCTGGACTGAAGCTGCCTCTGTCTGATTCCTAATTTCTCCATGGTATCCTTGTACAGGATGTTGATGCTGTTGCCGCCGTCTATCAGGACTCTGGAGAAGCGAGCAACTCTCTTGTCCGTGGCAAAGGTGGCATCCAAAACCAAGGCATAGGAGCCGGGTTTGGGCATTACTTCTAGGTGGTCAGCTCTGCTCCAGTTGATGGGCTTCTCAGACCAATGCATGAACTCTGGTGTCTCAGATACTACTGCATTCACCTCTTGCTGCTGCAGCCGCCTGCTGCGTCGATCATCGGGCACGCTGGTGAACACGACATAGGTTCCATGCTCTTCTAGGTACTCGTCTTGTATCGCGCCGACTGGTCTGACCACCGGCTGCTGGGGCGGAGGAGGAGGCGGCTGCCCAGCAGGTGGGGGAGGCAAATGGTCATCTCCCTTGGCGATCCTGGTGAGCCCGTGGCACTTCAGAGTGGTGTGGTTGGATGGCTTCGTGCCACTATGTAATTTGCAGGGTCCATCCAAAGTCTGCTCATATGAGAAAGCCGGCAGCCAGTTGGGCTTGCCGCCCTTCTGACGTTTGGGCGGAGGCTGCCCTTCCGGCTGCTGGTCTTCGACTGTCGCCACCTGCAGGCTGGTGGAAGCCGGCTGTGGGGCTTTGCGCTTGTGTTCGTTCTGTTGTTGACGCCGACTGGCGTCTCCAGCCGGCGTTCAAGGAGCCTGAGGATCCACCTTGCCTGTCACACTAACTTGGATCTCCGTCTTCATGGAGGAGTCGGCCGTGGCATATTTGTCTGCTATGATCAGCAGCTCGTCGAGGGTCTCCGGCTCATCGCAGAGAAGCCTGTGCTTGAGGAGGGTGCCCTCTCGGCATACTGCAGTGAAGTACTCAATGGCCTGCACCTCGTGCATGCCCTCGCAAGAGTTGCGGAGCTCGGCCCAGCGCGTGAGGTAGTCGCGAGTTGACTCGTTGGGGCCTTGCACGCACAAGGAGAGCTGGCGAGGTTTGGGTGGCCGCTTGTACGTGCTGGTGAAGTTGCGGACGAAGGCGATGGTGAAGTTGACCCAACTGTTGATGCTGCGGGGCTTCAAGTTGTTCAGCCATGTCTGGGTCGTGCCCTGGAGCATGAGCGGAACGTACTTCACGGCAACACGCTTGTTGTTGTTTGCTATGCTGACGGCCGTGGAGTAGTCAACTAACCAGTCTTCCGGCTTCAAGGAGCCGGTGTATTTGGGTGTGTCTCTTGGGAGCGTGAACCCTTTGGGGAAGGGCTCGTCTCAAATGCGGGGGCCGAAACACGGCGGACCCAACTCTTCTTCTTCTTCAAGCGCCAGGGATCGGTGGAGACGGTCGATCCGGTGGCGGGCGTCATTCTCTCCGACTTCCTCTCAGCGGCCAAGGCGGTCGCCGAGCGTCGGGTGATCAACAGGCGGTGGGGAGACTCGCCTTTCCCTACGAGGGGGAGGAGGCGGACAGTCGTCCCGTCATTCCACTGCTCTTGGGTGGCCGTCTTGGTCGCGCTCTATGGTGATGCGAGTCCGACTGGCAGCCGGCTCCTTGTCCTTTCTTCCACGGACGCCACCAGTCGGCGTCCGAGATGTCGCGCCTTGGTCTCGGGCGGGGAGGCAGGTCGTCATTCTGCCGGTGCGGCGCATCAGTGCGGCAGCCGGCCTCGTTCTGCTCTGCAGCCGCGTCAAGGAGTCGCTGGACACGCTCCGTCATGAAGCGACGTTCTTCGCTCTCGAATTTGTCCAGCTCGTCCGCCGCCGCCTGGGCAGCTCGGATGTTCTCCGTAGGCGTGGCGTAAACGGGGCGATTTGCCCCGAACAGGTTGGCGATGGCCACGCCGCGCTGCTGGACCGTGCCAAGGCGGCTAGGTCCAGCTGGAGCCGGCATGCCACCCATAGCGCGGTCCATCTCGCACTGGTAGGCCTCTGATATGCGTCTTATGCTGGCCAGCTTCTTGGCGCCTTCGACTAGCTGAAGGCGGCGTGCCTCCAGCGTCTCGGCGTCGGCGTCTTCGGGTATGGGCGCTGCCAGGTCTTGCAGCGCCGCGCTGAGCGGGTCATAATCACCCCCGCCGGAATGCTCGCCATGACTAATGACAAGCACTTCCGTGATGGTGCTTCCGCCGCTCTCCGCGCAAGGGAGTGGCTCGTCGTAGACCACCACGTTGGTGGGTAACGTGTCAAGCGACGCGGTGTCTGAGTCGACCAACATCGGATCGGTGGAGCCTACGGACTCCAAGTCGCCAACTGGCTCGCTGGCGACGTGGAGTTGATCAAGGAGGCCCGCGAGGAGGCTCTCGGGGATGCCTGTGCCCGTGTCCGATGCGGGCTCGTCGGAGAGGCGGACCCCGCCGACAAGATCGGTGAGGCAACTGGCCGCGCAGGCAATTTCAGCGCCATGGAGCGCGTCGGTGCAGACTCCGTCTGGCGTGCCGGGCTGGCTGCGCCCGCTAGGGAGGAAAAGGGTTCCGTCCAGAATAGGTCTCCGGACGACGGCGCACCTTGCCCCACGGTGGGTGCCAAATGTCGGGGGTTGGGTGCGACATATGCCAATGGATGGCTTATCATGGTGGGAGCAAGTAGAACGTCGCCGGTGCCCGGAAGCGGGATGAGGCATAGACATGAACGCCGGCGTACTTTACCCAAGTTCGGGGCTCTCCTAGGAGATAAAACCCCTAGTCCTGCTCTGCGGGGTCTCCTCATGATCACTAAGGCAAAGTGAGTACAAGGGCGCTCCTCGAGCTGTATGCTGGAGGTAGGAGAAGGCAGGGCTAGCTCTCTCCTCCCTCTATGATCTGGTCTAGTTCTAACGGGTCGAACCCCTTGCATGGGTGCCCTGGGGGTTTATATAGGCCTACCCCCCTAGGGGTACAATGGTAAACCGACTGGGCGCAGGGCCCAGCCGTCAATCTCTTCGCCTGTCGGCCTTTCTGCCGACTGCTGGGGCCCGCCGACTGGTGGAGACTGGTCCGATACGGAGCCGACAGGCCATACCCGCCGCTTGCGGGTCTTGCCGGCTGATGATTACTGTATCCGTGCTTCTAATGACGCAGGCTTGGTCATGGGTTCATGGCTACAGCCCCGCCGCCTGGCGGGTGATCACTGTAGCCACTCTCTGTCTCGTCTGGTTAATGGCGCGGGGGACCCGTGGGAGGGGCTGGCCGACTCCCGGGGGCCGGCTCCCTACGGGTCTGAGTGGTGGCGCTCTTGCCGTCTTCTGGACTCTCACTAACCGGTAGGGCCTGTCATCCGTGGACCGTACTGACAGCCCGTCGTGGGTGCAGGACTCCGCCCATTGTTGCTGATGTCAGGGATGGCATAGCAACAGTGCCACGCCAGACGGAGATATTCGTTGGTACGACGCACTGTGGCCTAGCCATCCCCTGGAAAGGGGAGGGAGTGGGCTTCATTGTTGCCACTCCTCGTCCCATCACCCCTGATGAGGGCATGGGCTTTGTTTGTGCCGTGGGCCGACTCCCCGTGGCCGGCTTCTCTGGAAGCCGCCAGGCGGGAGTCGGCCGGTCTTGACCTCGCCTCTAGGACTCGGCTGCATGCGGGTAGTCGACTGTTCCTTCAGCCGGCCTCGAGAAGGCGGCTCTTCATCCTGGCATCTTGAGGGGCGCAGTTAGCCCCGATGTCTTGAAAGGTTCGGGGCCTCGGGTCAGCCTACCCGTAGCCCATTACTCTGACACCCATCTGTTCACATCTTTCCTTATAAATAGGCACACCTCGGCCTTCCTCATTCTCCTCTCTCGCTCCGTCTTCTTCCTCTCATGCACCCCCTGCTGCTCGAGCTTCGCTGCCGCCGCGCTTCACCTCCGTCTCCGTCGATGTTAGTCGCTGCATCAACCTGAACTGGTCCAGAGAACAGCGACGACCTCCGCAGAAGACCTGTGACTGTAAGTTCCCTTCTTTTCACTTCTCAGATCCGCACTTAGGGTTTCCAGATTCTTTCGTGTTCTTCCGAGTTCATCGTAGTGCCTTGTAGTTTTTCGTGCGGTAGTGGTCTTGTGCCTTTTCTTGATCGACAGATCCCTTTCTCTGTTTCAAAGGTTGCATTAGAACTTACATACTCTTCTGCGCTGAACTTTTTTAGGTCTATATTTTTTTTCCATTTTGAATAGCCATTTGATCTGGAATAATACCAAACAATTTAGGAAACTTGTTTGTCTCAACACTTAGCTGAAATTGCCTTCTTCAAATATCTGTAGTCATGGCGGCTTATCATGCCGGCTTAATTTTCCTTATATGTAATTAGCCCTTAACTAAGCCGCCATTACTTGTTTGCATCTTCATCAATTAACTGTCAATCTCACCATTAAACTGAACCGGCATGTTGCTTTTCTTTTCAGTTCTTCTTTGCACATCATTTCGTCCAAAGCAACAACCATCTGTAACTGGGTTCCCGCAACCGTAACTGAGGAACGTTTGAAAGAGTTATTCACCATAGGATTTCTGCCAGCGAAAATCGTCATGTCTTACCGTGCCCCTGACTCAGAAGAAGAATGGCCCAATCCAAGAAATGGCGAAGTGATCGTTTTCACTGACCACAGGAACCGTGGCTTCTCACCGCCCGACTCAAAGTTCTTCAGAAAGGTCCTCCACTTTTTCAAGCTCCATCCTCAAGATATCGGGCCTAATTCCATATCTAACATCTGTAACTTCCAAGTACTCTGTGAAGTATATCTTCAACAAGAGCCGACCGTGGAGTTGTTTAGAGAATACTTTTATCTGAACCGGTAGAACGATTGCACCAACGGCCTTCGCTTAGAGCTTGGAGGCATATCAATTCAGCGTCGGCAGGGTGCTGTCTTCCCCCTCATTGTCTTACCAAGTCACCCAAAGGACTGGAACCAGACTTTGTTCTACTGCCAGGACACTTCACCAGCAAACGAGAAGCCACTGCCGGGTTATCGCCCCGATTGTCTTGACTCCAAGTTCGCGCTTCCTGATAAGCTTACTGTCGCTGAAAGCAAGAGGCTGATACCATCCATCAAAAGGATCAACGCTTTGTTGGGGAACGGGTTAACTGGAGTTGATCTGACCTGCTGCTAGATCTCATGGCGGGTCATCCCTTTAAGCCACCGGTCAAAGCTGATGTATGAGTATGGTGGAGGCCCGGATGACTCTCTTCGTCACAGCCCCGTTCAATTGACAGAAGAAGATATTGTCTCAATGTCGACCCTTCTGGTGACCGGAAAATACGAAGATTGCAGCATTGTTGGGTTAAACCCCTTCTGCAAGCTTAACCCGGTGCCAGAAGTAAGAATATTCTGAACTCTATGCTTTGTATTTTTCCCAGCCGTATTGTTTAATACTTGCCTAACTTTTCATCTTTACCTATCTGCAGGCCAATTTTGACTTCTGGAAAGTTAAGTGTGACCACGAGGCTGCCAAGAAGGCGAAAGCCACCGCCATAAACGCCAAGAAAACGACCCGAAGATCGAAAAAGAAGAAGAAGAACACCGCTGAAGATTTGATGAAGCTTGATGACACATCTGATTCGGAGGTAGCCCTTGATTCCCTTGGCCAATTTTTTAACAAACTTATTGACACTGATCCTTACCAGGATGACACTGGGCCAGTCAGGCTGTGGAAGAAGAGGTAACTATCATTTCCTCCGACTCAGAGCCCTTGCCAAGACAAAAACTTCGACGAGTGATCCGTAAAGTAAGGTTTTCTAACCCTTTAGCTCACTTGGATCCCAACTTTTGTGTGAAAAAGCAGCAGCATGAAAGCTGCAGTCAAGCTCGGACTGAAGATGAGCCGGCTGTCATTCTTCAACAAACTCCTCAGAAGCGCCCGAATGAGGTTTACTTCTTTCCGTCTTTAAATCTGTTTAATGGATCCTTCCCCTTGTATTACTTTAACTCTATTTTATCTTTTCAGGAGGTGTCTCGCTCTTCTGGCGACTCATCGCAGACGCAATTTCCGGCCTTCAAGACTGCCCTTGGGTAATGAAAAATCCTCATGTTTTCTGGTTTGTTCAAATTGTATCTTTATACTGACAATCCTGCAACATTTTTCTTAGTGGCCAAGCTAAATCCAAGAAGGCAAAGGTAGCTAAACCGGCGGAAGACCCGTCGGTGCTTGCATCTGACCTGGCCAGACCATCTTCTCCATTAACCGACGCTCCAGAAGACCTGCCTGTTGATGCAAAAGCAAATCCTCCTGAGCCGTCATTTGATGAGACCACTGTGAACCCTTCTGCTACTGGACCATCAAGCTCAGCCAACCCGCCATCACTGTCTGCACAAGACGTTCAGATCACCGGGAGTCGCTTTATTGAACCAGGGAATCCAACTGTGCTGGCTCGGTGTACTGCGAAACAAGAGCCATTGGAGAGTCAGAAAGTGCGCTTTGACATTGCCAATTACGACCATCTAAATGCCAATGAAATTTTATCCGGCTATGTCAGCCACGTGCACTCCAGTCGCGACTCTGAGATCGAAATGGTCAAACAGTTGTAGCTGAAATATGAGGTATTTTCTTCCGGCTTATCTATATTCCTTCATTCCCCAAGTCTTCAGATTATGAAACAACCGGAATGATCTGTAGACTTCAGCATATAGGCCAAGTCCTTTACCTTTGATTTTCTTGAATTCAATAAAATAGAACAAAACTTCACCTATAGTCCCCAAGGGCCGGTTCTTTTTGATCATAAATGAGACGGTACCTTAAATTGTTTTGTACCGTATTCAAAGAACTTAATATTCCGGCTTAACCTTGAGAAACTTGCTGATTTGCATACATTAGCCCCCAAGTGCCAAGTGTTGTTACTTTGTAAAGTACTTGGGACTTAAAGTATGTCTTTAGAGTCATAAAAATTTGATTTGGCATACATTAGCCCCCAAGTGTCAAGTGGTTTTTTGTAAAGTACTTGAGACTTGAATCTTGATTGTTGAACTATAAGCGAAATCTTGACTCGTGTGAGTATGCTCTTTTTGTAGAATGCTTTATCTGAACTGAACTCGCAATTGACGGATGCGAAGACCCGGCTAGCAAGTCAGGAAATAGAAATCAAGTCTGCTAACTCCAAATTGCAAGTAAGTCTCTCTGAGATGGAAAACTTAAAGACCAGTTTGGCTGCCAAGAAGAAGACCTGGGTAGAGGAAAAAATGCTTCTGACACAACGCGCTGAGAGAGCCGAAGCAGCCCTTGAAGAGGTGTCAATAGAGCTGAACGGCTTAAAGGGCCGGGTGTCTCAAATGGTGGCCGCCATCTTTGGTAAGCTATTTGTTTTTAATCTTATGTACTTTTTGCTGATCCGGAATATAAGCCGCTAGCTGACTTTGTTTTTAAAACATGCGCAGGCCCACGAAGCAAGAACCTGAGCCAAGATCCTTTGATTAAACTGAAGGCAGTGTACACTTTAGTAGAACAACCGTATATTAGTGCACAACGGGCACTTGCCGCCATCTCTCCTGCCAATCGAGGACCCAACCGGCTCAGTGACGTTTTGAAGAAAAAACTATCAATCCTGCCTGCCAGATTTCAAGAAGTGAAGCGCTCCTGTGCGTGAGCCAGGGCTTTGACTGCCCTGAGCCGCTCCAAGGCTTGGGTGCCAGACCTAGACCCGGCGGACATGGCCAGAGGCTATC
Source organism: Triticum urartu (assembly GCF_056163025.1). NCBI lineage: Eukaryota > Viridiplantae > Streptophyta > Magnoliopsida > Poales > Poaceae > Triticum > Triticum urartu. The sequence goes on along the minus strand of NC_141875.1, from coordinate 472,294,401 downwards.
CCACCATGAAGGAAGACGGATCTCCCTTTGAGCAGGATGACTTCATGGCTTGCATGCGCGGAGTCCGGCCTCAGGCACCTACCCTTGGATATGATACCAACATTGACAAATATCAGCCGGGTTTTGATGCTGAAAATAAGAAGATGGCGACTCGCTCATACAAGGTGACGGATTTGATCCCGCCTATAAGAGAAAATAAATTTGCCCCGGAAGTTGACCCGGCGGGCCTGATCGATGATGAAGCAGAATTCGTCGCCGTGAATGGTTTTGACTGGTCAAAACCCAACTTCCGGCCAACAGAGGGCGGTGAACCGGCGAGGGAGGAATAATAACCATCTTCATTGGCTTATAAAAAGCCGTGTAATAGTTTAGCTGTGAAAACACTGAATGCCTTGCTTATGCCATTGTGCATAAAACACTGTATGTGACTCCGTGTTTCCTGATGGCAATATATGCATTATATTTGATGATTGTTTCTGTTCCCTGTAGATACAAGAGAAAAGACTGGCTTGGCGGCTTAGAACCGAACGGGTTAAAATACTCGTCTTATATCCAATATGTTTATCATAATAGAAAACAGAAAACAGATATAAATAAAGGACAAGGGCTGAAACTAACTCTTTAGTTAATGCAGCAGGCAATTATATATAAATAATAGCCATACTTGTACCTTTGATCCTTAGACCACCGGCTTGAGCAACCCGGGTAATGAAGCTGATAACTCAATCTTTCTGAGAAATCAATACCTTTGAATACTTTAATGATCGTCATACCTTGGTAGCCTTGTTGTCAAATAGACAAACCGGCGAAGAAGATCATGCTAATTATTTTCAACAAGAAACCCAAAGGCAAACAACAGTTAACAAGTATGATTTAACCTTATATTTAAAGGTTGGCAGCTTCTGATTCGAATATGATCAGTAAACCGGACCAAAGGGGTTAAGCTAAGGTTCGAATATGACCATATAGCCCCCAGTGGTTGTGGCGTTGCGCCGATCAAGAGGGTACCGACATCTATGGTCTCTTTGGTTCGAATACGACCTATGTTTGAACAGGAAGCCCCCAAATAACCTTGAGAGGTTTTTAACGACCCTGATTCAAATACGATCCAAGTCGGACCCAAAAGGGGTTAAGCTATGATTCGAATACGATCAAGAAGCCCCCTAGTGAGTTTGGCCTTGAGCCAATCAAGAGGGTTACGACAGCTTTGTTCTATTTGGTTCGAATATGACCTATGTTTGAATAGGAAGCCCCCAGGTTACCATGATAATTGCAGCTAGATTCGAATACGATCATAAGCCGGACCAAAAAAGGTTAGACTTTATTCAAATATGATCAGCTCCTTAATAGTCATTTGAAAATAAGAAATAACAAAGATGCATAATCTTTGAAAAGAAAAGAGACTGATGGTCTTAATTTATTACTTATCATGGTATATATAATGTTAAAGTATGTACATGATGAGAGCCGGTAGCTCAGGTGTAGTATGGCCGAAGTTGAGCAATGTTCCACGGTTGGCGGGTCTCCTCCTCCGACTTACGTGAATCTTTGTGTTCTCGAACGTCAATGAGGTAATACGACCCGTTGTTTAAGTTCTTGCTGACCACAAAGAGTCCTTCCCAAGGTGGGGATAGCTTGTGCGCATCTGACAGATCCTGGATGAGCCGGAGCACCCGGTCACCTTCCTGAAAAGTCTTGGATTTGACCCGGCGGCTATGATAACGGCGCAGGTCCTGTTGATAAATTGCTGACCGAGCCGCTCCTAAGTCTCTTTCTTCATCCAACAAGTCAAGTGCATCCTGTCTGGCTTGTTCAATATTAGCTTCAACATAAGCCGCCACACGGGGCGAGTCATGACGGATGTCACTAGGCAACATTGCTTCAGCTCCATACACCATGAAGAAAGGTGTGTAGCCTGTAGACCTGTTAGGTGTGGTGTTGATACTCCACAACACCGAGGGTAATTCCTCTACCCAACAACCCGGCATTTGCTGTAAGGGAACCATAAGCCAGGGTTTGAGACCTTTTAAAATTTCCTGATTTGCTCTCTCAGCTTGACCATTGGATTGAGGATGAGCTACACAAGAAACATCAAGCCGGATGTGCTCACATTGACAAAACTCCTCCATAGCCCCTTGGGACAGATTAGTGCCATTGTCAGTGACAATGCTGTGTGGAAAACCAAAACGGAAGATCACCTTTTTCATGAACTGACTCGCCGTGGCCGCGTCACACTTACTCACTGGCTCCGCCTCAACCCACTTAGTGAATTTATCAACTGCCACTAAGAGATGTGTCTTTTTATCCTTAGACCTTTTGAAAGGTCCCACCATGTCAAGCCCCCGGACCGCAAATAGCCAAGTGATTGGAATCATTAGGAGCTCTTGAGCCGGCACATGCGCTCATCGTGCAAACTTTTGACATCCATCACATCTGCTGACCAGATCATCTGCATCAGCGTGAGCCGTCAACCAGTAAAAACTGTGACGAAAAGCCTTGGCCACCAGAGATTTTGACCCGGCGTGATGACCACAATCGCCTTCATGGATCTCACGAAGTATTTCTTGACCTTCTTCGGGGGAAACACACCGCTGAAACGCTCCGGAGACGCTGCGATGGTATAATTCTCCATCCGAAATCGTCATTGACTTAGACCGCCGGGTTATCTGTCGAGCCAGGGTCTCATCCGCTGGCAACTCTCCCCGGTTTATGTAAGCCAAGAACGGAACTGTCCAATCTGGGATGACATGAAGAGCCGCCACCAACTGCGCCTCCGGGTCAGGAACAACTAAATCTTCTTCTGTGGGCAACTTGACAGACGGGTTATGCAAAACATCCAAAAAGGTGTTAGGTGGTACCGGCTTACGCTGAGACCCCAACCGGCTTAAAGCATCAGTTGCTTCGTTCTTTCGACGGTCGATGTGCTCCACCTGATAACCTTTAAAATGCCCTGCAACAGCACCAACCTCCCGGCGATAAGTCGCCATGAGAGGGTCCTTGGAATCCCATTTGCCTGATACCTGTTGAGCCACTAGATCTGAGTCGCCAAGACATCTGACCCGGCTCAAACTCATCTCTTTTGCCACTCGTAGAACATGGAGCAAAGCTTCATACTCTGCTGCATTGTTAGTGCAAGGAAACATCAACCGTAACACATAACAAAAAATTTCACCTCGAGGAGAGGTTAAAACAACTCCAGCCCCCAAGCCTTCCAACTGTCTGGACCCATCAAAATGAATAGTCCAATACGTGTTGTCCGGTTTTTCTTCTGGCATCTGCATCTCTGTCCAGTCATTAATGAAGTCAACTAGTGCTTGAGATTTGATCGCGGTACGTGGCATATACTTCAACCCATGAGACCCAAGCTCAATCGCCCACTTGGCGACTCGTCCAGTGGCTTTCCTGTTTTGAATGATGTCTCCCAAAGGAGTAGAGCTAACCACGGTGATTGGATGTCCCTGAAAATAATGCTTAAGCTTCCGGCTTGCCATGAACACCCCATATACAAGCTTCTGCCAATGTGGATATCATTGCTTGGATTCAATTAGCACCTCACTGATGTAGTAAACCAGCCGTTGAACCGGATGCTCCTTGCCAGCCTCCTTGCGCTCCACCACAATAGCCACACTAACAGCTCGTGAGTTGGCGGCCACATATAACAGCAGCGGCTCTTTCTCAACTGGACCAGCCAGGACCGGCGGCTCAGCAAGCTGTGTCTTCAAATCTTCAAAAGTAGAGTTTGCAGCATCGCTCCAAATAAAATCACCCGTTTTCTTCATCATCTGATACAGAGGCATTGCCTTCTCCCCTAACCGGCTTATGAACTGGCTCAAATCAGCGACACGACCCGCCAGTCGTTGAACGTCATTGATGCATGTTGGTTTGGCCAGGGATGTAATTGCCTTGATTTTCTCCGGGTTAGCCTCAATACCTCGGTTAGACACCAAAAAACCCAAGAGCTTGCCAGCTGGGACTCCAAAAACACACTTGGCCGGGTTAAGCATCATTTTGTAGCCCGGAGATTATCGAAAGTCTCTTTCAGATCTGCGACCAAGGTTTCCACCTTCCTGGATTTTACCACTATATCATCCACATAAGCATGAACATTACGTCCAATTTGACCGTGAAGACAATTCTGCACACACCGTTGGTAAGTCGCCTGGGCACTCTTCAGCCCAAAAGGCATAGACACATAGCAGAAAGCTCCAAAAGGAGTGATAAAAGCCGTCTTCTCCTGATCTTTGACTGCCATCTTGATCTGATGATAACCAGAATATGCATCGAAAAAACTCAAACATGCGCAACCCGCCGTAGCATCAATGATCTGATCAATACGGGGGAGGGCAAAAGGATCAGCCGGACAAGCCTTGTTCAGATCGGTGTAATCCACACACATACGCCAGGTGCCATTCTTTTTTAGTACAAGCACCGGGTTGGCTAACCACTCTGGGTGAAAGACTTCTATAATGAACCCAGCAGCCAAAAGCCGGGCCACCTCTTCTCCAATGGCCTTGCACCTTTCTTCATTGAACCGTCGGAGAAATTGTCTGACAGGTTTAAACTTTGGATCAATATTGAGAGTGTGCTCAGCGAGTTCCCTCGGGACACCCGGCATGTCTGAAGGTTTCCATGCAAAGATGTCCCGGTTCTCACAGATGAACTCGATGAGCGTGCTTTCCTATTTTGGATCCAAGTTAGCACTGATGATGAACTACTTGGATGAGTTGCCAGGCACAAAGTCAACCATCTTGGTGTCATCAGCTGACTTGAACTTCAACACCGACTCATGCTCTGTTGTTGGTTTCTTTAATGACGTCATTGTAACGCCCCGAGACCGATGTGCCAGGTGTCGTCCAGTTATTTGCTGTCGTTGCCATGTCATTTGCTTGCGTGTTGCATTTTATCATGTCATCATATGCATTGCATCATCATGTTTTCAAAACATGCATCAGTCCCGGTCTCCTCGTTCCGTCTGTTGTCCGTTCTGAGCCCAGACACACTTGCACGCGCCCGCGGCATGTCCGAAATATTATTTTATAAGTGGCCGGAAAATGTTCTCGGTATGGGATGAGAGTTGACGTGTGGTCTTATTATAGTGTAGATAGACCGCCTGTCAAGTTTCATCGCATTCGGAGTTCGTTTGATAGCCTAACCGTTAAACTATAGCGGCAGTATAGCCGGTCTATCGTCGGACGTTTTTGGTCTCCGAAAACTATTGCCGGGTCTCTCTCTCTCTTCTCTCCTGCAGCCCTCGACCTTCTACACAGTCACAACCATCCCACCTAGGCCTACCTATCCCCCCTCTCGATCGGACCCATCGGTTGCGATCCGAGGGTCCGGAAACCCCCAAAAACCCCTCCTAATTTCCCCTAACCCTAAACCTTCCCTATATATAGCCCCATCCTGCCATTTTTGGGCAGCCTAGCCCCTCCACCTACCTCTAGCCTTCCCCCTCCTCAGATTCCATGCCCAGCCGTCCCTCCGCCCCCACTTGGCGCCGCCCGAGTGGGTAGCCGCCACCAGCGCCACCGCCTACATCCACTAGGAGTCCGCCACGTCGCCTCACAGCCTCCTCCACCCCGCGCGGCCGCCCGAGCCCGCAACCGGCCCGCCTTGGGATGGATCTGGGCCCAAGCGCCTCCGGCCCCAGCGCCCCATCTTCCTCCTGCGGGGAGGATCCCGAGCGCCTGTGCTCCATCGCCTCGTCTACCTCGTTCGCTGGAGCACGCCGCACCATCCGCCGGTGACCTCGACCCCAAGCCGGACCTCCCTTCACCGCCCCGTGCCCTTCCCTTTCCCTCTCCTTCTCATCTCTCTCCCAGACCTCACATCTCTCTGCCTCGCCCTGCAGGATCCGCCATGGCCGCCCGACCCTGAAGCCCATACGTCGAAGCTGGTCACCTCTTGGGCGCGCCTCCACCGGATCCGGGACCCCTCGCCTGGATCTGCCCGTTCCCTACATCACCGGCCGCGCGTGTCATTGTTTCCCCATGCGTTGCCCTCGCTGGAGCCGCGTATGCCGCCGCCGTCATCCTACTTCGAGGAGACGAGCTTCGCGCCCGCTCGCGTTGACTCCCGCGTGGGTCGGATTTCTCTCCGCCAGCTCAGCCGCTCCCTTGTGCCGCGCAAGGCCCAGCGCCGCTGGCCTCCTCTGCCAAGCCGGGCCGAGGCCCATGGTGAGGCCACCCCAGCGCCCGTCCTTTTTTTCCTTTGTTGGGCTTCCAGCCAGATTCGGCCCATGTCACATTTTTTTCCGTTCTGCGATTTGTCTATTTATCTAGTGTTTGCCTGTTTTACAGAAAACCCCTTGTGCTACATGCATATAATAACTCACAATTGGTGCATCAGATTAAAATGAATTATACATGAAAGTTGCTTAGAATTTTGTGTAGATTAATAATATCCAATTTTCATCCATATTTAAAATGTTTAAAATGATGTTTGATTAAATTTGCTCCTATGCCATGCTAAAATGATTTAATTCATAACTATTCAACCGTAGCTCCGAATTAAATAATCTTTATATGCAAATGGGGTGGAATTTTGCCTAGTTTAACTTGGTCTACTTGTTTTGCATGTTTAACAACTCTAAAATTGCGTTTAGGGCAGAACCACACCAAATCTAAAATATGCTATGGGGATTTACCGGAATTGTTGTTCGTTGCTTCCGGCCTCATTTACACTTGACTAGATAGGTAGTTTTCTTTTGCTTCACCCTCTTGCCATGTTTAACAACATTTAATATTGTTGGGTACATAAACAAGATCGAACTAAATAATTGATGTGGTGCTCCGTCAATATGCAACTCGTTGCATATTGAGCTCCACTTAATTTGTAGTTTTGGTTGTTGCACTTTGCCATGCCATGCCCTCTTTAAACCGGACATGCATCATACTTGTTTGCGCATCATGCCATGTCTATGTGGTGGTTGTTTACTATGTTGTCTGCTTCTTTCCGGTGTGCTTCTTCGGGTTGTTTCCGGTAACATCGCATTTGTGAGGAACCGTTCGACTACGTCCGTTTGTCTGCTTCATGGACTCGTTCTTCTTCCTTGCGGGATTTCAGGCAAGATGACCATACCCTTGAAATCACTTCTATCTTTGCTTGCTTAGTTGCTCGCTCTTTTGCTATGCCTATGTTGCGATACCTACCACTTGCTTATCATGCCTCCTATATTGTTGAACCAAGCCTCTAACCCACCTTGTCCTAGCAAACCGTTGATTGGCTATGTTACCGCTTTGCTCAGCCCCTCTTATAGCGTTGTTAGTTGTAGGTGAAGATCGGAGTTCATTCCTTGTTGGAACATGGAGATGTTGTTCCTTGTTGGAACATGTTTACTTGTTGGGATATCACAATATATCTTATTTAATTAATGCATCTATACACTTGATAAAGGGTGGAAGGCTTGGCCTTATGCCTGGTGTTTTGTTCCACTCTTGCCGCCCTAGTTTCCGTCATATCGGTGTTATGTTCTCGGATTTTGCGTTCCTTACGCGGTTGGGTAATAATGGGAACCCCTTGACAGTTCGCCTTGAATAAAACTCCTCCAGCAATGCCCAACATTGGTTTTACCATTTGCACTAACAACCTACCACCTTCCCTTGGGTTCTGCAGACACAAGGGTCATCTTTATTCTAACCCCCCCCCCCCCGGGCCAGTGCTTCTCTGGGTGTTGGTCCGAACTGAGCTGCCTGCGGGGCCACCTCGGGGAAACTTGAGGGTTGGTTTTACTCGTAGCTAGTCTCATCTGAGTGTGCCCTGAGAAAGAGATATGTGCAGCTCCTATCGGGATTTGTCGGCACATTCGGGCGGTGTTGCTGGATTTGTTTTAACTTGTCGAAGTGTCTTGTAGAACCAGGATACCGAGTCTGATCGGAACGTCTCGGGAGGAGGTCTATTCCTTCGTTGACCGTGAGAGCGTGTCATGGGCTAAGTTGGGACTCCCCTGCAGGGATTTGAACTTTCGAAAGCCATGCCCACGGTTATGGGCAGATGGGAATTTGTTAATGTCCGGTTGTAGATAACTTGAACCTTAACTTAATTAAAATGAGTCAACCGCGTGTGTAACCGTGATGGTCTCTTTCCGGCGGAGTCCGGGAAGTGAACACGGTGTTGGAGTTATGCTTGACGTAGGTTGTTTTAGGATCACTTCTTGATCATACTTTTCTCGACCGTGCTTTGCCTTCTCGTCTCGCTCTCATTTGCGTATGTTAGCCACCATATATGCTAGTCGCTTGCTGCAGCTCCACCTCATACCTTTACCTTACCCATAAGCTTAAATAGTCTTGATCGCGAGGGTGCGAGATTGCTGAGTCCCTGTGGCTCACAGATACTTCCAAAACCAGCTTGCAGGTGCCGATGAGACCGTGCAGATGACGCAACCAAGCTCAGGAGGAGCTCGATGAAGATCTTGTCCTTTGTGTTGTTTCGTTCTAGTTGATCAGTAGTGGAGCCCAGTTGGGGTCGATCGGGGACCTTTGTAGCATTTGGGGTAGTCTTCTTTTATTTTGGCTCCGTAGTTGGGCCCTGATTGTATTTGGATGATGTAATGCTTTATTCACGTATTGTGTGAAGTGGCGAGTGTAAGCCAACTATGTATCTCTTTCCCTTATGTATTACATGGGTCGTGTGAAGATTACCTCACTTGCGACATTTCTTTCAATGCGGTTATGCCTCTAAGTCGTGCTTCGACACGTGGGAGATATAGCCGCATCAAGGGCGTTACAAGTTGGTAATCAGAGCCTTCCCCGACCTTAGGAGCCCCCACTGATTGATCGTTCTTAGCAGATGTTGTTGTGTCTAGAAAAATGTTTTGAGTCATTTAGGAATTATATATTGGAGAGTTTAGGAATTCTTTTTACTTCCCAGACTCCTCATCGCTCTGGTAAGGCATCCTGACGTAGGGTTTTGACTCTTCTCTTCTCAAATTTCACTAAATTTTTTTTAGGATCACGTGGGTATCTTGGAATCGTTCGGATGGTTTTGTGACGAGAACATTGTCTTGGTGCCTCCTGTCAGGGGTTTTGTGGCAGTGTCCCGGGGAGTTGAGCTCCGAGGTGTTGTCGTCACAATTTTATTGTTGCAGTTCTGGAATACCTGAGTTTAGTACGCCGACATCGAAAATCTCTTTTATGCAGTTCGTTGGTGAGATAACCTTGACGCCACCCAGTACTGGGGCGGGAGTTCGGGAGTATTGCCATAACTTGTATAATGGATGCTTTTCGAAGGTTGAGGTAGATGATTTTCGAAGGTTTCTTGGTTATGTGTTGAAGGATGGATACAGCTGGATGTAGGATTTGTGTAGTTTGGGTGAGATATTATGCTTCCCCTGTATCCCCAACACCCGATTGCATAACCGGAAAATTTCGGGAGTTTATATGTGGGAATTCAAGTAGCTCTTAGGATATCTTTCCAACAAATGTATGATATGAAATTGGGGTTCGACGTCTAGTGGTCCGCCTATTCACGGTCGGTTTTACAGTGGTCTCGTTGTGTCTTAATGAGTCCTTGGCTATGCCGACTCGGGGACGCTTCGTATGTCATGTGCACTGCCTTGTACATGATGGTGCTGTATGATCGAGCCCGTGTAGGCCCCACCACGAAAACTTCGGACGAAATCTCTATCATATATTTGTCCCGACTTATTCTGCAAGCCAATTCTTTGTTTTGTTTTGAGTTGTGGTATTCGAGTTGCTTCAAAGTCAAATGTTGATTCCATACATGTTCCTAAGCGGTGTTCTCATACTCCGATGTGAATACCAATCCTTCTTGATCATCAAGATTGTTTTTGTCAATCCTTTTAACCGGTGTGCTTCTCTTCAAGTGGATCCGATCACTTCAACATTCGCAAGATCAACTCAAGTCTTCGCAACGGTGTTTGTTTCATCCGTTCCAAGTTGTCTTTGTTTTTCCCACCCACCCACCCTTCTTCTTCAAGGACTCAGATTTCTTATTCAAGTATCCTTTTATTATTGTGAAGTCTCTCCATTCTTTTTCCGTCAATGTTCTTACCCGGTGTTTTCCATGAAGATGTTCTACTAGCTCATCTTTCATCATTCTTTTTCTTCTTCGGTAGATGTAATTCAAGCTTTGGTATTGAGCATACTCCTTTTCTTTTTGCCCAATGCCTATTTATGCCGGTGCACCTCTTAATTTTCCCCGCTTGCTACTCTTTTGTTCCGGAGTGCTAAAGATATCTCAGAAGATTCGTGTTTCCACTCTTAACCCGTTCAAGCTATTTCGTGGTCCTATCTTATTCAAGCCATTTAATTCAACCGGTGCAATCTCTCTTCCAAGCAATCGTTCTACGGTGTTCCTTTTGAGTGGGCCCTAACCCACAGGTCTTTTCCCAGGATCTTACCTGACTCTTCTTATTTTCCCGGAGGTATTCTCAAATTCCTTTCAAAGTTTGACGTAAGTATGATTTATCATCAGTCAAATTTCTTCTTCAAGATCTGTCAAATTCTTTTCATCGTTGGCTCAACCTCTTCGCTTTTGATTCTTACGGAGTATCTCAACAATACATGGTGGTGTTCTCGTCGTCATTCTCGGATTTTGAAGACCAAATAAGAATTTTTCTCTCAATCTTGCTCTTTTCTCTTCAAGATTCGTGTTTCTAGCTTTATGCCATTCTCTCATAATTATTTTCGGTTGTGAGAATTCTTTTCACCTATCCGGAGCAATTCAAGAGTCTTTTCAGTTTGTTCATCCGGAGCCCATCATCTAAGATTTATTCATTCTCAGCTTTCAGCTATCATTCTCAAAATTTTACAGGTGCTTCGTTCAAGCGATCTTTAATCGGCTCATGATCTCTTCGTTCTCAGGTATCTAAATCCTCTCAAGCATCTTCGTTCATTTTATAATTCTTCCCGGTGTTTCTTTATCAATTCATTCGTTCTTTCCAATCCTTCCGGTGGTTCGTTCAATACCTTTCAAAGTTGGCGCTATATCTATCTTAACTCTTTCTACGAGAATAAGTAGTATGCCAATTCCATTGCTTGTCATCAATTTTAATTGGTGAAGGATACGTATAATGTAATTCTTATTCTTGTTTCATCGAGTTTATTCAATTCCTGTTTTCCGGAGTGGTTCATCATACTTATTCTTGTTTTCAAGTGCTCATCTTTCTTTCCCGGAGTTCCAACCTCTTTCAATTATATTATCATGGAGATCTCTATCTAAATCATTGCGAGGCTTCAATCTTATTCTTTCCATCAGTCAATTATTTTGGATCATTCTTTTATTACCGGAGTTCTTCATGAAGGTTCTACATCATGGATTCATCAAGGATTTAATTCCTTCTCGAAGTGTTCATCGACAGTCTTTGCTAAGAAGCTCAAGTTTTTCTTCATCTTGCTATCCGGAGTACAATTCTTTCTTCCGTATCATTGGAGGCGGTATTATGTCATTTTTGATAATTTGAGTTCATTTTTCATGATTCACATGTTGTCAAGAATGAGATATTTTAAATCCATCAACCTCTTCGTTGGATTTATCTTGGGTTATATTTCACCAAAAGCCTTCCCTAAGGATTGTTGCTATCTATGGTGTTTATAAATGACCCAAGTTATTCATCTATCCTCCCGGTGAATTTAGCTTCCCATCTCCTTGTTGTTATCAATCTAATATATCGTTTCTGTTAGTGGCAGAATTTCACCTCATAGTTTTGAGATGTTCTTCATAAGCCCACTACAGCCTTGTTCTTTTCGTTGTTGATTTCCCAACAACTTCGTTCAACCCTTCTTTTAAGGATGCCTTTCAAATTCTATTGTGGTAGAAGATGTCATTTTCTTCTCAACCCTTTCCTTTCCAACAATTTCGTTCGACCCTTCTCCTAAAGATGCCTTTTCAAGCTCTTTTGTGGCAGAAGTTGGCATTTTCTTCTCATTCTCCTATGACTATTATCTATCTTCTATTCTTTTGTTCCGGAGGCATTGTGATGTTGTTCTTTTCTCTCATCATCTTGGATCATGTTCTTGTCATGATTATCCATTTAACCGGAGTGTTCTGTCCTTTTTACTCAAGTTCTTTTCACCGTATCAAGTCTTGCATAACTTCTTAACCGGGGTGCTTTCAATATATATCTTGCCCTTCAACCTCAAGGTTTTTTTCGCAATGTCTTTATCCCTCCTTGCTAACGGAGTGTTTTCGACTTTGTTCACCTTCGTTGTATTCTTTTCTTGATTTTTTTCAACCTCTCAAGGCAATTTGGTTTCACTCGTTTGTCAAAGAAGCAACTTAGCTTTACCTCTTCTCTTTCTCTTCCGTTGCCTCTCCGGTGCCATTCTAGATCTCAGGACGAGATCCTCTCGTAGTGGTGGAGTGTTGTAACGCCCCGAGACCGATGTGCCAGGTGTTGTCCAGTTATTTGCTGTCGTTGCCATGTCATTTGCTTGCGTGTTGCATTTTATCATGTCATCATATGCATTGCATCATCATGTTTTCAAAACTTGCATCAGTCCCGGTCTCCTCGTTCCGTCCGTTGTCCGTTCTGAGCCCAGACACACTTGCACGCGCCCGCGGCATGTCCGAAATATTATTTTATAAGTGGCCGAAAAATGTTCTCGGTATGGGATGAGAGTTGACGTGTGGTCTTATTATAGTGTAGATAGACCGCCTGTCAAGTTTCATCGCATTCGGAGTTCGTTTGATAACCTAACCGTTAAACTATAGCGGCAGTATAGCCGATCTATCGTCGGACGTTTTCGGTCTCCGAAAACTATTGCCGGGTCTCTCTCTCTCTTCTCTCCTGCAGCCCTCGACCTTCTACACAGTCACAACCATCCCACCTAGGCCTACCTATCCCCCCTCTCGATCGGACCCATCGGTTGCGATCCGAGGGTCCGGAAACCCCCCAAAACCCCTCCTAATTTCCCCTAACCCTAAACCTTCCCTATATATAGCCCCATCCTGCCATTTTTGGGCAGCCTAGCCCCTCCACCTACCTCTAGCCTTCCCCCTCCTCAGATTCCGCGCCCAGCCGTCCCTCCGCCGCCACTTGGCGCCGCCCGAGTGGGTAGCCGCCACCAGCGCCACCGCCTACATCCAATAGGAGTCCGCCACGTCGCCTCACAACCTCCTCCACCCCGCGCGGCCGCCCGAGCCCGCAACCGGCCCGCCTTGGGCTGGATCTGGGCCCAAGCGCCTCCGTCGCCAGCGCCCCGTCTTCCTCCCGCGGGGAGGATCCCGAGCGCCTGTGCTCCATTGCCTTGTCTACCTCGTTCGCTGGAGCACGCCGCACCATCCGCCGGTGACCTCGACCCCAGGCCGGACCTCCCTTCGCCGCCCCGTGCCCTTCCCTTTCCCTCTCCTTCTCATCTATCTCCCAGACCTCACATCTCTCTCCCTCGCCCTGCAGGATCCACCATGGCCACCCGACCCCGAAGCCCATACGTCGACGCTGGTCACCTCTTGGGCGTGCCTCCACCGGATCCGGGACCCCTCGCCTGGATCTGCCCGTTCCCTACATCGCCGGCCGCGCATGTCGTTGTTTCCCCGTGCGTCGCCCTCGCCGGAGCCGTGCTATACCGCCGCTATCATCCTACTTCGAGGAGACGAGCTTCGCGCCCGCTCGCGTTGACTCCCGCATGGGTCGGATTTCTCTCCGCCGGCCCAGCCGCTCCCCTGTGCCGCGATTTGTCTATTTATCCAGTGTTTGCCTGTTTTACAGAAAACCCCTTGTGCTACATGCATATAATAACTCACAATTGGTGCATCGGATTAAAATGAATTATACATGAAAGTTGCTTAGAATTTTGTGTAGATTAATAATATCCAATTTTCATCCATATTTAAAATGTTTAAAATGATGTTTGATTAAATTTGCTCCTATGCCATGCTAAAATGATTTAATTCATAACTATTCAACCGTAGCTCCGAATTAAATAATCTTTATATGCAAATGGGGTGGAATTTTGCCTAGTTTAACTTGGTCTACTTGTTTTGCATGTTTAACAACTCTAAAATTGCGTTTAGGGCAGAACCACACCAAATCTAAAATATGCTATGGGGATTTACCGGAATTGTTGTTCGTTGCTTCCGGCCTCATTTAAACTTGACTAGATAGGTAGTTTTCTTTTGCTTCACCCTCTTGCCATGTTTAACAACATTTAATATTGTTGGGTACATAAACGAGATCGAACTAAATAATTGATGTGGTGCTCCGTCAATATGCAACTCGTTGCATATTGAGCTCCACTTAATTTGTAGTTTTGGTTGTTGCACTTTGCCATGCCATACCCTCTTTAAACCAGACATGCATCATACTTGTTTGCGCATCATGCCATGTCTATGTGGTGGTTGTTTACTATGTTGTCTGCTTCTTTACGGTGTGCTTCCTCGGGTTGTTTCCGGTAACGTCACGTTTGTGAGGAACCGTTCGACTACGTCCGTTTGTCTGCTTCATGGACTCGTTCTTCTTCTTGCGGGATTTCAGGCAAGATGACCATACCCTCGAAATCACTTCTATCTTTGCTTGCTTAGTTGCTCGCTCTTTTGCTATGCATATGCTGCGATACCTACCACTTGCTTATCATGCCTCCTATATTGTTGAACCAAGCCTCTAACCCACCTTGTCCTAGCAAACTGTTGATTAGCTATGTTACCGCTTTGCTCAGCCCCTCTTATAGCGTTGTTAGTTGCAGGTGAAGATCGGAGTTCGTTCCTTGTTGGAACATGGAGATGTTGTTCCTTGTTGGAACATGTTTACTTGTTGGGATATCACAACATATCTTATTTAATTAATGCATCTATACACTTGGTAAAGGGTGGAAGGCTGGGCCTTATGCCTGGTGTTTTGTTCCACTCTTGCCGCCCTAGTTTCCGTCATATCGGTGTTATGTTCCTGGATTTTGCGTTCCTTACGCGGTTGGATAATAATGGGAACCCCTTGACAGTTCGCCTTGAATAAAACTCCTCCAGCAATGCCCAACATTGGTTTTACCATTTGCACTAACAACCTACCACCTTCCCTTGGGTTCTGCAGACTCAAGGGTCATCTTTATTCTACCCCCCCCCCCCCCGGGCCAGTGCTTCTCTGAGTGTTGGTCCGAACTGAGCTGCCTGCGGGGCCACCTCGGGGAAACTTGAGGGTTGGTTTTACTCATAGCTAGTCTCATCTGAGTGTGCCCTGAGAAAGAGATATGTGCAGCTCCTATCGGGATTTGTCGGCACATTCGGGCGGTGTTGCTGGATTTGTTTTAACTTGTCGAAGTGTCTTGTAGAACCGGGATACCGAGTCTGATCGGGACGTCTCGGGAGGAGGTCTATTCCTTCATTGACCGTGAGAGCTTGTCATGGGCTAAGTTGGGACTCCCCTGCAGGGATTTGAACTTTCAAAAGCCGTGCCCGCGGTTATGGGCAGATGGGAATTTGTTAATGTCCGGTTGTAGATAACTTGAACCTTAACTTAATTAAAATGAGTCAACCGTGTGTGTAACCGTGATGGTCTCTTTCCGGCGGAGTCCGGGAAGTGAACACGGTGTTGGAGTTATGCTTGACGTAGGTTGTTTTAGGATCACTTCTTGATCATACTTTTCTCGACCGTGCTTTGCCTTCTCGTCTCGCTCTCATTTGCGTATGTTAGCCACCATATATGCTAGTCGCTTGCTGCAGCTCCACCTCATACCTTTACCTTACCCATAAGCTTAGATAGTCTTGATCGCGAGGGTGCGAGATTGCTGAGTCCCTGTGGCTCACAGATACTTCCAAAACCAGCTTGCAGGTGCCGATGAGACCGTGCAGATGACGCAACCAAGCTCAGGAGGAGCTCGATGAAGATCTTGTCCTTTGTGTTGTTTCGTTCTAGTTGATCAGTAGTGGAGCCCAGTTGGGGTCGATCGGGGACCTTTGTAGCATTTGGGGTAGTCTTCTTTTATTTTGGCTCCGTAGTCGGGCCCTGATTGTATTTGGATGATGTAATGCTTTATTCACATATTGTGTGAAGTGGCGAGTGTAAGCCAACTATGTATCTCTTCCCCTTATGTATTACATGGGTCGTGTGAAGATTACCTCACTTGCGACATTTCTTTCAATGCGGTTATGCCTCTAAGTCGTGCTTCGACACGTGGGAGATATAGCCACATCGAGGGCGTTACAGTCATGTCTGCCGGGTCAACATGGTCTTTGTAAAATTTTAACTCCTCTATTGCACAGACAGAATCAGCATAGGCAGCATCACCTTCTTCACACTCCAAAGCTATTTTCCGACTCCTGTGTACTATAATGGTGCCCTTATAACCTGGCATCTTAAGCTGCAAATACACATGACACGGCCGAGCCATGAATTTGGCATAAGCCGGCCGTCCAAACAGAGCATGATACGGGCTTTTGATCTTAACCACCTCAAAGGTTAATTTTTCTTCTCTGGAGTCATACTCATCCCCAAAGGCTACTTCTAGTTCAATCTTACCCACTGGGTATGCCGACTTGCCAGGAACCACACCGTGAAAACAGTGTTGGATTGTTCAAGACTCTTATCAGTCAATCCCATCCAGCGGAACGTCTCATAGTAGAGGATGTTGATGCTGCTGCCTCCATCCATGAGTACCTTAGTGAATTTGTATCCACCAACCTGAGGCGCCACCACCAAAGCCAAGTGACCCGGATTATCGACCCGGGGTGGGTGATCCTCTCTGCTCCACACAATAGGCTGCTCTGACCAACGTAAGTAACGTGGAACCGCCGGCTCAACGGCATTGACGGCCCTCTTGTGAAGCTTCTGGTCTCTCTTACATAAGCTAGTGGTGAATACATGGTATTGCCCACTATTCAGCTGCTTCGGGTTGCTCTGATATCCGGACTGCTGCTGCTGATTACCTTGGCCGGGTTGCGGATTATACCCTCCTTGGTTACCAGGATGGCCCTGACCGTGAAATCCTCCTCCACCTAAGCCGGCGCCCGGGCCTTGGAAACCGCCTCCACCTGAGTCGCCACCTGGGTCGTGACCTCCATAAAACGCATTTGAAGTTTCAAACGCCTTCATGATCATACAATCTTTCCATAGGTGGGTGGCTGGCTTCTCCCGGGTGTCGTGCTTTGGACAAGGCTCATTCAATAATTGCTCAAGGGTGGGACCTGACCCGCCCGACTGAGGGGGTTGTCTGCCCTTGCGCCGTTGATTTCTGCCCTGTGCATTAGTGTTACCAACAAACTCATCAGCCTTACATTTATTACCTCCTTGATTCGCCAGGTTATGCTGGTGACCCTTGTCGTTGCCGCTCTTCTTTCCCTTCGTTGCCTTTTCTTCGTTAGACACCGGGTCCTTGGTAGTATCAGAATCAGCATACTTGATGAGATCCGCCATCAACGTTCCCATGTCATTACAGTCACGCTTGAGCCGCCCCAGCTTCTGCTTCAGAGGTTCGAAACGGCAATTTTTCTCCAACATTAAGACTGCTGAGCCGGCATCCATCTTATCAGATGAATGTATTATCTCCTTGACCCGGCGCACCCAATGGGTTGTGGATTCACCATCCTCTTGCTTGCAATTGGTTAGTTCCACAATCGACATAGGCTGCTTACACATGTCTTTAAAGTTATGGATGACAGGGCCTTCAACTCCGCGCATGAGCCGATAGAATTGGGTGGCAATCCTTTCAACCAAGTACGAGCTGTTCCATCTAACATCATAGTGAAATACTTGGCCATTGCTGCATCGCTGACCTCCAATAACTCCATAGCCATCTCATAACTCTCAATCCAAGCCACGGGCTGTAAGTCAGCTGTGTAATTAGGCACCTTACGAGGCCCCTTAAAATCCTTTGGCAAACGCTCATTACGTATGGCCGGCACCAAGCAAGGAACGCCTCCGGTTCTTGTGGCCACTCCTGCCTCGACCGAGGTTGCTGGATAAGCCGGAAAAGTTTGATGAGCCGCCTGATCTGCTGCCATCTGAACTGCTCGTTCCGCCTCTTGTCGAATCCTCTCCTGATCCGCCAAGTTAAGGGCTCCAGCCCGCACCGGCTCATGCCTGTATGGACGGTTGTGGCGTTGAGCATTGCTTGACATGTCTGCGGATTCCATATGCCTACTGTAACTCGGGCTCCGGCTTGGGCGAGGAGTTAAATGGATCCTATCTCGACTGTAGGAGTATGCATCCTGCTGCGCCAGAGCTGTTTGAAGAAGTTCTCTTACCCTCCGTGTTTCAATTGCCGCCGGTGAGTCACCTTCCATCGGAAGAGCCACCAGACGAGCCGATGCTGCGATGAGGTTTTCCAAAGGGTTGGACAAGTGACCCGGCGGCATTGGGAGGTAATGAGGCGGATCGGTAATTATACGAGGTGGGTCCATGGCACGCGGCTGGACCGGTGCGCCAGGTGTTGTAATCCGGGGTGCCTCCGGCGGGTTACTTCCCCCGGCTCCGGGTGTGTGAAAAAGATTCCTAGGATCGAGCATCAGAGGCAGACATGATTGGGTTTTCTGATGCTTCCTCTTCATGACCTCGTTCGATGCATTCAGATCCACCGAGAGCCGGAAGGTCTCCGCTTGAAGCTGTTGAGCACGAACGTCCAAAGCCGCCCGCTCTGCTGCCATCCTGACTTCCTCTGCGGCTAGATTTTCCTTAGCTTGCACCATCTCTTCACGTACGCGTGCCACCTCTGCATCATGATGGGCTTTATCCGCCGGCTCTACCATGGCAGTCAACAGAGTCGTCAGTTTATCCATGAGGTCCATTAAGATCTGAGCCGGGGGGAGCGCGGGGTCTCCTGACCCGGCTGCAGCCGACCCAGTAGCTGTTGCCGCCGCTGCTGTAGAGTTATGTCCGGGCTGTTTCCCTGCCATGAAGACTCCGGCCCAATTCGGCGGCTCAAGAGGGTCCAGAATACTGCTGCCATCGGAACAGCCCCCGAGCATGCCATCCTGCAGCTGGTACAGAGAGTCCATCTCGCCCGTTGATGATGCAGTGTCAGAACAGACGGCCGTCTCACCATCCTCCACCGATCCTTCAGAGTATTCACCGCCGTGGACGCAGCCTACGAAGGCATGCTTCACGGCAGATTGAACACAGACGGTCCTTGCGCCGAGCCGTTTTGATGAGGTCGGTGTGGACGTCCGGCTCAGGACCTGACTCGCCGATCCGACCGATGAAGACGTGAATTCTGCTGAAGGGGACCCGGTATCCGTACTCAATTGAGCCGGCCTCGGGGCCCCAGCCTTCGTCGTCGATGTAGAGCTTGCCACAATGACTCTTGGTCATCCGTCCCACAGCGTATCCCTTGAGCCCTTCGAAGTTGCCCTTCAAGAACTCAAATCGACCATGCGCTGGCCCCACGGTGGGTGCCAACTGTCGTAGAATTGTCATGGCAGATGTCCTAGAGCAAGGACTTAGTCGTAGGGCCATCGCACTAGGAAGCTTAAAGGGGTTAATCGGGACAAAGGACACGAGAGGGTTTTATACTAGTTCATCCCCTTATGATGAAGGTAAAAGCCTACGTCTAGTTGGGATTGGTATTGCTGGGGTTTCGATCACCAAGAGGCTCAACTCGCCGGCTTGGTTATCGATTTGTTGTTTCTTGCCCTAAGTCGCCATCGGGTCGTCCCCTTATATACATGGGTTGACGCCTGGTGGCCTACAGAGTCCTGGCCGGCACATAATCGTGCCCGGCTCGGTGACTTCCTTTACATGCCTCTCTTTACAAGTCTTTCCTTACATACGGCGGTTTACAATATCGGGCCTTAAGCCGGCTCCAAGCCCTTGGGCCTTCTATAAGGTTTAATAAACTATCGTCTTGAATGTTTACTGGGCTTCTTGCGTAACCCGCCATCGGGGCTGACCCGACCCCTCCTGGGCGGGTCATGACTGATAGTAATATCCCCAACAGTATGCTTAGTGCTTGCTGCAGCTACACCTCACTACCCTTTCCGACCTTTAAGCTTAAATAGTCTTGATCTCGCGGGTGTGAGATTGTTGAGTCCTCGTGGCTCACAGATACTTCCAAACAGTTGCAGGTGCCGATGATACCAGTGCAGGTGACGCAACCCAGCTCAAGTGGGAGCTCGATGAAGATCTTGTTCGTTGTGTTGTTTCATTTCCTGTTGATCAGTAGTGGAGCCCAGTCGGGTCGATCAGGGATCTAGCATTTGGGGTTGTCTTTATTTATGTTGGTTCCGTAGTCGGACCTTGACTGTATTCTGGATGATGTATGATATATTTATGTATTGTGTGAAGTGGCGATTGTAAGCCAACTCTGTATCCCTTTCTTATTCAGTACATGGGATGTGTAAAGATTACCCCTCTTGCGACATGCCTACCATGCGGTTATGCCTCTAAGTCGTGCTCCAACACGTGGGAGATATAGCCGCGTCGTGGGTGTTACAAGTTGGTAATCAGAGCCTTCCCCGACTTAGGAGCCCCCTGCTTGATCGAATCGCTGACGTTGTTGAGTCTAGAAGCAAATGTTTTGAGTCTTAGGATTATATATATATCAGAGAGTAGGATTCTTTTTGCTCCCTAGTCCCTTCGTCGCTCTGGTGAGGCATCCTGACATAGAGTTTTGACTCTTCTCTCCTCAAATTTCATGAATTTTTTTTAGGATCACGCGGGTATTTCTGGCTTATTCTGCAAGCCAATCCTTTGTTTTGTTTTGGTTTGTGGTATTCGAGTTGCTTAGAAGTCAAGTGTTGATTCCATACCTTTCCTGAACAGTGTTCTCATATTTCTATGTGAATACTAATCCTTCTTGATCCAACCAGTGTGTTTCTCTTCGAGATGATCCCATCATTCTCCCAGTCCGCAAGATCAATTCTAAGTTTCTCAACGGTGTTTGTTTCATCCGTCTGAAGTTGTCCTTGTTTGTCCCGCCCTCCCACCCTTTTCTTCAACGAATCAGATGTCTTAATCAAGTATCCATCTTATGGATGTGAAGTCTCTTCATTCTTTTCTTTCAGTGTTCTTATCTGGTGATTCTCATGAAGATGCTAAAGGAAGCTTCAAGTTTATCATTCTTTGTTCACTTATCTTCCCCGGTGTTCATTGCAAGGAGGAATCTAGCCCAATAGCGATGTACTGTTTCTTAGGGCTCTTGTATAATGTGGAAAAGATCACTTATATCTGGGTGGATGGGTAAATTTAGGTCCGAACCCTGACCCGATCTGAGACCCAGGAGCGCCAGAGTTTCCAATCTTGAAAGTTCGGGTTCCGGGATATTACCCAATAACTTGTTGCATACTGCTCCGTTTCATGCGTGTGATATATCGAAATGTTCATAATGATGTGCTCTTCATTTTTTTCCATTGTGGCATGCTTGCTTGAGTCCATTTTGATGCCCAAATAGTTGATGCAAGAGTGCTATAAATTGTTAGGTGCTGATTCTTAGCATATTATGAGGATTTGTCATTTTTGCTACATTTATTGTGTGCTGCATATGGGCATGAGCTCTACATGTGTATTGGGCTATGCCATGCCATTTTTACAGGGTTGTATGCCATGTATTTTTGTGATCAATGTGGTGACTAGCACAAGCATGCAAAGTAGCTTTCGTGATATTGCTAATTTTAGGGACTTAGGATTCTACCAAGTCATTTCCCTGCTGTTATTTTTATGCCATGTATTCATGTTGCTACAGTGAGATCCATGCTTCTTTTGAGTTGCTTCAGTAAGGATGTTTTGGACATATGGTTATGCTCTATCCATCCATGCCCCTGTTTGCAATTATGGAGTGCCCTGGCATATCTTAATCTTGCTCTACGTTTGCTATAAAGTGTTCCTAGCAGATTGTTTACATGTTAATAAATTTTGCCAAAGTTGTTGTAGTTGATCCATGCATGCTATGAGTTTGTTCTTGCCATGGTTAGCTTCATCAACATGTCTTCTTGCTGGTAGTATGCTTATCTTGCCATGCAATGCCTTGTGATGATTGAATCGAGCTTGCAAAGATGCCTTCATAATTCTGTTTATGCCATGCTCAGTTTTCTGCTAGGTCTGAATATGTTAACGAAACTTGTTGTGTTTACATGGGAGCCATCATATTTTCTGTGCCCTTTTGGCTCATGGTCAGTAAGGGACTTTTGTTCTATGCTTTGAGTAGATTCATGCCATGCCCTTGTTTGCTATGACCTGTTCCTGTATCATGTTGTTATCTTGCTCTAAACATGTCTTCCTGATGCTAATTCCTGGCATGTTGATATTTTCACTAAGTCTGTGATGCTGATATCTTTTGCACTTTTGCCATGCTTGTTTGAACCTGCCCTTGTGTGATTTAGCCATAGCTCGGTGTTCATGTTATGTCAAGCATCTTGAGTAGAACACTGCCATATACTTTGTTGCTATGTTGGAGTGCAGTAGCTTTGTTTCTTATTGCATTCTAGATGGCACCGTGTTGTTAATCGCAGAATTGTGCCTTTCTTGTTTCGCTTGCCATTTGCAAACTGTGCCTCCGTTTCCGGTGATCTTTATATCGATTTCGACCGAAATCATCTCATCTTTCCAGCGGCACACTTGGTTTGGCAATTTGAGTCCTGGTTCAATCTTTCCCTTCCGAAGCATGCATATGCATTGCATATCACATCTCGCATATCATGCCATGTCTTGCATCATGTTGCTTGTGCATTGCACCGTGATTGATTGTTGGTTCCTTTGCTTGTGTTCTTGTCTTGGGTAGAGCCGAGAGATGAGTACATGATCGAGGAACCTGTCGAGTACGCTAACGAGGATCAAGCTTTCGTCAACTCTGAGAACTTTGCAGGCAAGATGACCATACCCTCGAAATCACTTCTATCTTTGCTTGCTAGTTGCTCGCTCTATTGCTATGCCACGTTACCTACCACTTGCTATATTATGCCTCCCATATTGCCATGTCAAGCCGCTAACCCACCTTGTCCTAGCAAATCGTTGTTTGGCTATGTTACCGCTTTGCTCAGCCCCTCTTTTAGTGTTGTTAGTTGCAGGTGAAGATGAAGTTTGTTCCTTGTAGGAACATGGATTTTTGTTGGGATATCATTGCTATATCTTGATTACTATAATGCATCTATATACTTGGTAAAGTGTGGAAGGCTCGGCCTTATGCATGGTGTTTTGTTCCACTCTTGCCGCCCTAGTTTCCGTCATACCGGTGTTATGTTCCTTGATTTTACGTTCCTTACGCGGTTGGGTGTTATGGGAACCCCTTGACAGTTCGCCTTGAATAAAACTCCTCCAGCAAGGCCCAACCTTGGTTTTACCATTTGCCTACCTACCACCATATACCTTCCCTTGGGTTCTGCAGACTCAAGGGTCATCTTTATTTTAAACCCCCCGAGCCAGTGCTCCTCTGAGTGTTGGTCCGAACAGAGTAGACTGCGGGGCCACCTCGGGGCAACTTGAGGTTTGGTTTTACTCATAGGATGTCTCATCCGGTGTGCCTTGAGAACGAGATACGTGTGACTCCTATCGGGATTTTTCAGCACATTAGGCGGCTTTGCTGGTTCTGTTTTACCACTGTCGAAATGTCTTGTAACCGGGATTCCGAGTCTGATCGGGTCTTCCTGGGAGAAAGAATTGTTGGGGAACGTAGTAATTTCAAAAAAATTCCTACGCACACGCAAGATCATGGTAATGCATAGCAACGAGAGCGGAGAGTGTTGTCTATGTACCCTCTTAAACCGGAAGCGGAAGCATTAGCACAACGCGGTTGATGTAGTCGTACGTCTTCACGGCCCGACCGATCAAGCACCGAAACTACGGCACCTCCGAGTTCTAGAACACGTTCAGCTCGATGACGATCCCCGGACTCCGATCCAGCAAAGTGTCGGGGAAGAGTTCCGTCAGCACGACGGCGTGGTGACGATCTTGATGTTCTACCGCCACAGGGCTTCGCCTAAGCACCGCTACAATATTATCGAGGATTATGGTGGAGGGGGCACCGCACATGGCTAAGAGAACGATCACGAAGATCAACTTGTGTGTCTAGAGGTGCCCCCCTTCCCCCGTATATAAAGGAGCAAGGGGGGAGGCCGGCCGGCCCTTGGGGCACGCCAAGGAGGGGGGAGTCCTCCTCCTAGTAGGAGTAGGACTCCCCTTTCCTAGTCCAACTAGGAAGAGAGAAGGGGGAAGGAAAGAGAGGGAGAGGGAAAGAGGGGCCGCACCCCCTTCCCTAGTCCAATTCGGACTCCTCATGGGAGGGGGCACGCCACCTCTTGGGCTGCTGCCCTCTCTCTCCCCTCAGGCCCACTAAGGCCCAATACTTCCCCAGGGGTTTCCGGTAACCCTTCCGGCACTCCGGTTTTCCCCGAAATCATCCGAAACACTTCCGGTGTCCGAATATAGCCGTCCAATATATCGATCTTTATGTCTCGACCATTTCGAGACTCCTCGTCATGTCCGTGATCATATCCGGGACTCCGAACAACCTTCGGTACATCAAAATATATAAACTCATAATGAAACTTTCATCGTAACGTTAAGCGTGCGGACCCTACGGGTTCGAGAATAATGTAGACATGACCGAGACACGTCTCCGGTCAATAACCAATAGCGAAACCTGGATGCTCATATTGGCTCCTACATATTCTACGAAGATCTTTATCGGTCAAACCGCATAACAACATACGTTGTTCCCTTTGTCATCGGTATGTTACTTCCTCGAGATTCGATCGTCGGTATCTCAATACCTAGTTCAATCTCGTTATCGGTAAGTCTCTTTACTCGTTCTGTAATACATCATCTTGCAACTAACTCATTAGTTGCATTGCTTGCAAGGCTTAAGTGATGTGCATTACCGAGAGGGCCCAGAGATACCTCTCCGGCAATCGGAGTGACAAATCCTAATCTCGAAATACGCCAACCCAACATGTACCTTTGGAGACACATGTAGAGCACCTTTATGATCACCCAGTTACGTTGTGACGTTTGGTAGCACACAAAGTGTTCCTCCGGCAAACGGGAGTTGCATAATCTCATAGTCACAGGAACATGTATAAGTCATGAAGAAAGCAATAGCAACATACTAAACGATCGGGTGCTAAGCTAATGGAATGGGTCATGTCAACCACATCATTCTCCTAATGATGTGATCCCGTTAATCAAATGACAACACATGTCTATGGTTAGGAAACATAACCATCTTCGATTAACGAGCTAGTCAAGTAGAGGCATACTAGTGACGTTTAGTTTGTCTATGTATTCACACAAGTATTATGTTTTCGGTTAATACAATTCTAGCATGAATAATAAACATTTATCATGATATAAGTTAATAAATAATAACTTTATTATTGCCTCTAGGGCATATTTCCTACAGTCTCCCACTTGCACTAGAGTCAATAATCTAGATTACATAGTAATGATTCTAACACCCATGGAGCCTTGGTCCAGATCATGTTTTGCTCGTGGAAGAGGCTTAGTCAACGGGTCTGCTACATTCAGATCTGTATGTATCTTGCAAATCTCTATGTCTCCCACCTGGACTAGATCCCGGATGGAATTGAAGCGTCTATTGATGTGCTTGGTTCTCTTGTGAAATCTGGATTCCTTTGCCAAGGCAATTGCACCAGTATTGTCACAAAATATTTTCATTGGACCCGATGCACTAGGTTTGACACCTAGATCGGATATGAACTCCTTCATCCAGACTCCTTCGTTTGCTGCTTCCGAAGCAGCTATGTACTCTGCTTCACATGTAGATCCCGCCATGACGCTTTGTTTAGAACTGCACGAACTGACAGCTCCACCGTTTAATGTAAATACGTATCTGGTTTGCGATTTAGAATCGTTCGGATCAGTGTCAAAGCTTGCATTAACGTAACCATTTACGATGAGCTCTTTGTCACCTCCATATACGAGAAACATATCCTTAGTCCTTTTCAGGTATTTCAGGATGTTCTTGACCGCTGTACAGTGATCCACTCCTGGATTACTTTGGTACCTCCCTGCTAGACTTATAGCAAGACACACATCAGGTCTGGTACACAGCATTGCATACATGATAGAGCCTATGGCTGAAGCATAGGGAACATCTTTCATTTTCTCTCTATCTTCTGCAGTGGTCGGGCATTGAGTCTTACTCAACTTCACACCTTGTAACACAGGCAAGAATCCTTTCTTTGCTTGATCCATTTTGAACTTCTTCAAAACTTTGTCAAGGTATGCGCTTTGTGAAAGTCCAATTAAGCGTCTTGATCTATCTCTATAGATCTTAATGCCCAATATGTAAGCAGCTTCACCAAGGTATTTCATTGAAAAACTATTATTCAAGTATCAGAAATGCTATAGAGCTCCCACTCACTTTCTTGTAAATACAGGCTTCTCCAAAAGTCTGTACAAAACCAAATTCTTTGATCACACTATCAAAGCGTTTATTCCAACTCCGAGAGGCTTGCACTAGTCCATAAATGGAACGCTGGAGCTTGCACACTTTGTTAGTTCCCTTTGGATCGACAAAACCTTCCGGCTGCATCATATACAACTCTTCTTCCAGAAATCCATTCAGGAATGCAGTTTTGACATCCATCTGCCAAATTTCATAATCATAAAATGCGGCAATTGCTAACATGATTCAGACAGACTTAAGCATCGCTACGGGTGAGAAGGTCTCATCGTAGTCAATCCCTTGAACTTGTCGAAAACCTTTTGCGACAAGTCGAGCTTTGTAGACAGTAACATTACCGTCAGTGTCAGTCTTCTTCTTGAAGATCCATTTATTCTTAATTGCTTGCCGATCATTGGGCAAGTCAACCAAAGTCCACACTTTGTTCTCATACATGGATCCCATCTCAGATTTCATGGCTTCAAGCCATTTTGCGGAATCTGGGCTCATCATCGCTTCTTCATAGTTCGCAGGTTCATCATGATCTAGTAGCATGACTTCCAGAATAGGATTACCGTACCACTCTGGTGTGGATCTTACTCTGGTTGATCTACGAGGTTCAGTAGTAACTTGTTCTGAAGTTTCATGATCATCATCATTAACTTCCTCACTAATTGGTGCAGGTGTCACAGAAACCGGTTTCTGTGATGTACTACTTTCCAATAAGGGAGCAGGTACAGTTACCTCATCAAGTTCTACTTTCCTCCCACTCACTTCTTTCGAGAGAAACTCTTTCTCTATAAAGGATCCATTCTTAGCAACAAATGTCTTGCCTTCGGATCTGTGATAGAAGGTGTACCCAACTATCTCCTTTGGGTATCCTATGAAGACACATTTCTCCGATTTGGGTTCGAGCTTATCAGGTTGAAGTTTTTTCACATAAGCATCGCAGCCCCAAACTTTTAGAAATGACAACTTTGGTTTCTTGCCAAACCACAGTTCATAAGGCATCGTCTCAACGGATTTTGATGGTGCCCTATTTAACGTGAATGCGGCCGTCTCTAAAGCATAACCCCAAAATGATAGCGGTAAATCTGTAAGAGACATCATAGATCGTACCATATCAAGTAAAGTACGATTATGATGTTCGGACACACCATTACGCTATGGTGTTCCGGGTGGCGTGAGTTGTGAAACTATTCCGCATTGTTTCAAATGTAGACCAAACTCGTAACTCAAATATTCTCCTCCACGATCAGATCGTAGAAACTTTATTTTCTTGTTATGATGATTTTCAACTTCACTCTGAAATTCTTTGAACTTTTCAAATGTTTCAGACTTATGTTTCATTAAGTAGATATACCCATATCTGCTTAAATCATCTGTGAAGGTGAGAAAATAACGATATCCGCCACGAGCTTCAACATTCATTGGACCACATACATCTGTATGTATGATTTCCAACAAATCTATTGCTCTCTCCAAAGTACCGGAGAACGGCGTTTTAGTCATCTTGCCCATGAGGCACGGTTCGCAAGTACCAAGCGATTCATAATCAAGTGGTTCCAAAAGTCCATCAGTATGGAGTTTCTTCATGCGCTTTACACCGATATGACCTAAACGGCAGTGCCACAAATAAGTCGCACTATCATTATCAACTCTGCATCTTTTGGCTTCAACATTATGAATATGTGTATCACTACTATCAAGATTCATCAAAAATAGACCACTCTTCAAGGGTGCATGACCATAAAAGATATTACTCGTATAAATAGAACAACCATTATTCTCTGATTTAAATGAATAACCGTCTCGCACCAAACAAGATCCAGATATAATGTTCCTGCTTAACGCTGGCACCAAATAACAATTATTTAGGTCTAATACTAATCCTGATGGTAGATGTAGAGATAGCGTGCCAACTGCGATCACATCGACTTTGGAACCATTTCCCACGCGCATCGTCACCTCGTCCTTCGCCAGTGTTCGCTTAATCCGTAGTCCCTGTTTCGAGTTGCAAATATTAGCAACAGAACCAGTATCAAATACCCAGGTGCTACTGCGAGCTCTAGTAAGGTACACATCAATAACATGTATATCACATATACCTTTGTTCACCTTGCCATCCTTCTTATCCGCCAAATACTTGGGGCAGTTCCGCTTCCAGTGACCAGTCTGCTTGCAGTAGAAGCACTCAGTTTCAGGCTTAGGTCCAGACTTGGGTTTCTTCTCCTGGGCAGCAACTTGCTTGCTGTTCTTCTTGAAGTTCCCCTTCTTCTTCCCCTTGCCCTTTTTCTTGAAACTAGTGGTCTTGTTGACCATCAACACTTGATGCTCCTTCTTGATTTCTACCTCCGCAGCTTTTAGCATTGTGAAGAGCTCAGGAATTGTTTTATCCATCCCTTGCATATTATAGTTCATCACTAAGCTCTTGTAGCTAGGTGGAAGTGATTGGAGAATTCTGTCAATGACGCAATCATCCGGAAGATTAACTCCCAGTTGAATCAAGTGATTATTATACCCAGACATTTTGAGTATATGCTCACTGACAGAACTGTTCTCCTCCATCTTGCAGCTATAGAACTTATTGGAGACTTCATATCTCTCAATCCGGGCATTTCCTTGAAATATTAACTTCAACTCCTGGAACATCTCATATGCTCCATGACGTTCAAAACGTCGTTGAAGTCCAGGTTCTAAGCCGTAAAGCATGGCACATTGAACTATCGAGTAGTCATCAGCTTTGCTCTGCCAGACATTCTTAACGTCGTCAGTTGCATCAGCAGCAGGCCTGGCACCCAGCGGTGCTTCCAGGACGTAATTCTTATGTGCAGCAATGAGGATAAACCTCAAGTTACGGACCCAGTCCGTGTAATTGCTACCATCATCTTTCAACTTTGCTTTCTCAAGGAACGCATTAAAATTCAATGGAACAACAGCACGGGCCATCTATCTACAATTAAACATAAACAAGCAAGATACTATCAGGTACTAAGTTCATGATAAATTTAAGTTCAATTAATCATATTACTTAAGAACTCCCACTTAGTAAAACATCCCTCTAATCTTCTAAGTGATCAGGTGATCCAAATCAACTAAACCATAACCGATCATCATGTGAAATGGAGTAGTTTTCAATGGTGAACATCACTATGTTGATCATATCTACTATATGATTCACGCTCGACCTTTCAGTCTCAGTGTTCCGAGGCCATATCTGCATATGCTAGGCTCGTCAAGTTTAACCTGAGTATTCTGCGTGTGCAAAACTGGCTTGCACCCGTTGTAGATGGACGTAGAGCTTATCACACCCGATCATCATGTGGTGTCTGGGCACGATGAACTTTGGCAACGGTGCATACTCAGGGAGAACACTTTTATCTTGAAATTTAGTGAGAGATCATCTTATAATGCTACCGTCAATCAAAGCAAGATAAGATGCATGAAAGATAAACATGACATGCAATCAATATAAGTGATATGATATGGCCATCATCATCATCTTGTGCTTGTGATCTCCATCTCCGAAGCATCGTCATGATCACCATCGTCACCGGCGCGACACCTTGATCTCCATCGTAGCATCGTTGTCGTCTCGCCAATCTTATGCTTCTACGACTATCGCTACCGCTTAGTGATAAAGTAAAGCATTACAGGGCGATTGCATTGCATACAATAAAGCGACAACCATATGGCTCCTGCCAGTTGCCGATAACTCGGTTACAAAACATGATCATCTCATACAATAAAATTTAGCATCATGTCTTGACCATATCGCATCACAACATGCCCTGCAAAAACAAGTTAGACGTCCTCTACTTTGTTTGTTGCAAGTTTTACGTGGCTGCTACGGGCTTAAGCAAGAACCAATCTTACCTACGCATCAAAACCACAACGATAGTTTGTCAAGTTGGTGCTGTTTTAACCTTCGCAAGGACTAGGCGTAGCCACACTCTGTTCAACTAAAGCTGCAGAAACTGACACCCGCCAGCCACCTGTGTGCAAAGCACGTCGGTAGAACCAGTCTCGCGTAAGCGTATGCGTAATGTCGGTCCGGGCCACTTCATCCAACAATACCGCCGAACCAAAGTATGACATGCTGGTAAGCAGTATGACTTATATCGCCCACAACTCACTTGTGTTCTACTCGTGCATATAACATCAACACATAAAACCTGGCTCGGATGCCACTGTTGGGGAACGTAGTAATTTCAAAAAAATTCCTACGCACACACAAGATCATGGTGATGCATAGCAACGAGAGGGGAGAGTGTTGTCTACATACCCTCGTAGACCGAAAGCGGAAGCGTTAGCACAACGCGGTTGATGTAGTCGTACGTCTTCACGGCCCGACTGATCAGGCACCGAAACTACGGCACCTCCGAGTTCTAGCACACGTTCAGCTCGATGACGATCCCCGGACTCCGATCCAGCAAAGTGTCGGGGAAGAGTTCCTTCAGCACGACGGCGTGGTGACGATCTTGATGTTCTACCGTCGTAGGGCTTCTCCTAAGCACCGCTACAATATTATCGAGGATTATGGTGGAGGGGGGCACCGCACACGGCTAAGAGAACGATAACGAAGATCAACTTGTGTGTCTAGAGGTGCCCCCCTGCCCCCGTATATAAAGGAGCAAGGGGGGAGGCCGGCCAGCCCTTGGGGCGCGCCAAGGAGGGGGGAGTCCTCCTCCTAGTAGGAGTAGGACTCCCCTTTCCTAGTCCAACTAGGAAGAGAGAAGGGGGAAGAAAAGAGAGGGAGAGGGAGAGGGAAAGAGGGGCCGCGCCGCCCTCCCCTAGTCCAATTCGGACTCCTCATGGGAGGGGACGCGCCACCTCCTGGGCTGCTGCCCTCTCTCTCCCCTCAGGCCCACTAAGGCTCAATACTTCCCCAGGGGTTTCCGGTAACCCTTCCGGCACTCCGGTTTTCTCCGAAATCATCCAAACACTTCCGGTGTCCGAATATGGCCGTCCAATATATTGATCTTTATGTCTCGACCATTTCGAGACTCCTTGTCATGTCCGTGATCATATCCGGGACTCCGAACAACCTCGGTACATCAAAATATATAAACTCATAATGAAACTGTCATCGTAACGATAAGCGTGCGGACCCTACGGGTTCGAGAACAATGTAGACATGACCGAGACACGTCTCCGGTCAATAACCAATAGCGGAACCTGGATGTTCATATTGGCTCCTACATATTCTACGAAGATCTTTATCGGTCAGACCGCATAACAACATACGTTGTTCCCTTTGTCATCGGTATGTTACTTGCCCGAGATTCGATCGTTGGTATCTCAATACCTAGTTCAATCTCGTTATCGGTATGTCTCTTTACTCGTTCTGTAATACATCATCTCGCAACTAACTCATTAGTTGCCGTGCTTGCAAGGCTTAAGTGATGTGCATTACCGAGAGGGCCCAGAGATACCTCTCCGACAATCGGAGTGACAAATCCTAATCTCCAAATACGCCAACCCAACATGTACCTTTGGAGACACCTGTAGAGCACCTTTATGATCACCCAGTTACGTTGTGACATTTGGTAGCACACAAAGTGTTCCTCCGGCAAACGGGAGTTGCATAATCTCATAGTCACAGGAACATGTATAAGTCATGAAGAAAGCAATAGCAACATACTAAACGATCGGGTGCTAAGCTAATGGAATGGGTCATGTCAATCACATCATTCTCCTAATGATGTGATCTCGTTAATCAAATGACAACACATGTCTATGGTTAGGAAACATAACCATCTTCGATTAACAAGCTAGTCAAGTAGAGGCATACTAGTGACGTTTAGTTTGTCTATGTATTCACACAAGTATTATGTTTCCGGTTAATACAATTCTAGCATGAATAATAAACATTTATCATGATATAAGGAAATAAATAATAACTTTATTATTGCCTCTAGGGCATATTTCCTTCAATAATATCCTTCGTTGACCGTGAGAGCTTGTGATGGGCTAAGTTGGGACACCCCTGCAGGGATTTGAACTTTCGAAAGTCGTGCCCGCGGTTATGGGCAGATGGGAATTTGTTAATGTCCGGTTGTAGAGAACTTGACACTTAACTTAATTAAAATGCATCAACCGCGTGTGTAGCCGTGATGGTCTCTTTTCGGCGGAGTCCGGGAAGAGAACACGGTCTTGTGTTATGCTTGAACGTAAGTAGCTTCAGGATCACTTCTTTATCGCTTCTAGTTCACGACCGTGCGTTGCTTCTCTTCTCGCTCTCTTTTGCATATGCTTAGTGCTTGCTGCAGCTCCACCTCACTACCCTTTCCTACCTTTAAGCTTAGATAGTCTTGATCTCGCGGGTGTGAGATTGTTGAGTCCTCGTGGCTCACAGATACTTCCAAACAGTTGCAGGTGCCGATGATACCAGTGCAGGTGACGCAACCCAGCTCAAGTGGGAGCTCGATGAAGATCTTGTTCATTGTGTTGTTTCGTTTCCTGTTGATCAGTAGTGGAGCCCAGTCGGGTTGATCAGGGTTCTAGCATTTGGGGTTGTGTTTATTTATGTTGGTTCTGTAGTCGGACCTTGACTGTATTCTGGATGATGTATGATATATTTATGTATTGTGTGAAGTGGTGATTGTAAGCCAACTCTATATCCCTTTCTTATTCAGTACATGGGATGTGTAAAGATTACCCCTATTACGACATGCCTACCATGCGGTTATGCCTCTAAGTCATGCTCAAACACGTGGGAGATATAGCCGCGTCGTGGGTGTTACAAGTTGGTAATCAGAGCCTTCCCCGACTTAGGAGCCCCCTACTTTATCGAATCGCTGACGTTGTTGAGTCTAGAAGAAAATGTTTTGAGTCTTAGGATTATATGTATCGGAGAGTAGGATTCTTTTTACTCCCCAGTCCCTTCGTCGCTCTGGTGAGGCATCCTGGCGTAGAGTTTTGACTCTTCTCTCCTCAAATTTCGTGAATTTTTTTTAGGATCACGCGGGTATTTCCGGCTTATTCTGCAAGACAATCCTTTGTTTTGTTTTGGTTTGTGGTATTCGAGTTGCTTCGAAGTCAAGTGTTGATTCCATAACTTTCCTAAACAGTGTCTCATATTTCGATGTGAATACTAATCCTTCTTGATCCAACCGGTGTGTTTCTCTTCGAGATGATCCCATCAGTCTCCCAGTCTGCAAGATCAATTCTAAGTTTCTCAAAGGTGTTTGTTTCATCCGTCCAAAGTTGTCCTTGTTTGTCCCACCCTCCCACCCTTTTCTTCAACGAATCAGATGTCTTAATCAAGTATCCATCTTACGGATGTGAAGTCTCTTCATTCTTTTCTTTCAGTGTTCTTATCCGGTGATTCTCAAGAAGATGCTAAAGGAAGCTTCAAGTTTATCATTCTTTGTTCTCTTATCTTCCCCGGTGTTCATTGCAAGGAGGAATCTGGCCCAATAGTGATGTACTATTTCTTAGGGCTCTTGTCTAATGTGGAAAAGATCACTTATATCTGGGTGGGTGGGTAAATTTAGGTACGAACCCTGACCCGATCTGAGACCCTGGAGCGCCGGAGTTTCCGATCTTGAAAGTTCGGGTTCCAGGATGTTGCCCAATAACTTGTTGCATACTGCTCCGTTTTGTGCGTGTGATATATCAAAATGTTCATCATGATGTGCTCTTCATTTTTTCCATTGTGACATGCTTGCTTGAGTCCATTTTGATGCCCAAATAGTTGATGCAAGAGTGCTATAAATTGTTAGGTGCTGATTCTTAGCATATTATGAGGATTTGTCATTTTTGCTACATTTATTGTGTGCTGCATATGGGCATGAGCTCTACATGTGTTTTGGGCTATGCCATGCCATTTTTACAGGGGTGTATGCCATGTATTTTTGTGATCAATGTGGTGACTAGCACAAGCATGCAAAGTAGCTCTCGTGATATTGCTGATTTCAGGGACTTAGGATTCTACCAAGTCATTTCCCTGCTGTTATTTTTATGCCATATATTCATGTTGCTACAGTGAGATCCATGCTTCTTTTGAGTTGCTTCAGTAAGGATGTTTTGGACATATGGTTATGCTCTATCCACCCATGCCCCTGTTTGCAATTATGGATTGCCCTAGCATATCTTAATCTTGCTCTATGTTTGCTATAAAATGTTCCTGACAGATTGTTTACATGTTAATAAATTTTGCCAAAGTTGTTGTAGTTGAGCCATGCATGCTATGTGTTTGTTCTTGCCATGGTTAGATTCATGAACATGTCTTCTTACTGGTAGTATGCTTATCTTGTCATGCAATGCCTTGTGATGAGTGAATCAAGCTCGCAAATATGCCTTCATAATTCTGTTTATGCCATGCTCAGTTTTCTGCTAAGTCTGAATCTGTTAACGAAACTTGCTATGTTTACATGGGTGCCATCATATTTTATGTGCCCTTTTGGCTCATGGTCAGTAAGGGGCTTTTGTTCTATGCTTTGAGTAGATTCATGCCATGCCCTTGTTTTCTATGACCTGTTCCTGTATCATGTTGTTATCTTTCTCTAAACATGTCTTCCTGATGCTAATTCCTGGCATGTTGATATTTTCACTAAGTCTGTGATGCTGATATCTTTTGCACTTTTGCCATGCTTGTTTGAACCTGCCCTTGTGTGATTTAGCCGTAGCTCACTGTTCATGTTTTGTCAAGCATCTTGAGTAGAACACTGCCATATACTTTGTTGCTATGTTGGAGTGCAGTAGCTTTGTTTCTTATTGCATTCTAGATGGCATCGTGCTGTTAATCGCAGAATTGTGCCTTTCTTGTTTTGCTTGCCATTTGCAAACCGTGCCTCCGTTTCCGGTGATCTTTATATCGATTTCGGCCAAAATCATCTCATCTTTCCAGCAGCACACTTGGTTTGCCAAGTTGAGGCCTGGTTCAATCTTTCCCTTCTGAAGCATGCATATGCATTGCATATCACATCTCGCATATCATGCCATGTCTTGCATCATGTTGCTTGCGCATTACACCGTGATTGATTGTTGGTTCCTTTGCTTGTGTTCTTGTCTTGGGTAGAGCTGGGAGACGAGTACATGATCGAGGAACCTGTCGAGTACGCTAACGAGGATCAAGCTTTCGTCAACTCTAAGAACTTTGCAGGCAAGATGACCATACCCTCGAAATCACTTCTATCTTTGCTTGCTAGTTGCTCGCTATCGGTGTCAAAACCGGCGGATCTCGGGTAGGGGGTCCCGAACTGTGTGTCTAAGGTGGATGGTAACAGGAGGCAGGGGACACGATGTTTACCCAGGTTCGGGCCCTCTCAATGGAGGAAATACCCTACTTCATGCTTGATTGATCTTGATGATATGAGTATTACAAGAGTTGATCTACCACGAGATCGTAGAGGCTAAACCCTAGAAGCTAGCATGTGGTATGATTGTTCTCGTCCTACGAACTAAACCCTCCGGTTTATATAGACACCGGAGGATGCTAGGGTTACACAGAGTCGGTTACAAGGGAGGAGATCTACATATCCGTATTGCCAAGCTTGCCTTCCACGCCAAGGAGAGTCCCATCCGGACACGGGACGAAGTCTTCAATCTTGTATCTTCATAGTCCAACAGTCCGGCTAAAGTATATAGTCTGGCCGTCCGAGGACCCCCTAATCCAGGACTCCCTCAGTAGCCCCCGAACCAGGCTTCAATGAGTCCGGCACGCAGATTGTCTTCGACATTGCAAGGCGGGTTCTTCTCCAAATTCTGGATACCTGTTGAGTAGTGTTCGGCCTCCCATAAATGTTGCACTCCTTGGCTTCTGCGCCCAATAATGGCTATCTTCTACGCATCGAGCGAATGCGAGAAGCCAGGGCATTTTTACATTTGCCACCCTAGCCATGTGAGTAAACCGTCTATTAAAGAGGCGGGGATTCTCAGATCCAGATCACACCATCCTCCCACAGCGAGTATATGACAGAGCGCACCCGAAAAAATCCATTCCAACATGGCCGGCCATCGCGGCTCCTCCTCTCGCTCCCGTAGCCCTAAGCCCGGCGATTGGAAGAAGTGTTCCGTGCCTCACAGCCAATTAGTAGAGTTACAGACCCAGGGATTTCTCCCTCCGGCGTATATGGTCCCCGTTCGAGCCGAGCTCGCCACCTACAATGGCGGGGAGCAAGCGGAGAGCTTACCCAACCCATCCAAGGGGGAGCGGGTATGCCTTGTCCCTTTCTTATTAAGGGGACTTGGATTTCCAATTCATCCGTTCCTCCGCGGGCTCCTGGAGTTCTACGACCTCTAGTTGCATAACTTTACCCTCGCTTCCATATTACACATCGCTGGCTACGTCGCCCTTTGCAAGCTGTTTCTGGGCTGCCAAGCTCATTTCGAGCTATGGCAGAGGCTATTCTGCCTTATGCCCCGTACACAAAAGGGGTCAATATATCAAGTGGGCGGAGCCGAAATATGGCGCCTTGCCGGGACCAGATACCTATCCGGTACCCCGAAGAAGACGTCCGAAGACTAGCCTTCGGAGTGGTTTTATATGGAGGACGTCCCCCTTCCATATCCTATTCAGATGGTCCTTCCTGAGTTCGGCAATGCCCCTTTGAAGAAACGCTGCAGTTGGCGCCCTCGGAGCCCCCAGGTGGAAGATAACAAAGAAGTCCTTTACCTGATGGGCCGGATAGAAATGCTGGCCAAATTAGGATTGACAATAACCGAGGTTATGTCCATATGTATAATGCAGGGGGTGCAGCCGCTTAAATATTGGGGATAACCCATGTGGCACTTCAATGGAGAAGACGATGCCACCTGATGCGGTTGCAAAGGTCCGGACTCCGTCACTGCCCTAGCGAAGATATTGTCTGATTTGTATAAAGGAGAAGAAGAGGAGTTCATTCGTATTAAGCCACGGGATGGATTCTCCATGTACAACCCCCCAAGCTGGGTGAGCTGCTACTTTCCACTGCAATCCCTTCCGCATTCTTTATCATAAGTATTTACCTTGCTATTCCATAGCAGGAATTGCGAAAAGCTGTGAAGGAGGTCCACAACCCGTCTCCACAACCAGAGGACCCTAACCGGGCCCTTGACCCCGAACTTGAAGAAGATCCGGACATATTTGTGGAGCTCATCGACAGAACGTTCTATCAGTTGAGCTACGACGGCACCTTGGTGGACATCATAGCCGATTATCCTGGACTGCTCCCCGCATCGCATGTAAGTAAATCCGAAGCCCTAACTTCCAAGAAGGATCCCTTTTTATGCACTTCACCTACCGCACACATATGGTGTATTATAGGGAAGTCCCTTGGGACGCCATGCCGAACCCGCAGTGACTCACCAACAAGGGGCACCGAATCTGGGTAGGCTCAAAAGGAAGGCGGATAGGATTGAGACGCCGTCGCAGAGGTACAAAAGAGAACCCTGCTCTGTGGTAGTCGTCTTTTAAAATATAATAACGCCCATGTTCCCTAATAGGAAAAACGCTCGCCGGACTATATCCGGAGAGGTTGCCGTTCACGCCTCCAACAGTCGGGCTCCAGAGCCGGACATAGAGGCGGATGCTAACATGGGGCGAACACCGGATGTTCCTCCTACACAGGATGCGGATAGGCTATCCGCTACAAATTCTGAAGTGGAGAGCGCCATGAATCACAGGCGTCACCGGGCCGTACTCCGTGACGCTTGTTTCTCCCAAGAGGCATTTGATGCCTTCAACTCAGGAGACGCGTATATCCGAGCTGCTCAAAATGGTCTTGCCAGAGCCACGGACCAGTATGTAAAAGATATACGGGTAAGGAAATCTAATAATTATGTATATCAGTAGCCCCTGAGACTTGAAACAGTTGGCACAACTGATTTAAGGATCATTGTTTGCATAGGTTCTTATGGAGAAGAATACCCAGTTGTCTTTAGAGCTGGAGGAGTGCAAAGCCCAGCTTTAGGCCGCAGTTGCCGCGGTGAAGGAGTCCGAGAAGGCCCCATCTGGTAACACTTGTTTTCATTGCAGAGAATGTCAGATACCAGGTAGTATGCGGCATGCGTGCAAATCTAACAATAGATTATGTAGATGGACCCGGAGTGAATCCAGATGAGCAACATACTCAGCGACAGCTAAATGTTGGCGGGCGCATGCTTACGAAAGTTAGCAGGAGAAAAACGATCTCCAAGATGCCAATACCCAGCTGAGCGTTGAACTAAAAGATGTTCGGGCCCAGCTTGCTGACTCCGTAAAGGAGAATAAGAGGCTTCGACGTGGCATTTTCAGTAAGTGCTTGACCGAACTTTTATAGAGTTCGAAGAAGAAACTGGCTGACAGAGTTATATCTGTAGGTATGTTGACAGGTCATCCCGCGGAGGAGATGCCCGGGTCTACAGGCGATCTTCTGCCAGAGCTTTCACAACTGCACGGACAAGTGCGGCAGGTGATGCAGGGCATTGCCCAAGCCTTATGGCCGTCCGCCTCCCTGCCAATAGGCATGAGAGAGCTTGTAGAAAAGCTCAAGGGAGCGCGGCGGTGCTTCCGACTATGGAAGATATCAACTTGCCGACAAGGTGCAAGGGAAGCCTGGGCCATGGTGAAGACACGATATACCCAGGCTAACCCGAACCACATGGTCGAGGTCGGACCTGTGGAGTCTGACGGGAAAGAGGTCCCCGTCAGTTTGGTTTATGACCAGGTAGAATTAGCCGCAAAGTATTCTCAATAGGACTGTAGGCTAGATAGCTTGTTGGATGGTATAGAAGAAGAA
This sequence comes from Triticum urartu, assembly GCF_056163025.1. NCBI lineage: Eukaryota > Viridiplantae > Streptophyta > Magnoliopsida > Poales > Poaceae > Triticum > Triticum urartu. Next base: position 472,255,478 of record NC_141875.1, on the reverse strand, counting down.
TTTAGTCAGTCTAAGTGACTTTGTACTTCAAGTGACATATATTGTCCCTAGCCGGATTGTAAATCATTTGTCATGGCGGACCTTTTTGCTTCAACCTCCGGACCCGACAGTCCGGAGTGTATCCGAATACCAGCTCAATTATGTAAAAACCGGGATATGCGTGGAAACCGGGCATAGGGGTCATAAGTGCTTGAACAGACAAGTACCCAACTAGCTATGTTATATTACATGGATAGTAAGAAACATCTTCTAGGGAGAATAGTTCCGTTAAGGGTTCCTTTCCCTGGGTACGCATGCCCTAACGTGCATGTCAGGACTGCGAAAAGAGACGCAGGATATAATCTTCTGGGAGCATGTGGTATAATAAATAGAAATCATCTTTTGTTCACCGGCCGAATATTCCCTTAAGAATGCTAGCTTTCGGCTTCACCCAGTCTGAGGTACACATCCGGCTGACCCAGCAGTAACAATCGCAGAGGTGCTCCCCTTATGCCCTAGCCGAATTAACGGGAATGTAGGGCATAAACACAAGAGCCGGGCAACCCAGCTTGGCCAAAACTTAAGTCATATCGATGCATATAATGGCGAAAAAAGGTACATGTGAAAAGTAACACATGTGCTGGGCCGAGAGCCCGAAATGTAGCTATATTAAGCTTCTGTATAAGAAGCCCTCAGGTAACATGAGCGCGGGTAGCGCGTCAATATTGTGTAGTCAAGACACATTGTAGCCTTTTCAGGCGTTGAAGAAAAAGGGGAAGAAAGAAAGAAAAGACAGATAATGACTATATAAAAAATTGACAGAGGTAGGGAAACGAACACGGAGTTCGGCACTAGGCGTAGAACCTTCGAAGTCTGGCCGCGTTCCATGGATTTGGCTCGAGTCGATTGTCCGATGCATCCCGCAGACGGTACGCTCCACCGGTTAGAACTTGGTCAATAATGAAGGGACCTTCCCATTTGGGCTTGAGCTTGTTCTTTTTATTCTCTGGTAGGCGTAGAACAAGTTCGCCAACGTTATAAGTTTTGGCCCGTACTTCTCTGCTTTGGTACCTGCGAGCCTGTTGCTGATAGAATGCGGAACGGGATTTTGCCATGTCGCGCTCCTCCTCCAAGGCGTCCAAACTGTCCTGCCGATCAAGATCGGCTTTTTTCTCTTCATACACGCGCACTCGAGGTGAATCATGAATTATGTCGCAGGGCAGTACCGCCTCTGCGCCGTACACCATAAAAACGGTGTGTATCCGGTAGTGCGATTCGGCGTGGTCCGAAGCCCCCACAGTACGGAGTCGAGCTCCTCTACCCAGTGCATATTTGATTCCTTCAAGGATCGCACTAATCTGGGTTTAATGCCGCTCATGATAAGACCGTTTGCTCGCTCGACTTGACCGTTAGTTTGCGGGTGATAGACAGAAGCATAATCAAGCTTGATGCCCATGTTGCTGCACCAAAGTTCTACCTCGTCGGCTGTAAAGTTCGATCCATTGTCGGTGATGATGCTGTGGGGGACGCCGTAACGGTGTACAACCCCGGATATGAAATCTATCACTAGTCCGGACTGGCCCGTTTTAACTGGTTTGGCTTCTATCCATTTGGTGAATTTATCCACCATGACCAATAAGTTTTTTTTCTTATGGCTTCCCCTTTGAGGGGTTCGACCATATCACGCCCCTAGACCGCAAAGGGCCAAGTAATGGGGATTGTTTGGAGAGCAGTAGGTGGCATATGGCTTTGGTTGGCAAAAAGCTGGCAACCGACGCAATGTTGAACGAGGTCCTGTGCGTCTGCTCGGGCCGTTGGCCAATAGAAACCTGTACGGAAGGCCTTGCTTACAAGGGCCCGAGCTGCGGCGTGGTGGCCGCCAAGTCCAGCATGAATTTCTGCCAAAAGTTGCCGCCCTTCCTCTTCGGAGATGCACCTTTGAAGGACTCTAGTAGCACTTTTCTTATAAACCTCTCCCTCGTGGACCTTGTAGGCTTTAGACCACCGCACAATGCAGCGCGCCTTGTTTGGGTCCTCGGGTAGTTCCTGCCTAGTTAGGTAGGCCAGGAATGGTTCTATCCACGGGGCGATTACAGCCATTATTACGTGGGCGGAAGGTGTTATTTCGGTGGCAGAGCCTCCGATTATGTCAGAGTGTTCGGTATGTACTGTTGTGGAAGGGTTCGGACTATTGTTACCAGTCTCCCCTCCCCACACCATGGATGGCTTAAACAGCCTTTCCAAGAAGATATTAGGTGGGACAGGGTCACGCTTAGCGCCGATGCGGGCGAGAATATCCGCCGCCTGATTGTTTTCCCGGGCCACATGGTGGAATTCAAGCCCCTCAAACCGAGCTGGCATTTTGAGGACGGCATTGCGATAAGCCGCCATTTTTGGATCTTTGGCATTGAAGTCTCCATTTATTTGAGATATTGTGAGGTTCGAGTCCCCACGCACTTTCAGGCGTTGAATGCCCATGGAGACTGCCATCCGGAGACCATGTAACAGGGCCTCATATTCTGCCGTGTTGTTGGAGTCTGTGTACAGTATTTGGAGTACGTATTGGACTGTATCTCCGGTGGGGGACGTCAGGACGACGCCAGCCCCCAGACTATCCAGCATTTTCGAGCCGTCAAAGTGCATAATCCAATTGGAGTACGCGCCGTACTCTTTAGGGAGTTCGGCTTCTGTCCATTCAGCGATGAAATCAGCCAGTACTTGTGACTTAATGGCTCGTCGTGGTTTGTATATTATGTCGAACAGGAGGATCTCAATAGCCCATTTAGCAATTTGTCCTGTGATCTCGCGGTTGTTTATTATGTCGTTGAGTGGCACTTCAAAGGCCACCGTGATTGAACACTCTTGAAAGTAGTGTCGTAGTTTCCGGGATGCCATAAAGACTGCATAGGCTATCTTTTGATAATGTGGGTACCGTGATTTGCATGGAGTGAGGACAGTGGATACATAGTATACCGGCTTTTGAAGCGGGAACTTATGTCCATCCATCTCTCGTTTGACGACGAGCACTGCGCTTACAACTTGGTTATTTGCCGCTACATATAGCAGCATTGGTTCGCCGACATTAGGTGCGGCCAAGATTGGGTTTGTGGCCAGAACGGCTTTTCTTTCTTCCAATCCGGCCGTGGCCGCATCCGTCCACTCGAAGTGTTCCGTGCATCGCAGAGGGCGATAAAGAGGCAGTGCCTTTTCTCCTAATCCGGAGATGAAGCGGCTTAACGCAACCACGCATCCAGTTAGTTTTTGGATTTGCTTGAGGTCTGTTGGGACGGCCAACTGTGACAGAGCTCGGATTTTAGCCGGATTTGCTTCGATTCCTCTGTTGGAGACGATGAAGCCTAAGAAGACGCATTTTTCTGGGTTGAGCTTAATGTCGTATGTTCGGAGATTGTCGAACATGAGCCTCAAGTTGTCTATTAAGGATTCGACGTGTCTGGTTTTAATGACCACATCGTCTATGTATGCCTCCACTGTTTTGCCAATCTGTGTCTCCAAGCATGTCTGGATCATGCGTTGATAGGTTGCACCGGTGTTTTTGAGCCCGAAAGGCATGGTGTTAAAACAGAAGGGGTCGTATGGAGTGATGAATGCCGTTGCGGCTTGATCGGACTCCGCCATCTTAATTTTATGGTATCCGGAGTATGCGTCGAGGAAACACAATGAGTCGTGTCCCGCGGTAGCATTGATAATTCGATCGATGCGAGGGAGGGGGAAGGGATCCTTTGGGCATGCCTTATTAAGGTCCTTGAAGTTGACGCATAGGCGCCAGGATTTGTCATTCTTTGGTACCATCACCAGGTTTGCTAGCCAGTCCGGATGTTTTATTTCTCGGATGAATCCGGCTTCCAGTAACTTGGCTAGCTCCTCTCCCATGGCTTGTCACTTAGGCTCAGAGAAACGCCGGAGAGCTTACTTGACTGGCTTGAATCCCTTTAGGATATTAAGGCTATGCTCGGCCAGCCTGCGTGGGATTCCTGGCATGTCTGAAGGATGCCAGGCGAAGATGTCCCAATTCTCGCGCAAGAACTCCCATAGTGCGGCGTCTATCGTGGGGTTTAGTTGTGCCCTGATGGATGCTGTTTTTGTAGGGTCCGTTGGATGGACTTGGAATTTGACTATTTCACCCGCTGGTTTGAAAGAAGTGGACTTGGATCTTTTGTCGAGTATCACATCGTCCCTGTCCACTATGGAGCGCAGCGTAGTTAATTCCTCGGTCGCGAGGGCTTCGGATAACGCCTCGAGGGCTAGGTTGGTTGTTTTATTTTCGGTGCAGAGTGCTATGTCTGGATCACTGGCTAGAGTGATGATTCCATTGGGCCCGGGCATTTTGAGCTTCATGTACCCGTAATGGGGTATATCTTGGAAGACCATGAATGCCTCCCGCCCTAGAAGGGCGTGGTATCCGCTATTGAATGGGGCCACTTGGAATGTGATTTCTCCAGACCTATAATTCTCTGGCGTGCCGAATACCACATCTAGTGTGATTTTGCCAGCACATCGTGCCTCCCAACTAGGGATGATTCCTCTGAAGGTTGTGCTGCTTTGCTCAATGCGGCTTCTGTCTATTTCCATTTTTCGAAGAGTTTCCTCATAGATGAGGTTTAATCCGCTGCCACCATCCATGAGCACTTTGGTAAGTCGGAAGCCGTCCACAATTGGACTAAGGACCAAGGTGGCTGGTGCTCGGGCTGTCTGAAATTTAGGTTCGTCAGTGGCATTGAAGGTGATAGCCGTATCGCTCCATGGATTTATTGCTGCTACTTGGCAGACTTCAGCAAGGCTGCGGAGTGCTCGCTTGCGCCTATTATTTGAGGCGAAGGTCTCGAAGACTGTCAATACTGTATTGTTGTTCTCCACGGGATGGTGCTCTGCGGTATTGTTGATGAGGATATCCTCACCGCTCTTGGCCACCTGCCGAAGTACCCAACATGCTCTAAGGCTGTGTGTTGGTATGGTATCTGATGTACTGTGGATTTTGCATGGCCCGTTGAGCCATCCCTCCAATACGGTTCCACGCCCTGTAGTGGGCTTTTGTTTCTGTGTAGTTTTATCGGGTGACTTATGAGAGTACACCCTTTTAGTTTGGACTGGGGGTTTAGTGAGAGCCAGAGGATCCCAGAATTTTGTTTGGGTTTTCCAGGCACTTTCCATCGCACAGTACTTCTGCACTATGTCCACCAAGTCAGCGAAGTGTGCTATGTCATGGCGACTTATGACATTGAGGATTCCCCGGTCCGTGCAATTTTTGCAAAAGAACGAAATTGTGTCTTCCTCACGATAGTCCTTGACCTTGCTCATTGCAAGGAGGAATCTGGCCCAATAGTGACGTACTGTTTCCTGGGGCTCTTGTCTAATGTGGGAAAGATCACTTATATCTGGGTGGGTGGGTAAATTTAGGTCCGAACCCTGACCCGATCTGAGACCCAGGAGCGCCGGAGTTTTCGATCTTGAAAGTTCGGGCTCCGGGATGTTGCCCAATAGGTCTGGCCCGCTGTCTGATTCTAAGTTTAGAACTTGAGTATGTCCTCCCGTAGACAGGTATCCGGCTTAGAGAGCTCGGGAATCCGGACATAGCTTGTCCTCAAGATAGAGGAAGAATCGCTGCGTTGCTCCTCCACCACCGCTATCTGATGGGTGACCGGCAGAGAGTTAATCTCCCTTTGGTCGGGTTTAAGCCCGATCCGATCATAGTTTGTGGCGACTCCCAAAGCGGCGATGCGGTCCAAGAGCTCGCTCAAAGAAGAGAGCTCCATTGGATCCATCTGCTCAGCGAGTTCCAAGCCGGCGTGGAGACTGTTTTTGATGACCCGAGAAGTCATCGTCGGCGCAACAGGCCGAACGGGCGATCATGAAGAAGCCGCCTAGTCGGAGAGTTTGGCCTACAGCCAGGGCTACCCCAGAGGTGATGTTGTCCTTGACAACGAGACGAGCCATCCAGCCTTATGATGACGGCACAGTGGAACTCTCAATGAAAGCACCAATGTCGGTGTCAAAACCGGCGGATCTCAGGTAGGGGGTCCCGAACTATGCGTCTAAGGTGGATGGTAACAGGAGGCACGGGACATGATGTTTACCCAGGTTTGGGCCCTCTCGATGGAGGTAATACCCTACTTCATGCTTGATTGATCTTGATGATATGAGTATTACAAGAGTTGATCTACCATAAGATCGTAGAGGCTAAACCCTAGAAGCTAGCCTATGGTATGATTGTTCTCGTCCTACGGACTAAACCCTCCAGTTTATATAGACACCAGACGAGGCTAGGGTTACACAGAGTCGGTTACAAGGGAGGAGATCTACATATCCATATTGCCAAGCTTGCCTTCCATGCCAAGGAGAGTCCCATCTGGACACGGGAGGAAGTCTTCAATCTTGTATCTTCACAGTCCAACAGTCCGGCTAAACTATATAGTCCAGCCATCTGAGGACCCCCTAATCCAGGACTCTGTCACTCGCTCTATTGCTATGCCACGTTACCTACCACTTGCTACTTGGTAAAGGGTGGAAGGCTCGGCATTATGCCTGATGTTTTGTTCCACTCTTGCCACCCTAGTTTCCGTCATACCGGTGTTATGTTCCTTGATTTTGCGTTCCTTGCGTGGTTGGGTGTTATGGGAACCCCTTGACAGTTCGCCTTGAATAAAACTCCTCCAGCAAGGCCCAACCTTGGTTTTACCATTTGCCTACCTACCACCATATACCTTCCCTTGGGTTCTGCAGACTCAAGGGTCATCTTTATTTTAACCCCCCCCCCCCCCCCCGGGGCCAGTGCTCCTCTGAGTGTTGGTCCGAACTGAGAAGACTACGGGGCCACCTCGGGGCAACTTGAGGTTTGGTTTTACTCGTCGGATGTCTCATCCGGTGTGCCCTGAGAACGAGATACGTGCGACTCCTATTGGGATTTTTCGGCACATCGGCCGGCTTTGCTGGTTCTATTTTACCATTGTCGAAATGTCTTGTGACCGGGATTCCGAGTTTGATCGGGTCTTCCTGGGAGAAGGAATATCCTTCGTTGACCGTGAGAGCTTGTGATGGGCTAAGTTGGGACACCCCTGCAGGGTTTTGAACTTTCAAAAGTCGTGCCCGCGGTTATGGGCAGATGGGAATTTGTTAATGTCCGGTTGTAGAGAACTTAACACTTAACTTAATTAAAATGCATCAACCGCGTGTGTAGCCGTGATGGACTCTTTTCGGCGGAGTCCGGGAAGAGAACACGGTCATGTGTTATGCTTGAACGTAAGTAGCTTCAGGATCACTTCTTGATCACTTATAGTTCACGACCGTGCGTTGCTTCTCTTCTCGCTCTCTTTTGCGTATGCTTAGTGCTTGCTGCAGCTCCACCTCACTACCCTTTCCTACCTTCAAGCTTAAATAGTATTGATCTCGCGGGAGTGAGATTGTTGAGTCCTCGTGGCTCACAGATAATTCCAAACAGTTGCAGGTGTCGATGATACCAGTGCAGGTGACGCAACCCAGCTCAAGTGGGAGCTCGATGAAGATCTTGTTTGTTGTGTTGTTCCGTTTCCTGTTGATCAGTAGTGGAGCCCAGTCGGGTCGATCGGGGATCTAGCATTTGGGGTTGTCTTTATTTATGTTGGTTCCGTAGTCGGACCTTGACTGTATTCTGGATGATGTATGATATATTTATGTATTGTGTGAAGTGGCGATTGTAAGCCAACTCTGTATCCCTTTCTTATTCAGTACATGGGATGTGTAAAGATTACCCCTCTTGCGACATGCCTACCATGCGGTTATGCCTCTAAGTCGTGCTCCGACACGTGGGAGATATAGCCGCATCATGGGTGTTACATTTAGTAAGATGTGCCACAACAGTTCCAGATTCATAGCCATAGAAAGGATCAGATTCAAACAAAGTAATTATATCAGGGTTGACAGAGAATTCATAATCCTTATCAGTAACAAAGATAGGTGAAGTAGGATAAGCAGGATCATATTTCATTCTAGCATTCAGAGTTTTTTGTTCCAGCTGCCGGGGTACTGATGCACGGCCACCTATGGGACCAGCGGACCGGGTCCCTTTCGGTTTGGCGGGGGCGGAGATCGTGCAAAGAGCAAATCGAGGCGATGCGCGCGAGCGATTTACCCAGGTTCGGGCCGCACGGATGCGTAAAACCCTACTCCTGCCTTGTGGTTTGTGTTGATTTCTAGCTTGGGAGCGCGGAGTGCTACAGTACACACCAGCAGCTAGCAAGACCGAGCGTGAGTGTTCTCTGAAATGGCTAACCCCCCTCCACGTTGCACACGGGCCTTCTTTTATATGCTCAAGGGGTTACCGACAGGTGGCAACGGAGGTAAAGGGCAAAAATGGAAAGGTGCTGTGGTAGGCACAGCTACCTGCTACAGTGTAGCATACCTAACCCTGACGGCAGGGGACAAGGGCAATAAATGCCCGTCTGTGTCGTCTAAACAGTGCAAAAAGAGACCGCCAGGGACGCCACCATTTGCCACGATGGCGATCTTGTCAGCGCCACTTGCCACCGCACGCCGCTGGCTGCACAGCCTCCCGCCACGTACGCCTGGAAGGGCCCCAGAGCGACACGTTGGTGGATGTGCTGGAGCGCGGGCCTAGAGAGGTGGCTCGCCGCGGCAAGCGCCTTGCCGCTGTCGTTGTCTTGCCGCTTCCGGGAGCTTGTCGCTCACCGGGCCTTGCCGGGGCGCGTGGTGCGCCGCGGCAAGTTCCTTGAAATGCCTTGGGTGGCCTTCCCGGCAAGCTCCTCTTGCCGGGGTCTTGAGATGCTTTTGATAGCCTTCCCGGCAAGCTCCTCTTGCCGGGGTCTTGTCTTCTTAGCTTGGACACTTTGTTCTTGAATGGCTCCAAAAGAACCACGGAGGACCTTGGCGGTCACCCGGCAAGCCTTGCCGCGGGATGCTGCGACTGCCCGTGCACAAGTTCGGGATACTAGGGTACCCCTACTCTAGTACACCGACAGGAGCCCCCGGGACTGGGCAATACACGGTGCCGAGTGCTGTTGGGCCAGGCCCAAAACAGGGCACGGGCACGCGCGGCCTAGGTTACGCGGAATCTCACTCCGTATCCACCGCGCCCTCCCCGAACGGCACGCGTTGAATGCGGCGTCGTGGGAGAGATCGTGGGGGTTTCTTTATTCGGAAATGCGGAACGTCCGCCCCCTCCCTCTTTATAAGCAGGGGAAACAGGGGCAGTTGGCCCACTCGCCCGTTGCCGTTTCCAATCTCAGAAATCTCCGCCGCTCCCTCGCCTTCCCAAAGCTGAGAGAGAAAGAGAGAAGCGCTCCGCCCCCCATCGCCACTAGCACCACCAACGCCGTCGACCTCCTCCACTGCTTCCGCCATGGCTCCAAAAGCCGACAAGGGGAAGACCGTGAAGACGACCGAGGCGCAGCGGCTCGCGGCGCTGCGGAAGGAGCGGTCCGTTTTCCCCCCCAAGCTTGGCGCGAAGGAGCTGAGGGAAAACTATTACCTTTCTGGTCGGCGGAGACGCGCGCGCATCCGCGCACTAAGGTACTCCCCGCCGCCGCTTGAAAGAAGGCTCCGAATGGATACCCCTTTTTCGCATTGTTCTTCTACTGCGGGCTCTGCCCGCCTTTCTCTGATTTCTTCTGCGACATCATGAATACCTATGGATTCCATCTCCTTGACTTCACCCCCAATGCCGTCCTGACAATGGCAGTTTTCGCACATCTCTGCGAAAACTTTGTCGGAGTCCTTCCCAACGTAGCCCTCTTCCGCCACTTCTTCATACCTCGAGTAGAGAGAGGAGAGCCTCTATCCGGCGGAATTGCCTGGATCTCAAGGCCCGGCAAGAAAGAGACCTATCTGGAGGGAGAATTCCGCGGCAAGTGGGAGGAGTGGAGAGCTGATTGGTGCTGGATTGATGAGGAGAGCCCGCAGCCATTTACCACCCGACGTCGAACCCAGTAGCACGCGGCAGCGATTGGAGTGACATGGCCCCGGAGGACGCCAGGCTGAAGATTGCCGTCACCAGGATCCTGCGCCTGAGGCTTGCCGGGCTTACTGTTGGCGCTGTTGGCACAGACTTCCTTCGCCGCCGCATCGCCCCCCTGCAGGAATGGGGGAGGCCCACTTGGGAGTTCAAGAACGCGGCAGACATCATGAGGCTGCGGCCAGGCCTCAATTACAACTTCACAGTCCTGGAGCTCAACGCGATGCTGCAGGAGCTGTTCAAATATGACCCCCAGCATCCCGAGGTGTTCAGGTTGCCGGGGGGCGTCGTGCCTTTGTGCAACAATTCCGCGCTCGACCGCATCCGTGCAATGATGCCGGAGTGCGACTCGCACGGGATTGTGCCAACTTGGCAGGAGCCTGCGGACAAGGTCGTGCAGCAGTTCTTCGACGACTTGGTGGAAGTGCCAGTCCGCCCCGTCGAAAAGGACGGCCTCACCCGCGACACCACGGATGCGGAGTTGGCGCTCATCGCCACTAGGATGGAGGAGGCAGCAGCAGCCGCAGCCGCGGGCGAATTTGGATTCACTGTGGAGGAGGCTGACGCAGCGGAAGCGGCAAGCCGTGCCGAGCGAGGGGAGGCCGCCGGCAAGAAGGAGCTTGCCGGGCGTGACGCCGAGCCGAGCGAGCCCGCCAAGGACACGAGCGGCTCGTTGGAAATCAACTCTTCTTCCACCTCGTCTTCAGACAGCCCACCAGAAGCAGAGCCTCCATCCCCACCAAGACGGCGTCTCCGCAAGGTCGGTGACGTGGCGGAGCGGCAAGCGGGTCAACAGTCGCCACGCCGCGTGACACGCTCCACCGTGGCAAACACCGTTGCCGCGGGAGCGCCTCATGCTGCGACGGCAACTGGAGCGGAGTCTAGCCGGACCACCGCTTCAGTCCCTACCGCTAGTCACGCCGCGCCGACAGCCGGAGCGGGGTCGTCTCAAACCGCCGCCACTGCTCCCGCCAAGCGGCCAAGGGAAGCTTCTCCTCCGCCTCCTCGCGCCGGGCGCGCGCCGGGCTTCGACTTCTCCGCGTTAAGCTCCGACGAGGAAGAAGAAGAAGAGTAAGCTTCTCTTGTTGTACTTGCATTTCTTCAGTTCTTGTTGTTGGTCTTGTTTCTCACTTGCTTTTCCCTGAATCTGTTCCTCTTTAGGACTCTGGCCCAGAGAGCGGCAAAGAGAGCTAAGGCCCCGGTGATCATCATCGAGGATGAGCCCACTGCGACAGCAGGTGGCGCGCCCGAGACAACCTTGCCGGACCCGGCGACTTTCCTCCAGGGCAGCCCCCAACGTAAGTGTATGATTTACTTTCTGCTGCGAGGCGTGCTTGGGTACTTGTCTTTGCTAATATCTGCTTATTGACTTGTGTAGGAGCTGAGCAGCCCCACCAGGAGCCAAGGGAGAATCCCCCGACAAGGGAGAATTCTCTGGCAAGGGAAGGCTTCCCGGTGAGGGAGAAGTCTCCGGCAAGGGAGGGTTCTCCGGCGAGGGACAACACCAGCGGCCCCCCGACGGCGGAGACCACGACTGTAGAGCCTGGTGCAGGTACTCCTCTGGATTCCAAACTTCCCTCGGGTTCTTCTTTCCTTGATCTTTCTGGGTTTTTGCTGGATTTGGTTTGACTCTTCTCCCCTTTTACGGCCGTCAGATCCGTCCACTGCGGAGCAGATGGAGACCGAGGTCGCCGCCGACGAATCAGCCGGTGCTGGAGACGCCGCCGACGCAGAGGCCGCCAAGGCTGCCGCCGCAGCAACTGGCGAGGAGTCTGGCGATCGTACTGACGGCCCAAAGGCCGCAGGAGCGCCAGGCGCTACGCCGACCCATCCGCCGAAGCCACAGTGCCAAGCTCTAAGGAGCCCCAGCCGGGCATTTATTTGAAGGCCGGCGACGACGTCTTCATCAATCTTCCCTGGGCATTGAACTCCAGGGCGCCGGTCAAGGGGGAGGTCTTCGACGGAGAAGTGCTCGCCTCCGCTGGCTTGACGGTGGTTGACGCGCCAAGCAGCAGCAACGAGCCTGAGGAGGAGCGGCTGCTGCGGAGACTGATGTCGCTCTACCGCGCGCGGCAGGCCAAGCTGGAGTCCCGCGAGGCGCTTGTCGCGAAGGCGGGAGCTGATATCGAGAAGCGCACGGAGGAGCTTGGGGGTTTCCACCGGGAAGCCCTCCGATCCCTGGCGGAAGAGCGGGAGCAGCTCGCTGAAGCGCAGAAGGCCTTCCTTCTTGAGAAGGCCGAAGCTGAAGAGCGGCAGCGACTTGCCGCTGTGAAGCTAGCCACGGAGGAGGGCGAGCTGGCACAGCGGAAGGTCAACCTCGACTCCCACGAGGAGGAGCTTGCCGCATGAGAGGGAAAACTCGGTGAAGCCCTCAAACAAGCAGAGGACGCCGCCGCCGCCGCCGAGGCCGCCAAGGAGGAATTGAAGACGAAGGTGGCGCAGCTAGAAGCCGATCTCGCCGAGAAGGGCAGAGAGCTCAGCGGCAACTTAGCTTTTCTGTTATTTGCTCCCCGGCAAGGCGAAACTCTCTTGAACGGCGCCTGGTCCATACCATCATCTTCTCCTTTCCTCCCCGGGAAACTTGTGGGCGAGGGGAACCTTGCTTTCAAAAGAAAGAAAAGACAATACAGATATGCGCCTTTACGGCTCGTTATTGCTTACCGGGGTTTAGGTGCTGCACAAAGTGTCAGATCATATATGCCAGAAAATAGAAAGCATAAAATCGACAAAATGTGCGGAGCACATGAGCTTTACTTATGCACGGGATCTGCGTCCGGCTTTGTACAAAGGATTACATGCAACAGCGGCAAGACTTGTACAAAAGGTGGTTGCCGGAACAGGTTCCGACAACCGCGCCTTACGGGTAAAACTTACGAAGATGCTCAATGTTCCAGGAGTTGCTCACCGGAACGCCATCTTCGGTCTCAAGGCGGACAGCGCCAGGCCTTGTGACTCGTTTCACCCGGTAAGGGCCTTACCACTTCGGCGTCAACTTGTTGGAATTCTTGGCGGACTGAACGCGCCGAAGAACAAGGTCGCCTTCCTCGAGACTTCTGGCGTTAACTTTACGGCTATGGTAGCAACGCAAAGCTTGCTGGTAGCGAGCAGCTCACACAGCAGCCTGAAGACGGTCTTCCTCGAGGAGCAGCGCGTCATCTTGTCGCAGCTGCTCTTGCTCAAGCTCATCATAAGCGAGCACTTGAGGTGACCCGTATACGAGTTCCGTGGGGATAACTGCCTCTGCTCCATAGACTAGAGCGAAAGGTGTCTAACCAGTGGCTCGATTTGGCATCGTCCTAATCGACCAAAGAACCACCGGCAGCTCCTCGATCCAGTTTCTTCCGCACTTGTGCAGCTTATCGAAAGTTCTGGTCTTGAGCCCGCGCAGCACTTCAGCATTTGCCCTCTCCGCTTGACCGTTGCTTCTCGGGTGAGCAACAGAAGCGAAGCAGACCTTGGCGCCAAGATCTTGGACGTACTGCATGAAGGTGCGGCTCGTGAATTGTGTACCGTTGTCGGTGATTATCCTGTTAGGGATCCCGAAGCGGCAAACAATCGACCTGAAGAACTTGACTGCTGACTGTGCTGTCACCTTTCTCACTGGTTCCACTTTCGGCCACTTTGTGAACTTGTCGATTGCAACATACAAGTACTCAAAGCCCCCAACAGCTCGGGGAAAGGGGCCGAGGATGTCGAGCCCCCAGACCGAAAATGGCCAGGATAAAGGGATCATCTGGAGAGCTTGAGCTGGCTGGTGTATCTGCTTGGAATGGAACTGGCACGCTTCACACTTGGTTACTTGTGCAGTTGCATCCTGGAGGGCTGTTGGCCAGAAGAAACCTTGCCGGAATGCTTTGCCGACAAGTGCTCTTGCGCCAATGTGGTGACCACATACGCCTCCATGTATCTCTGCCAACAGCTTTTGTCCATCTTCCCGGGGAATACACTTCAATCTCACACCGTTGAGCCTTTTTCTGTACAGTGTCTTGTCGACAAACTGGTACATACTTGACTGTCGGGCTACTCTTTCCGCTTCTTCTTGCTCTTCGGGAAGTTCTCCTGTCTGAAGGAAATGGACAATCTGCTGCGCCCATGCTGGAGCTTGTGGCTCGACAACAAGGACTAAAGGCAATTCTGCGGCTGCGAGAACGTCCGCTTCTACGGCAAGAACCTGCGGGTCTGCCGGAGCGTGACGTTCCCCGGCAAGCTTGCCGGAGCAAAACTTGTCGGGAGCTTCTGCTACAACGGAACAAACCCTAGGGGTTACCGGAGCAGACTGCTCCTCAGCGCTTTTGGCGTTGATTTTAGGGACTTTCTTGGCGGCGGCTTCGGGAAGCTCTGCTGGCAAATAGTCACCAGAAACCAACTTCCTCTTCTTGCTCTGTCCAGTTGATGGCGTTACGGATGGCTGAGTCAGCTTGAGCACAAAGATCCCTGGTTCCACAGGTAACTTAAGTGCGGCGCACTTTGACAGGCCATCTGCAATGGCGTTCTGAGCTCTTGGAACATGTTCCATTTGTAGGCCGTCAAAGTGCTCTTCTAGCTTTTTCACTTCGTTGACGTAAGCTTCCATCAACGGACTCTGATAACTCTTGTTTACTTGGCAGGCGACAAGCTGTGAGTCACCCCTGACAATGAGCTTCTTGATCCCAAGGTCTGCCGCGATCCGGAGACCGGCAAGCAAGCCCTCATACTCTGCAGTATTGTTTGTTGCTTGCTCCTTGGGAAAGTGCATCTAGACTACGTACTTGAGGTGCTCTCCGGTGGGTGCGACAAGCAGCACACCAGCGCCTGCGCCTTGCAGCGAAAAGGCACCATCAAAGTACATCAGCCACTCTTTGCTTGCTTCCTTGTCGGGGATGCTCGTTTCTGGAATTTCTTCATCCGGTGTTGGCGTCCATTCTGCTATGAATTCTACCAATGCTCTGCTCTGGATAGTTGAGGTACTTTCAAATTTGAGGCCAAAGCTTGACAGTTCCAGTGCCCACTCAACAATCCTGCCTGTCGCTTCTGGATTCTGCAGTATCCTCTTCAGCGGAAAGCGAGTGACAACTGTGATCTCATGTGCTTGGAAGTAATGGCGCAGCTTTCTCGAGGCCATGAGAAGGCCGAAAAGCAATTTCTGCACGCCAGAGTACCTTGACCTAGCCCCCTGCAGAAGGGAACTGACAAAGTAAACTGGGCGCTGCACCATCTTCTTGTGTATCTCGTCGTGCATCTGCGCAGATCCATCTTTGTCGGGACCAGAGCTTGTCGGGGAAGCCCCCTACTTGTCGCTGGATGCGCTTGCCGTGGTTGCTGGCTCATCATCTGCCTCCCTCTCTGCTACTAACGCAGCACTAACCACTTGATTGGTTGCCGCTATGTACAGCAGCAACTTCTCTTGTGGCTTAGGTGCGACAAGTATTGGAGGGGAGGACAGGTATCTCTTCAGGTCTTGCAGCGCAACCTCCGCTTCCGGAGTCCATTTCATTGGACCTGCCTTTTTCAATAATTTGAAAAACGGCAGGGCGCGCTCAGCAGATCAAGAGATAAACCTGCTGAGAGCAGCCACACAACCGGCAAGCCTTTGTACATCTTTGACACGCTTGGGCTTCAATCTGCTCAATGGCCTTGATCTTGTCGGGATTGGCTTCAATTCCTCGTTGAGACACAAAGAACCCGAGAAGCTTGCCGGAGGGAACTCCAAACACACACTTCTCTGGGTTGAGCTTGAGACTGATCTTGCGCAGATTTGCAAAGGTCTCGTCTAGATCTTGAATCAAGGTTGCTCTGTCCTTGCTCTTGACCACTATGTCATCCATGTAGGCCTCCACATTTCTGTGTATTTGCGGCTCAAGAGCGACATGGACTACTCTTGCGAATGTTGAACCAGCATTTTTTAATCCGAAAGGCATTCGTACGAAACAGTACGTGCCACATGGAGTAATAAATGCGGTTTTCTCCTCATCCTCTTCTGCCATGAAGATCTGATGGTATCCTGAGTATGCGTCAAGAAATGAAAGCAAATCACATCCGGCTGTGGAGTCAACAATCTGGTCAATGCGCGGCAAAGGAAATGGGTCTTTGGGACAAGCTTTGTTAACATCGGTAAAATCGATACAAAGTCTCCATTTCCCGTTTGCCTTGCGCACGACTACAGGATTGGCCAACCACGTAGGATGGAGCACTCCTCTGACAAGGCCTGCTGCTTCCAGTTTCTTGATCTCTTCTGCAATGAATTGTTGGCGCTCCACTACCTGCTTCCTGACCTTCTGCTTGACGGGCCACGCATGAGGACAAACGGCAAGGTGGTGCTCAATTACTTTCCTGGGAACACCGGGGATGTCAGACGGTTGCCATGCAAACACATCGACATTCGCCCGCGGGAAAGCAACGAGCGCGCTTTCCTATTTAGGATCAAGCGTGGCACTGATGGTGAAGGTACCACCAGTGCCGTCCTCCTTGGCGGACACCTTCTTCGTCTCTGGCGGAGCTGCCATCGTCTTCTTACACTTGCCGGTGGAGCTCGATGGTGCGTCCTCGACGACAGCGCAGCACTCCGAAGAGGTGCGCTTGCCGGAGTGGGCATCAGAACTCTTGCCGGACTTAGTCTTCTTCCCCCCGGGAGCTTCAGCGGCAAGTGTCTTGCGATCTGGTGCGGCTGCTGCTTCCTGGTAGAGCTTGTCGGCACAGATAAGGGCATCCTTCTTGTCGCCGGGGACAGAGATGACGCTTATCGGGCCTGGCATCTTCAGCATGTTGTATGCATAATGAGAGGCTGCCATGAACTTGGCGAGTGCTGGACGGCCAAGTATTCCATTGTAAGGCAATGGAATATCGGCAACGTCAAATGTGACCCTCTCAGTCCTGAAGTTGAGCTCGCTGCCGAATGTTACTGGCAGCGTGACCTTCCCCTTCGGCTTGCTCCTTCCCGGATTGATTCCTTGGAACATGTCGGTCTCTTCGAGCTCGCTGTCAGGGATCTGGAGTTTTTGGAGCACAGCGGAGGAGATCAGGTTCAAACCGGCCCCGCCGTCAACTAGCATCTTGGTGACCTTGAGGTTGCGGATAGTTGGTGAAACCAACATCGGCAAACACCCGACTGCAGTTGTGCGATCAGGGTGGTCCTCAATGTCAAAGATGATAGGCGTGCTGGACCATCTCAGAAGTTTGCGCGATTCGACAGGTGGTTCCACTGCATTGACTTCCCGCACCCACTGCTTGAGTTGGCGGTGTGAAGTATGCAGGGAAGCGCCGCCGTCAATGCACAAGACCTCTGTGGCTTTCTGAAACTCCTGCTCACTGGTCTCGACATCATCCATGTCTTCGTCGTCGTCGTCGTCTTCGTCGTTGTCGCGGCCCCGGGGAGGTCTGTCTCCTTGCCGCTGCTTGGCCTTGCCGCGGCGTCCTCCCCGGCCGGCATGCTTCTTACCGGATTCTCCAGCACCTCCTTGGGCCCTCTCCTTGTCTCGCCGCTCGTACTCAGCCTTTTGCTGTTGGACAAGTTGCTCGACCTTTTTGCAGCTCTGGAGGTCATGGCCCTTGGTGCGGTGAATCTTACAGTACTGCTTGTCGGAGCCGTCCTTCTTGTCGGCGACCGCCACAACCTGGCAGTTGGCGCACGCGGCAATCTCCTTGCCGGAGCTACCAACCTTGGCCTGCTTGGCGCCACCTTCGTTGCCGGACTGCTCAACGACTAGCACCTCTTTGCCATTCTTCTTCCTGTTCCGCCGCCGGTTTTTCTTTGCCGGGGCAGTATCCTCACTGTCAGATCCTTCTGCTCCGGTCTTCTCTCCGGGGAGTCTCCTCCCTTCCTTAGCACGTGCACATTTGTCGGCCAGGGCGTACAGCTCACTGACGTCTCTGATCCTGCACATCTCCATCTCCTCCCGCATCCTGCGGTTATGCACATTCTGGTGGAACGCGCTGATAACCGCGGCGGGGTGGACGTCTGGGATGTTATACTGTACACGGCTGAACCTTTGAATGTACTTGCGCAGGGGCTCTCCTTCCTTCTGGGCGAGCAGATGAAGATCACTCTCTTGTCCATGAGGTTTGTGGCCGCCTGTCAAGGCGCCAACAAACTGATGGCATAGATCTGCCCAGGAGGATATGGAGTTGTCCGGCAAATGCATGAGCCAGGACCTGACGTTAGGCTTGAGCACCAACGGGAAGTAGTTGGCAAGGATCTTGTCGTCTCGCCCCCCGGCAGCCTGCACCGCGATGGTGTAGATGCTGAGGAACTCCGACGGATGCGTCTTGCCGTCGTACTTCTCTGGTACATCTGGTTTGAAATTCTTCGTACTGGGCCACTGGACTTGCCGCGGCTCACGAGTGAACGCAGGGCATCCTACCGCGTACGGCAAGTCGCCTGGTTCCCCTGGCGCGCCAAAGATGCCGGGGTACTGATCCACGGGCACCTATGGGACCAGCGGACCGGGTCCCTTTCGGTTCGGCGGGGGCGGAGATCGTGCAAAGAGCAAATCGAGGCGATGCACGCGAGCGATTTACCCAGGTTCGGGCCGCACGGATGCGTAAAACCCTACTCCTGCCTTGTGGTTTGTATTGATTTCTAGCTCGGGAGCGCGGAGTGCTACAGTACACACCAGCAGCTAGCAAGACCGAGCGTGAGTGTTCTCTGAAATGGCTAACCCCCCTCCACGTTGCACACGGGCCTCCTTTTATATGCTCAAGGGGTTACCGACAGGTGGCAACGGAGGTAAAGGGCAAAAATGGAAAGGTGCTGTGGTAGGCACAGCTACCTGCTACAGTGTAGCATACCTAACCCTGACGGCAGGGGATAAGGGCAATAAATGCCCGTCTGTGTCATCTAAATAGTGCAAAAAGAGACCGCCAGGGACGCCACCGTTCGCCACGATGGCGATCTTGTCAGCGCCGCTTGCCACCGCACGCCACTGGCTGCACAGCCTCCCGCCACGTACGCCTGGAAGGGCCCCAGAGCGACACGTTGGTGGATGTGCTAGAGCGCGGGCCCAGAGAGGTGGCTCGCCGCGGCAAGCGCCTTGCCGCTGTCGTTGTCTTGTCGCTTCCGGGAGCTTGTCGCTCACCGGGCCTTGCCGGGGCGCGTGGTGCACCGCGGCAAGTTCCTTGAAATGCCTTGGGTGGCCTTCCCGGCAAGCTCCTCTTGCCGGGGTCTTGAGATGCTTTTGATAGCCTTCCCGGCAAGCTCCTCTTGCCGGGGTCTTGTCTTCTTAGCTTGGACACTTTGTTCTTGAATGGCTCCAAAAGAACCACGGAGGACCTTGGCGGTCACCCGGCAAGCCTTGCCGCAGGATGCTGCGACTGCCCGTGCACAATTTCGGGATACTAGGGTACCCCTACTCTAGTACACCGACACCAGCTTAGCTAATAATTTCTTAAGATCACTCCTATCATTGCAAGCAAGAAAATCTCTAGCAGATTCTTCATCCATAACATAGCCCTCAGGCACAATAGGTAATTCATATCTAGGGGGAGAATCTTCATCATCACTTTCCTCAATATTATCAGTTTCAATAATTTCCTTCTCTCTAGCCCTAGCAAGTTGTTCATCAAGAAATTCACCAAGTGGCACAGTAGTATCAAGCATGGAAGTAGTTTCATCATAAGTATCATGCATAGCAGAAGTGGCATCATCAATAACATGCGACATATCAGAATTAATAGCAGAAGCAGGTTTAGGTGTCGCAAGCTTACTCAAAACAGAAGGTGAATCAAGTGCAGAGCTAGATGGCAGTTCCTTACCTCCCCTCATAGTTGAGGGATAAATCTTGGTTCTTGGATCTTTCAAGTTCTTCATAATGATAAGGAGATATAAATCCCAAGTGACTCAAAGAATAGAGCTATGCTCCCTGGCAACGGCGCCAGAAAATAGTCCTGAGAACCCACAAGTATAGCGGATCGCAACAGTTTTCGAGGGTAGAGTATTCAACCCAAATTTATTGATTCGACACAAGGGGAGCCAAAGAATATTCTCAAGTATTAGCAGCTGAGTTGTCAATTCAACCACACCTGGATAACTTAATATCTGCAGCAAAGTATTTAGTAGCAAAGTAATATGATAGTAGTGGTAACGGTAGCAAAAGGTAACGGTAGCAAAAGTAATACTTTTGGGTTTTATAGTGATGGTAACAATAGCAACGGAAAGTAAATGAGCGGAGAACAATATATGGAAAGCTCGTAGGCAATGGATTGGTGATAGAGAATTATGTCGGATGTGATCGATCATGTAACAGTCATAACTTATGGTGACACAGAACTAGCTCCACTTCATCAATGTAATGTAGGCATGTATTCCGAATATAGTCATACGTGCTTATGGAAAAGAACTTGCATGACATATTTTGTCCTACCCTCCCATGGCAGCGGGGTCCTATTGGAAACTAAGGGATATTAAGGCCTCCTTTTAATAGAGTACCAGACCAAAGCATTAACACATAGTGAATACATGAACTACTCAAACTACAGTCATCACCGGTAAGTATCCCGATTATTGTCACTTCGGGGTTAATGGATCATAACACATAATAGGTGACTATAGACTTGCAAGATAGGATCAAGAACTCTCATATATTAATGAAAACATAATAGGTTCAGATCTGAAATCATGGCACTCGGGCCCTAGTGACAAGCATTAAGCATAGCAAAGCCATAGCAACATCAATCTCAGAACATAGTGGATACTAGGGATCAAACCCTAACAAAACTAACTTGATTACATGATAAATCTCATCCAACTCATCACCGTCCAGCAAGCCTACGATGAAATTACTCACGCATGGCGGTGAGCATCATGAAATTGGCGATGGAGGATGGTTGATGATGATGATGGCGACGGATTCCTCTCTCCGGAGCTCCGAACGGACTCCAGATCAACCCTCCCGAGAGAGTTTAGGGCTTGGCGGCGGCTCTATATCGTAAAACGCGATGAATCTTTCTCTCTGGTTTTTTCTCCCCGAAAGTGAACATATGGAGTCAGGGTTGAGGTCGGTGGAGCGTCAGGGGGCCCATGAGGCAGGGGGCGCGCCCAGGGGGTAGGGCGCGCCCCCTGATGAAGCTATGTACCTAGGGTAGGGTCATAGACCTGACCTAGACATCCTCCCCTAGGACATCACCCTAAAGCCAGGATCATTCAAAGGGTACCATCATCCAATCGACCAGAGACATTCCACTCGGAAGAATCAATGTCACTCGACCTTCGCGGAAGTCACTCGACAGACAGAAGAGCTAAAGCCACTTTGCATGAGCAACGGTCGGGCATTTACTTATAGGCTTAATTGTCATTTAGAGCTCTTTAGTGTGGGCGTTACCAATAGCGTTCTCTCTTCAATATACCTTAAACCCTCTGTGACGTGGGCTGGCTGGGGTCCTGGCGCACTCTATATAAGCCACCCCCCTCCACAGGCACAAGGGTTCGCACCCCCTATAACTCACACGCATATAATCCAGTCGACCGCCTTCGGGCTCCGAGACGTAGGGCTGTTACTTCCTCCGAGAAGGGCCTGAACTTGTAAAACTCGCGTGTACAACTCCTCCATAGCTAGGATCTTGCCTCTACATTCCTACACCCCATTCTACTGTCAGACTTAGAACCACGACAGTTGGCGCCCACCGTGGGGCAGGTGTCTTAGCGACTTGTTGGAGAAGTTGCCATTTTTCCAATCCACATCAACATGGTTTCAGGTGGAGGTTTGGCCGAGGGCCACGAGATCCGTTTCGGCGCGCTCGTATTCGTAGCCGACGACTCCGCTTGGCTCCAAGAAGCGCCACTCGACGTCGAGGCGCTCCCCGTCCGCGGGGCAATGCACTTCCGCGCGTGCGTCTGGGGCGTCCTCCTACGGCAGCCGTCGACTCAGTATCGGTCGGCTCCTGTGTTGACCTCACTCCCTGCAGCCCGCCGGAAAAAACGTTCCGGTCGATCGAGGCTTCCGCGGTGGGTGAGGCATGCGGTGGCTCGCAAGTCGGCCACCCCCCAAGTCGCGGCAATCGAGCCCGACGAAACTCCATACGGCCTGTTCGACTGGCTCCGTAGAAACTGCATCTGAGTGCAACAGCAGCGACCCCGTGGCGGAAGTTTCGATGGTCAATGGACCACGCAGTCCTCCTGGATTCACCCGTGAAGGCGAAGGCGATGGGGGCGGCGATCTGTCGCATGTTCACAAAGAGTACCACCCTGAACCCCTCTCTTCGCAGCGGAGGGAAGAACTTCGCCGCCGGAACATGGATACTCTTCACACTCCTATCGTTGGAGAAACCCCTGAGGCCCAGGCCTTGGAGGAGGCGCGCCTGGCCAACTTGGTTGAGCGCACTCGACTGGAGAACCTCCAGCGCGCACTCGACGAGCGTGCTCGGCAACGTATCCCCGAGTCCAGTCGACGTCAACTTTTTCCGCCTCCGACTCAGGTATACCAAACTCCGATCCAGAATCTTGCAGCTACAACCCAAATATATAGCAGAGTCAATTCAGCCTTCCCAGTCAGAAGCTGGTCGAGGTTTGGCGCAGATCCGGGCTTTGCTCCGAGCAGCGGGGGAGCAGAATACAACAGTATCTCAGTCGCGGATTAGGGTCCATAGCAGATCCATGGTTGCAGACATAGTCCAGTCAGCTCACAGCCCGAGATCGCCCCTGAGGCGCGAGGGACATGGGGACCGGCAAGATCAGTACAGAAACCGTGAGCAGTATGATCACCGACTCAATCACGATGATCGTCGTCGAGTGCCCACGCCTCCCCCAAGGAGTGGGTCATACGTGCCTCGGCAGCATGATGACAGACGTCCTCACAGTGGTGGACGAAGGATTCCAGTTGACCCTAGAGAACTGGGCTTTGATGCGAGATCTATTCTCGCTCAGGGTCTGGTTGACAGAAACAGAGCTCACAGAGCTGTCCACGACAGAGATTTTCCAACCAACAGCAGAGTGCATGTCTCATGTCCAGAGTGCTTCAGCAGAGCCATCAGAGCTGCGGTGATTCCTCCCAACTTCAGGTTGGCGACTAGAGTCAGTAAGTTCACTAGTGAGTCCAAGCCTGACACTTGGCTTGATGTTTACCGAGTGGCTGTACAGATTGGTGGTGGCAACGATGAAGTTGCCATGAAGCATCTCCCTTTGATGTTAGAGGGCTCGGCCAGACCGTGGCTGAATCAGTTAGCGTCTGGTAGTATTTATACTTGGGAAGATCTTGCGCGTGTATTTGTCAGAACATTTGAAGGTACTTGCAAATGACCAGCAGGGCTGACAGAATTACAGTGTTGCGTTCAGAAACCGAATGAAACTCTGAGAGATTATATCCAGAGGTGGATCACATTACACCATACAGTGGAGAATGTGTCAGATCACCAAGCAATTTGTGCCTTCAAAGAAGGCGTTAAGTATCGGGAATTGAATCTGAAATTCGATTGGACAGGAGATATGACTCTGACTCGGATGATGGATATTGCCACCAAATACGCCAATGGTGAAGAGGAAGACCAACTCCGGAGTGGCAAGCACAAAACAGTCGCCCATGAAACCGGAGGAGGGAACTCTAGTCGGAAGCAAAAGCGCAAAGCCGAGCCAGCTGCTCCTGGAGAAGCCTTAGCCGTGACTCAAGGAAAGTTCAAAGGGAAACCCAAAGGACCGTGGAGCCCCAAGAAAGTAAAAGATCAAGATGGAAATGATGTTCTAGATTTACCATGCCACATTCACACTAAGAAAGATGAAGAGGGTAATTTCATTTACCCGAAGCATACCACTCGACAGTGTCGACTCCTAATCCAGCAATTCCGAGAGAAATAGCCCAAGGAAAAGGAGAAGGAAACTGACAAAGTTGAGGATGAGGAAGAGGACGATGATGGTTACCCCCACGTCAATTCCACTCTGATGATTATCGCTGATGTTGAGAGTAAGAGTCGACTGCAAGTCATCAAGGGAGAGGTGAATATGGTCGCTCCGGTGACACCCAGTTATTTGAAATGGTCTCAAACTGCCATTACATTTGACCAGTCCGATCACCCAGCACACATAGCCACCCTTGGGAGGCAAGCGCTGGTGGTCGACCCAGTAGTCGAAGGCACTCGATTGACTATGGTTCTGATGGACGGTGGCAGTGGTCTGAATATACTGTATGCGGAGACGTTGAAAGGAATGGGCATTCCGATGTCCACACTCAGTGAAAGCAATATGAGTTTCCATGGAGTTATTCCTGGCAAGAAGGCTGCGTCACTCGGCCAGATCGCCCTTGATGTAGTTTTTGGTGATTCCAAGAATTACCGCAAAGAAAAGTTGACATTTGAAGTCGTGGACTTCCAGAGTGCTTATCATGCTATTCTGGGCAGGCCAGCTTATGCACGTTTTATGGCTCGACCATGTTACGTGTACCTCAAGTTGAAGATGCCTGGTCATAAAGGGGTGATCACTTGTAACATCCCAAATTTTCAATTTGGAATGTTATACATTAGATCATCATGCATATCATATTTTACTTGCTTTGGGTTTTGATCCTAGAAAATTCTAAGCAACTCAAGGACCCACGGAGAGAGTTGGGGATTTCGTTATTTTCATATTTGAGTTTTCTCAAATTTTGAGAATAGGATCATTTGATTTTATTTATTTTATCATCAATTATTTCTATTACAAAAATATGAGAGAGGGAATAAAATGACTTTCCCAAAATATAGAAATATTGAGGATTTAATAAAAAAATCAAATAGTTTTATTTCGGAGTTTTTTGTTGTTTTTATTTGAATTAGGAAAAATGCGCGTTTTTCAAAATTGTATTTAGGGCCCAAATAAATGTTCACTTTGTCGGGCTTGATTTTAGAAGCCCGGCAAAATTTATTTTGGGATTTTTGGAGTCCGTTTAGTATTTCTTTTTATTTTTCTTCCGAGCGAAAAAAAAAAACGCAACCGACTATGGGCCGTACTCGGCCAGGACTCCGCCTGGCCGGGGGGCTTTATAAGCCGCGCCTCGGGCCCGAGCCAGCCCACCAGCAGCCGCCGCCCGAACCCTAACCCTAGCCGCGCCCAGCCCCAGCCCCGCCGCCGCCGCCGCCACCAGCCGCCGCTGCCCCGCCGCCGATTCGCCGGAGCCGCGCGTCGCCCGAGGTTCGCCGCACCTCAAATTTCATGCCGTAAAAAAAATCCGTTAGTCGTTTTTCTTTTTCATCGGATTTTCCGCGGTTATTTTCTGATCGCGATTTCCGATCCAATTTTCGTTTTAGTTTTTCTTTTCGCTCGTTTATCGGAATCAGGCGATTCAAGCGCCTGGAGTTTCGTCTCGAAACCCTCTATCCGAATAATCAACTTAAACAAGTTTTTGCTACTGTAAAATTTGACTTAGGTTCAGATTACTAGAATGAAGTTGTTTTCTTTCGCCGTTTGACTTTCTTTGCTTCGTTCGATTTGATTCTTTTTGCCAACCGGAGTTCTTAAGTTGAACCTTCTGGTTAGATCTCTTATTTGAGTTTTACCTGTGCATTAGATGAGTACTTATTGTATGCTTGTTTGTTTGCCTGCGATCGAGTACCCGGAGTGCGCCGCCTGTTACTTCGAATCGTTAGGTTTCACAGATCATCAGCAAGGCAAGTAACACTTTGATCATACCTTTTCTACAACCCAGTTTTTTTGCATTAGATCAATCTTCACACATTGCATGATTAGGATCTAATTAAACTGTGGGATGGGAAGTAGATGAGGTAGTACCTATTACCTATTTATTATCAAACCTTTGGGAGTTACTTCTACCTTTGCTTATTATGCCATGCTATGCTAGTAGACGTGGATTGGGTGAGTGAAATACATGACAGATGTGAGATTGATAATTAATGGTTTATCTAAGGTGGCAACTTAAACACACATCTGGGTGGATTGAGGCACCTGGGTATTACAGGACATGCCTGTTTTCTTTTGGACCGCCACCCAGGCTCAAAGGGATCATGAGATTTTTCAAACTAGAAACTTCCGTGTGCGGCCACAAGCCATTATGGGCTTTGGCATAGTTGATTAAGTCGTGCGAACTCTTACAGGGTAGACTAGCAGATGTAGGGGAAAGTAGGTGTACCGGTCTATCCATCGTAAGGTGCTAGCGCTTCTAAAAGACTATGTCTCGGTCATCCGTTTCTCAAACACCATGTAGTGAGAGAAATCCAATGGAGGCGATCGAGTCTTGTGGGGAAAAGTGCGCAAACCTCTGCAGAGTGTAACAAACTAATCATGATTAGCCGTGTCCCCGGTTATGGACATCTTGAGTATCTAGTATCTGGATTATCATGTGAATCTCAACATGTTACTCTAAAATTAATGTTGTTGGGTTAATGATGATGCTTAATTGGGGATTGAGAATGCTGTCAACCATTCTCAATGTTTAACAACCACCATGATAGTAATTAAATTTATTCCTTTTGAAGTAGGGAAAATTGGCTTTATGCAAAACTGTAACCATAGAGCTTTCCACCAGCCAAATATGCATATAGTATAGCTGTTGCATTCCATTACTCTCTATGTGTTACCTTGCCAGCATATTCCATGTGCTGACACGTTTTTGGGCTGCAACGTTAATGTTGCAGACTTTTCAGACGACGATTAAGGAGTTTTAGGTCATGGTTCTATACTCAGTGATGCTGTTGGAGTTGATGGACTCACTTATCTTCCAAGCCTTCCGCTGTTATTATTATTAGATGGCCTTAAGCCATATTTATTGTAATAAGTTCTCTTTTGAGACACTCGATGTAATAAGTGTGTGATTGCTACTCTGCTATAAATCCTCCGAGTACTGTGTGGTGTCAGCATTACTGATCCAGGGATGACACCGGAGCACAGAGATCAGACTGTTTGAGGTCTGGTCGTTACAGAGATGGTATCAGAGCACACGCTGACTGTAGGACACGACCACTAAGCTAAAGACCTAGATCACTACTCACTCTCTTCTCTTCTGACCTCTCATCTTTTCTACTCTTTAGGATGGCAGATGCAAGGAACAAGTTCACCCAACCGGATGAAGATACACCCTTTGGACGCCACTTGAAGGAAGTCACTAGATACCTGAACATAGGAGTACCAAGCTTCACAGGAACCTACAACGCCACTTTACCTGAAGAAGAGCGCTGGATGATTCAAGTTCAAGTTCCAGGAAGGACGTTCATGCCAGTCACTGAGCCCATAGAGTTTTCTTTTGATGCACCAACTTGGAGTCTAGGAAAGAGTATGGCAGCTCACATCGCCATGGGACGCATTGGAGAAGTCTACCGCAAGGATCTTAAGGATACTATATACCAGATTTGTGGGCGCCGAGATGAACACTGGGAGATGATTAACACCAGGAAAGATAGATCAATTGCAGCTTTCATTCAGGAGTTAAATCAGCACATTCGACGATAGGAGAATCAGATGTGCGCCGACATGATAGATCTGAAGAAGGCTAAGACTAGAATCAAGGAACTGGAGGAAGAACTCAAGGCTACACGCGAAGATTATGAAGAAGAAATTGAAGTATTGGTGGAGAAGAATGACGACCTGATCAAGAAGATTGGAATATTTATGGGAGGCCCGACACCAGTAGATGAAGATGAAGAACCCAAGGAGATTAGCCCGGAAGACTACATCATCATTGACGACACCGACTCGGAACAAGATAGTAGCAATGATGATTATGTTGATGAAGCAGGAGCAGATATCATGGAGTCTACAACCGTAGAATATTTCTAGTAGACCACCTCATCAGTAGTAGTAGTCCACCATGTAAATATAGTAGTCCGAGCACTTTGCGATAGTTAGATCGATTGTATGCCTTTGTTTGTTTGAATGAAGTGAATTGTTTGCTTTTGCCTCATGTGCATATGGGTAGTGTTTTCTCTTTAGACCCCCTCTATTCTTATATCTCATCTCTGTTGGGGAACGTAGAAATAATTCAAAATTTTCCTACGTGTCACCAAGATCAATCTATGGAGTCATCTAGCAACGAGGGAGGAGCGGATCTACATACCCTTGTAGATCGCGCGCGGAAGCGTTCAAGAGAACGGGGTTGATGGAGTCGTACTCGTCATGATCCAAATCACCGATGATCCTAGCGCCGAACGGACGGCACCTCCGCGTTCAACACACGTACGGAGCAGCGACGTCTCCTCCTTCTTGATCCAGCAAGGGGGGAGGAGAGGTTGATGGAGATCCAGCAGCACGACGGCGTGGTGGTGGAAGTAGCGGGATTCCAACAGGGCTTCGCCAAGCGCTGCGGGAGGAGGGAGATGTGTCATGGGAGGGAGAGGGAGGCGCCAGGGCTTAGGTGTGGCTGCCCTCCCTTCCCCCCACTATATATAGGGCCAAGGGAGAGGGGGGCGCAGCCTTGGCCCTTCCTCCAAGGAAGGGTGCGGCCAGGGAGGAGTCCATCCTCCCCAAGGCACCTAGGAGGTGCCTTCCCCCTTTAGGACTCTTTCTTTCCCTTATCTCTTGGCACATGGGCCTCTTGGGGCTGGTGCCCTTGGCCCATATAGTCCAAGGCGCACACCCCTACAGCCCATGTGGCCCCCCGGGGCAGGTGGACCCCCTTGGTGGACCCCGGACCCCTTTCGGCACTCCCGGTACAATACCGATAATGCGCGAAACTTTTCCGGCGACCAAAACAAGACTTCCCATATATAAATCTTTACCTCCGAACCATTTCGGAACTCCTCGTGATGTTCGGGATCTCATCTGGGACTCCGAACAACTTTCAGGTTACCGCATACTAATATCTCTATAACCCTAGCGTCACCGAACCTTAAGTGTGTAGACCCTACGGGTTCGGGAGACATGCAGACATGACCGAGATGACTCTCCGGTCAATAACCAACAGCGGGATCTGGATACCCATGTTGGCTCCCACATGTTCCACGATGATCTCATCGGATGAACCACGATGTCAAGGACTTAATCAATCCCGTATACAATTCCCTTTGTCTAGCGGTACGATACTTGCCCGAGATTCGATCGTCGGTATCCCGATACCTTGTTCAATCTCGTTTCCGGCAAGTCTCTTTACTCGTTTTGTAACACATCATCCCGTGATCAACTCCTTGATCACATTGTGCACATTATAATGATGTCCTACCGAGTGGGCCCAGAGATACCTCTCCGTTTACACGGAGTGACAAATCCCAGTCTCGATTCGTGCCAACCCAACAGACACTTTCGGAGATACCTGTAGTGTACCTTTATAGCCACCCAGTTACGTTGTGACGTTTGGCACACCCAAAGCACTCCTACGGTATCCAGGAGTTGCACAATCTCATGGTCTAAGGAAACGATACTTGACATTAGGAAAGCTTTAGCACATGAACTACATGATCTTGTGCTAGGCTTAGGATTGGGTCTTGTCCATCACATCATTCTCCTAATGATGTGATCCCGTTATCAACGACATCCAATGTCCATGGCCAGGAAACCGTAACCATCTATTGATCAACGAGCTAGTCAACTAGAGGCTTACTAGGGACATGGTGTTGTCTATGTATCCACACATGTATATGAGTTTCCTATCAATACAATTATAGCATGGATAATAAACGATTATCATGAACAAGGAAATATAATAATAACTAATTTATTATTGCCTCTAGGGCATATTTCCAACAATCTCTTCTAAACCTCAGATGCCTCCGAGACGTGACCCCGGATTTGCCTTTCCGCTGGAGCTCACCCAGTTGATCCAGCAGCAGATCACCTTGATGCAGTTGCTAGTCCAGAATCAGAATCAGAGGAACAACAACAACAACCCACCACCACCACCACCTGTTGACCACGTAGCCCGTTTTCTTAGGCTGAATCCGCCGGTGTTTTCCAGTAGCACCGAGCCGATAGTAGCAGATGATTGGCTCCGCAAGACAGCTAGGGAGTTGACCACAGCAGGATGAACAGATGAGGAGAAGGTTAAGTTTGTCGCACATCAGTTAGAAGGACCCGCAGCATCATGGTGGGAGAATTCCACAGCCACCTTTCCAGTCGACACTGTCACATGGGATCAATTTCAGTAGGCTTTCCGTACTGCCCATGTTTCAGCAGGAGCTATGGCCATGAAGAAGCATGAGTTTCACAACTTGCGCCAAGGAGGACGGACAGTTGGCCAGTATGTGGAGGAGTTTAGTAAGCTAGCACGTTATGCCCCAGACGACGTTGCTACGGATGCAGCTAAGCAGGAGAAGTTCCTGGAAGGACTGAATGATGAGTTGAGTATGCAGTTGATGGTAGCCACCTTCAACAACTACCAGGAGTTGGTAGACCGTGCTCTTATGATTGAAGGGAAGCAGCAGCAAATTGAGAACCGCAAGAGGAAGTATGGACAAGGAAAGTATAATTCAGGAGCTCAGCAGAAGCCACGTTTTACCCCTAGACCGGGAGGACATTTTCAGCATACCCATGGAGTAGGTAGCTCGCACAATCACAATGGCACCAAGAATGGTAATGGGAATGGAGGAAGCAATGGCCAGAACCGCAGCACCCCATCAACTCCAGCCAAGAGAGATCTGAGTCAAGTCACCTGTTTCAAGTGTTCCAAGACCGGACATTATGCCAATGAATGTCCTGAAGGCCAAAATGGCAATGGAAGCTCTGGAAAGAAGCCGAACCCTTTCAACAGGGGACAGGTGAACCACGTTAATGTGGAGGAGGTTGAAGCTCAGCCCGATGCAGTAATAGGTAAGTTTTTGGTTAAGTCATTTACTGCACTCGTTCTTTTTGATACTAGTGCATCGCATTCATACATATCAAGGGGATTTATGGAAAAGTATAGCCTACCCACTAGGGTTCTCAAAACACCTATGCTAGTAAGCTCACCAGGAGCAGAGTACATGGCCAGTCAAGGATGTTTTCAAGTGCCATTAAGTATAGGACGGCATGTTTTCCCAACAGATTTAATTATTCTAGAATCCCAAGGTCTAGATGTGATTCTTGCTATGGATTGGCTGTCGATGTATGGAGGAAACATCGATTGTGCTAGTAAGTCAATTTTGCTTACCACCCCAGAAGGGAGAAGGATCAAGTATGTATCCCGGCATGCGCCAAACAAGACACAAGTAAATTCATTAACAGGAGTTGTGCAGGCAGAAGTACCAGTGGTAAGGGAATTCCCTGATGTATTTCTAGAGGAGTTGCCAGGCATGCCACCGGATAGAGATATTGAGTTCTTAATTGAGCTATTGCCAGGCACAGGGCCAATACCAAAGAGACCATATAGGACGCCAGCAAAGGATTTGGTGGAAATTAAGAAACAGATTAAGGAGATACTGCATAAAGGTTACATTCGCCCAAGTTCTTCACCTTGGGGATCACCAGTACTATTAGTAGAGAAGAAGGATGGATCGTTAAGGATGGTTGTTGATTATCGAGGATTGAATGAAGTAACAATCAAGAACAAGTACCCTCTACCAATGATCAATGATCTGTTTGATCGATTGCAAGGAGCTAAAGTGTTTTCCAAGATCGATTTGCGATCAGGGTACCACCAGTTGAAGATTCGAGAACAGGATATTCCGAAGACAGCTTTTACCACCAGGTATGGGCTATATGAGTATACCGTTATGTCATTTGGTCTGACTAACGCGCCTGCCTGTTTTATGAACATGATGAACAAAGTGTTTATGGAGTTTTTGGATAAGTTCGTCGTAGTGTTCATTGATGATATCCTGGTTTATTCAAAGAATGAAGAGGAACATAAGGAGCATTTGCGTTTGGTACTTGGAAAGCTCAGAGAACATCAATTATATGCCAAGTTCAACAAATGTGAGTTTTGGTTGAAGGAAGTAGGATTCCTCGGACATGTTATATCTGGAGAAGGTATAGTTGTTGATCCCACTAAAGTTGATACCATGACCAAGTGGGAAGCCCCAACTACCGTTGGAGAGATCCGGAGTTTTCTTGGACTCGCAGGATACTACCGGAGGTTTATTGAAATTTTTTCAAAGATTTCGAAGCCTATGACGGAGTTGTTGAAGAAAGATACCAAGTTCAAATGGACTGAGCAGTGTGAGGCTAGTTTCCAGGAGTTGAAGAAACGCTTGGTTACCTCACCAGTGTTGATTTTGCCAGATCAAACCAAGGATTATGAGGTGTATTGCGACTCTTCACGTCGAGGACTTGGAGCAGTGCTTATGCAGGAAGGGAGAGTTGTTTCATATGCCTCAAGACAACTGAAGCCCCATGAGTTGAATTACGCTACGCATGATTTGGAGTTAGCCGTAGTGCATGCCTTGAAGACATGGAGACATTTCCTCATCGGAAATCATTGTGAGGTGTACACGGATCACAAGAGTTTGAAGTACATTTTCACACAGAAGGATTTGAACCTCAGACAAAGGAGATGGTTGGAGCTCATCAAGGATTATGATATGAAATTGCATTATCATCCCGGGAAGGCTAATGTAGTAGCTGATGCATTAAGCCGCAAGAGCCATGTCAATACGTTAATGACGGGAGAAATACCCAAGGAGTTAGCAGAAAATCTTCGTGAACTATGTTTGGAAATAGTTCCGAGAGGCTATGTAGCAACGTTGGAAATTCAGTCAACTTTGATGGACAGAATCAGGGAAGCTCAGAAGACTGACAAGGAGATTGCTTCCATAAAGGAGAAAATGAAAGAAGGAAAAGCTAAAGGATTTCGTGAGGATGAGCACGATACTCTATGGTTTGAAGACCGTGTCTATGTGCCCAATGACCCAGAGATCAGGAAGTTAATTCTGCAAGAGGCCCATGATTCACCCTATTCGATTCACCCAGGGAATACCAAGATGTATCTGGATTTGAAGGATATTTTCTGGTGGACCGGAATGAAGAAAGAAATAGCAGAGTATGTAGCAGTTTGTGATGTATGCCAGAGAGTAAAGGCAGAGCATCAGAAGCCAGCAGGATTGTTGCAACCATTGCCGATACCCGAATGGAAGTGGGATAAGTTAGGCATGGATTTTATCACGGGATTGCCCAGGACTCGTTCAGGCTATGACTCGATTTGGGTTGTAGTCAATCGATTGACGAAAGTAGCTCATTTCATCCCAGTAAAGACCACTTATACCAGTGCTAAGTTGGCAAAAATATACATGACCAGAATAGTATGTCTGCATGGAGTTCAGAGGAGTATTGTATCAGATAGAGGAACCCAGTTTACCTCAAAGTTCTGGAAGCAGTTGCACGAAACTTTGGGAACCAGGCTAGAATTTAGTACAGCTTTTCATCCGCAGACAGATGGACAGACCGAGAGAGTCAATCAGATTTTGGAGGATATGCTGAGAGCTTGTGCGCTAGATTATGGATCTAGTTGGGACGATAATTTGCCATATGCAGAGTTCTCTTACAACAACAGTTACCAAACCAGTTTGAAGATGGCCCCTTTCGAAGCTTTGTACGGAAGGAGGTGCAGGACACCGTTGTCGTGGGACGAAGTTGGAGACCGCCAGTTGTTTGGACCTGACTTGATTAAGGAGTCTGAACAGAAAGTGAAGTGGATTCGCGATAGGCTCAAGGTAGCCCAGTCCAGACAGAAGAGTTATGCAGATTCTAAATGCAAGGAGACAGTTTACGAAGTTGGAGACAGAGCTTATCTTCGAGTATCTCCACTTCGGGGAACAAAGCGTTTTGGAGTTAAAGGGAAGTTAGCGCCATGATTTATAGGACCATATCGAATTTTGGAGCGTATGGGAGAAGTGTCCTACAAGTTGAAATTGCCCGAAGGATTGTCAGGAATTCATGATGTGTTCCACGTTTCTCAGTTAAAGAAGTGTCACGCGGAGATAGCTGACATACCATTGAGAGACACAGTGCCTTTGGAAACTATTCAGTTGGATAACGATTTGACCTACGATGAGAAACCAGTTAAGATCCTCGAGTTTGCCAGCCGAGTTACTCGCAGCAAAGTTATCAAGTTTTGCAAGGTTCAGTGGAGCCACCACACGGAGGATGAAGCCACCTGGGAACGAGAGGAAGATTTGCTCAAAGACCACCCTCACCTATTTTCTAGCCAACCCGAATCTCGAGGGCGAGATTCATCTTAAGGGGGGTAGGTTTGTAACATCCCAAATTTTCAATTTGGAATGTTATACATTAGATCATCATGCATATCATATTTTATTTGCTTTGGGTTTTGATCCTAGAAAATTCTAAGCAACTCAAGGACCCACGGAGAGAGTTGGGGATTTCGTTATTTTCATAATTGAGTTTTCTCAAATTTTGAGAATAGGATCATTTGATTTTATTTTATTTTATCATCAATTATTTCTATTACAAAAATATGAGAGAGGGAATAAAATGACTTTCCCAAAATATAGAAATATTGAGGATTTAATAAAAAATCAAATAGTTTTATTTCGGAGTTTTTTTGTTGTTTTTATTTGAATTAGGAAAAATGCGCGTTTTTCAAAATTGCATTTAGGGCCCAAATAAATGTTCACTTTGTCGGGCTTGATTTTAGAAGCCCGGGAAAATTTATTTCGGGATTTTTTGAGTCCGTTTAGTATTTCTTTTTATTTTTCTTCCGAGCGAAAAAAAACGCAACCGACTATGGGCCGTACTCGGCCAGGACTCCGCCTGGCCGGGGGGCTTTATAAGCCGCGCCTCGGGCCCGAGCCAGCCCACCAGCAGCCGCCGCCCGAACCCTAACCCTAGCCGCGCCCAGCCCCAGCCCCGCCACCGTCGCCGCCGCCCCGCCGCCGATCCGCCGGAGCCGCGCGTCGCCCGAGGTTCACCGCACCTCGAATTCCGTGCCGTAAAAAAATCCGTTCGTCGTTTTTCTTTTTCGTCGGATTTTCCGCGGTTATTTTCTGATTGTGATTTCTGATCCGATTTTCGTTTTAGTTTTTCTTTTCGCTCGTTTATCGGAATCAGGCGATTCAAGCGCCTGGAGTTTCGTCTTGAAACCCTCTATCCAAATAATCAACTTAAACAAGTTTTTGCTACTGTAAAATTTGACTTGGGTTCAGATTACTAGAACGATGTTGTTTTCTTTCGCTGTTTGACTTTCTTTGCTTCGTTCGATTTGATTCTTTTTGCCAACCGGAGTTCTTAAGTTGAACCTTCTGGTTAGATCTCTTATTTGAGTTTTACCTGTGCATCAGATGAGTACTTATTGTATGCTTGTTTGTTTGCCTGTGATAGAGTACCCGGAGTGCACTGCCTGTTACTTCGAATCGTTAGGTTTCACGGATCATCAGCAAGGCAAGTAACACTTTGATCATACCTTTTCTACAACCCAGTTTTTTTGCATTAGATCAATCTTCACACATTGCATGATTAGGATCTAATTAAACTGTGGGATGGGAAGTAGATGAGGTAGTACCTATTACCTGTTTATTATCAAACCTTTGGGAGTTACTTCTACATTTGCTTATTATGCCATGCTATGCTAGTAGACGTGGATTGGGTGAGTGAAATCCATGACAAATGTGAGATTGATAATTAATGGTTTATCTAAGGTGGCAACTTAAACACACATCTGGGTGGATTGAGGCACCTGGGTATTCCAGGACATGCCTGTTTTCTTTTGGACCGCCACCCAGGCTCAAAGGGATCATGAGATTTTTCAAACTAGAAACTTCCGTGTGCAGCCACAAGCCATTATGGGCTCTGGCATAGTTGATTAAGTCGTGCGAACTCTTACAGGGTAGACTAGCAGATGTAGGGGAAAGTAGGTGTACCGGTCTATCCATCGTAAGGTGCTAGCACTTCTGAAAGACTGTGTCTCGGTCATCCATTTCTCAAACACCATGTAGTGCGAGAAATCCAACGGAGGCAATCGAGTCTTGTGGGGAAAAGTGCGCAAACCTCTGCAGAGTGTAACAAACTAATCATGATTAGCCGTGTCCCCGGTTATGGACATCTTGAGTATCTAGTATCTGGATTATCATGTGAATCTCAACATGTTACTCTAAAATTAATGTTGTTGGGTTAATGATGATGCTTAATTGGGGATTGAGAATGCTGTCAACCATTCTCAATGTTTAACAACCACCATGATAGTAATTAAATTTATTCCTTTTGAAGTAGGGAAAAATTGGCTTTATGCAAAACTGTAACCATAGAGCTTTCCACCAGCCAAATATGCATATAGTATAGCTGTTGCATTCCATTACTCTCTATGTGTTACCTTGCCAGCATATTCCATGTGCTGACCCATTTTCGGGCTGCAACGTTAATGTTGCGGAATTTTCCGACGACGATTAAGGAGTTTTAGGTCATGGTTCTATACTCAGTGATGTCGTTGGAGTTGATGGACTCACTTATCTTCCAAGCATTCCGCTGTTATTATTATTAGATGGCCTTAAGCCATATTTATTGTAATAAGTTCTCTTTTGAGACACTCGATGTAATAAGTGTGTGATTGCTACTCTGCTATAAATCCTCCGAGTACTGTGTGGTGTCAGCATTACTAATCCAGGGATGACACCGGAGCACAGAGATCAGACTGTTTGAGGTCTGGTCGCTACATCACTATCACTGGCAATTGAAAGAAGGCAGAAGAGTGCTTCCAGGAGGGCTCAAAGATCGCCGATGCACAGATGGCGGTAGTGGAATTGCAGGAGTATCAAAAAAATGCAGATCCGAGTGATTTGTTGCGAGCTAAGAAGCCTGCCACAGATTCAGCATTCCAGTCGTCTGGTGAAACGAAGCCGGTTCATATTCACCCCACGGATCCCAATGCTGCTCCGACTCACATTTCAGCAACACTCGACTCCAAATAGGAAGAAGCGCTCATCCAGTTCCTTCGTGAGAACTGGGACATCTTTGCATGGAAACCTTCTGACATGCCAGGTGTTCCCAGGGGACTGGCTGAGCATCGTTTGCGAGTCGACCCAAAAGTGAAACCAGTAAAAGAACATCTTCGACGGTCTGCCGTACAGAAGAGAAAGGCAATCGGTGAAGAAGTGGCTCGGCTTCTAGCAGCTGAGTTTATCCGAGAGATTTATCACTCTGAGTGGTTAGCTAATGTTGTCATGGTCCCAAAGAAGGATGACTCACTTCGTATTTGCATTAACTTCAAACATATCAATCGGTCCTGCCCGAAAGATCACTTTCCTCTCCCTTGCATCGACCAAATAATCGACTCGACTGCGGGGTGTGAGCATTTGTCCTTTTTGGACGCTTATTCCGGGTATCATCAGATCCGTCTGTATGGACCCGATGAGATAAAAACAGCTTTCATCACCCCATTTGGGTGCTTCTGTTATGTCACTATGCCATTCGGCTTGAAGAACGCTAGAGCCACATTCATGCGGATGATTCAGAAGTGTTTACTCACTCAGATCAGTCGGAATGTGGAAGCATACATGGATGGCATTGTGGTCAAGTCACGTAAAGGTTTCGACCTACTAGCTGACCTTGCTGAAACCTTTGCCAACCTCAGAAGGTATGAAATCAAACTTAATCCATCAAAGTGCATGTTTGGAGTTCCAGACGGAAAATTACTCGGTTTTCTCGTTTCTGAACGAGGGATCGACACTAACCCAGAGAAAGTGGGTGCCATACTGCGGATGAAACACCCTGTGCATGTGCATGATGTCCAGGAGCTTACTGGTTGTTTGGCCGCCCTAAGTCGATTCATTTCTTGCCTCGGTGAAAAGGCACTGCCTCTTTATCGACTGATGAAGAAGTCAGATAAGTTTGAGTGGACTCCTGAAGCTGATGCAGCATTTGCAGAGCTTAAAGCCCTGCTTTCCACCCAACCGGTGCTTGCTGCTCCAATCAGCAAAGAGCCTTTACTGCTTTACATTGCGGCCACTGGACGTACAGTACTTACAGTCGAGCGGGAAGAAGAAGGAAAAACTTACAAAGTTCAGCGCCCAGTATACTATGTCTCTGAGGTTTTGACTCCATCAAAGCAAAGATATCCACATTGTCAGAAGCTTGTTTATGGGATTTATATGACCATGAAGAAGGTTGCACATTACTTCTCTGACCACTCCATTACATTCGTCAGCGACGCTCCATTATCGGAGATTCTGAACAACAGAGATGCAACTGGTCGAGTGGCAAAGTGGGCGATTGAACTCCTTCCCTTAGATATCAAGTTCTAGGCAAAGAAAGCTATCAAGTCCCAAGCAATAGCGGATTTCCTCGCCGAGTGGATCGAACAGCAACTGCCGACTCAAGTTCACTCGGAGCACTGGACCGTGTTCTTTGATGGTTCCAAGATGCTGAATGGTTCCGGTGCTGGGGTGGTACTGATATCCCCTCGAGGAGACAAGCTCAGATATGTCCTCCAGATTCACTTTGATCCCTCTAATAACGAAGCAGAATATGAAGCACTCTTGTATGGGTTACGTATGGCCATCTCACTCGGTGTCCGTCGCCTCATGGTCTATGGCGATTCAGATTTGGTAGTCAATCAAGTGATGAAGGAGTGGGACGTCAGAAGCCCAGCCATGACTGGCTACTGCAACGCGGTGAGGAAGTTAGAGAAGAAGTTTGAGGGGTTAGAGCTCCATCACATACCCCGACTAAAAAATCAAGCAGCCAATGATTTAGCAAAGATAGGCTCCAAGAGAGAAGCCATTCCCAGTAATGTGTTCCTGGAACATATTCATGCACCTTCAGTTCAAGAAGATCCTTTCACTGAAGAGCTTCCACAACCAAAGAGTGCCACAGATCCGACTGAAGTCGAGATGCCAACCGTGGTCGACCTAATCATGGATATTTTGGTTATTACTCCTGACTGGACAGTACCGTACATTGCGTATATCCTTAGGAAAGAACTCCCAGAGGATGAAGAAGAGGCTCGATAGATCGTCCGTCGATCCAAAGCCTTTACTGTGATACGAGGACAGCTGTTCAGGGAAAGTGTAACCGGAGTCAGCCAGAAATGCATAACCCCGGAAGAAGGTCTAGCGATCCTCAACGATATCCACTCGAGGACCTGTGGCCACCATGTGTCCTCTAGGACCATTGTGGCTAAAGCATACCGAGCTGGATTTTATTGGCCACGAGCGAATGAAATGGCGAAAGATATAGTTGACAGATGTGAAGGCTGCCAGTTTTACTCCAATATGTCCCACAAACCTACGTCAGCCCTAAAGACCATTCCACTCGTCTGGCCCTTTGCTGTTTGGGGATTAGATATGGTTGGACTGTTGAGGACTGGTAGGAGCGGCTTCACTCACGTGCTTGTAGCGGTTGACAAGTTTATCAAGTGGATTGAAGCCAAGCCTATCAAGAATCTGGAAGCTAGTACTGTCGTCAGCTTCATTAGAGAATTGACGTTCAGATACGGAGTTCCACACAGCATCATCACTGACAATGGATTGAACTTCGATTCAGATGAGTTCAGAGCCTTCTGCACCTCCCAAGGCACACGAGTCGACTATGCTTCAGTCGCCCATCCCCAGTCGAATGGACAAGCAGAGAGAGCAAATGGCCTGATTCTCAAAGGGTTGAAACCCCGACTGATGCGAGACCTCAAACATGCAGCGGGCGCCTGGGTTGATGAACTTCCATCAGTTCTTTGGGGATTGAGGTCAACTCCCAATCGGTCGACTGGCCGAACTCATTCTTCTTGGTCTATGGAGCTGAAGCTGTTCTACCGAGTGACTTACTTCATAATGCACCACGAGTCGAGCTCTTCTCTGAAGACGAAGTAGAACAAGCTCGGCAGGACGCAGTCGACCTCCTAGAGGAGCAAAGAGAGATGGCCTTGATCCGGTCGACCATTTATCAGCGAGACTTGCATCGATTTCACGCCGGAAATGTGAAAGGTCGAGCCTTTCAAGAGGGAGACTTGGTTCTTCGAGTGGATCAGCATAAACCACACAAGCTCGCTCCTGCTTGGGAAGGCCCCTTCATTGTCACCAAAGTGCTCCACAATGGAGCATACCACCTTTACAATGTCGAGCATAAGAAGGACGAGCCACGGGCTTGGAATGCGGAGTTGCTCCGCCCCTTTTACACTTAAGTACCCATTTGAATAAAATGTAATAAGAAGTACCTTTGTAATTTGCTTATCAAAGACAAGATCTTTATAGTCCTCTTAAACGATTGTTGTTGCTTTTATTTGCGTCTAAAATCCCCCAGTGGGTGACTTAGCTGCGAATCCGTTTCGCCTAAGTTTAAAAGAAAATCCTACCGAGTGGTGAGCAAGCCTCCCACTCA
This sequence comes from Triticum urartu, assembly GCF_056163025.1. Classification (NCBI taxonomy): domain Eukaryota; kingdom Viridiplantae; phylum Streptophyta; class Magnoliopsida; order Poales; family Poaceae; genus Triticum; species Triticum urartu. Next base: position 472,215,489 of record NC_141875.1, on the reverse strand, counting down.
GAGGCTTAGCTGCGAATACGTTTCGCCTAAGTTAAAAAAATCCTACCGAGTGGTGAGCAACCCTCCCACTCGGGGGCTTAGCTGCAGTCCAGTACTCGCCCAAGTTTGTAAAATCCTACCGAGTGGTGAGCAAGCCTCACACTCGGGGGCTTAGCTGCAGTCCAGTACTCTCCTAACACTACAAAAAAAGACACATCCGTGACATTTTGAGCCGAATGAAATCTTTTTCTGTCATACATATGACACTTCTATGACGATAATTGTGACAAAACCCAGTATCATCATAGATGTGGTGGGCTCCTACTTCTATGACAAAAAATCATGACAGAAAATTGGCTTTTCGTCCTGGGCGGGCCGGAGACGCAGCTGCATGACATTCTTTGGGCCGTCCATGACGAAAGAAACCATGGTAGAAGCGAGGGGGAGGAAAATTTCGGGGAGTTCCCGGTTACGGTGGGAGGTCGGGGGCCGAGCGATGCGCGTTTCTCTCGTACACGTACGCGCGTGTGTGCGAGGCGTTGGCTCTAACTGAACCCGAGTGAGTCGTTGGGCTCTAACTGAACCCGAGCGATTGCACTGCAGGCTACGCGTTACTGAACCCGAGCGATCGATCGATGGCTGTTAACTGAACTCGATCGAGCGATTCCTTCGCTACTGCTGCTAACTGAAGCCGATCGATGGGATGAACAGTGAGCGTTGTGGGGGGGTTGGATGAACAGTGAGCGGTGGCGTTGCCTCTGGATGAACAGGACCCCGTGGTGTGGTGGAGGGCTGGATGAACAGTAGATGGTGGAGGGGTGCCCGTGGAGGGGTGGATGAACAGGACCCCGTGGTGTGGAGGGCTGGATGAACAGTAGACGGTGGAGGGGTGGTTGAATAGGACCCCATGGTGTGGAGGGCTGGTTGAACAGTAGACGGTGGAGGGGTGCCCGTGGAGGGGTGGTTGAACAGGACCCCGTGGTGTGGAGGGCTGGATGAACAGTAGACGTTGGAGGGGTGGTTGAACAGTAGCCGGTGGAGTAGCGCGCGGTGGAGGCTGAATGAACAGGAGCCCGTGGAGGCTGGAGGAGGTCGACGGTGGAGATGAACAGTATCCCGTGGAGTCCCGTTTTGCGGTACGCCACACTCCTCCCGATGAACAGGACCCCCGTTTCGACCGTAGTGCTCCAACACAAGTCCGTTTCGTCCGTTTTGCAGTACGCCACATCCCTCCCAATCAACAAGACCCCCGTTTCGATCGTAGGAGGTCCGTTTCCTCCGTTTTGCGGTACGCCAGACCCCTCCCGATGAACAGGATCCCGTTTCGAACGTGGCCGGTCGAACACAAGGCCGTTTCCTCCGTTCTGCGGTACGCCAGGCCTCGTTTCCATCGCATGTTTCGTCCAAGCCCTCCCGAGGAACACGACGCATTCCGTTGCCTCCCCATGAACACGACGCATTCCGTTGCCTCCCCATGAACACGATGACGATGTTGTTTCTCCGTTCTGACCCAGCCATGTACACGAGCCTTGGCCATACATATGCGCGAGTAGGCGTTCGAGACCCCGCCCGTATGTACACATACGTGGCCGTATTTTCTTTCTTGCACCCTGACCATTGTACGTACGTGTACATGCTACGTGCGCGCCTCTACATCGACCAGTATGTACGTACACGTTCGCGCCAGAATGATAACGCTACGTATGCTTCGACCAGGTGGGTCCCGACTGTCAGGCACTTCCTTGCCTGCGAAGATGTAGCTGGCGGGTCCCAGCAGTCAGGGGGCGAATCGTTTTGTTTATTTTTTGCCCGGACGCACTTCCTTACGTGCGAAGATGTAGCTAGTGGGTCCCAACAGTCGGGGGCCTGGTGGGTCCCAGCAGTCAGGGGGGCGAATCGTTTTTTTTTTTAGACGCAGTTCCTTGCGTGCGAAGATGTAGCTCGTGGGTCCCAGCAGTCAGGGGGCGAATCATTTTTTTCGTGAAATACGGTGGCCCGTCCGGTGGGTCCCCGCTGTCAGGTGGAGGAATAATTATTTTGCGCGTAATAAGGAGGCACTTCCTTGCGGCTGCCGTGGACCCAGCTGTCAGCCTCTCCACGTACAGTACTCTTCTGATGGAAGTCGGTCATTGACCACGTTGACCACGCCGCGCCGAGAGCACCAGGGCGGTGGTCTAGATGACAGCAAGGCCTAGGAAGGGGACGACGCAGAGCCGGGGAAGACACAGCATTGGAAGCCCGCGCGGAGAGGAGTACGAGGGTTCACTGGTTCGGCTGCGGTGTGAGGCTGTCGTCGCCGCAGAATAACAGGGGGTGTGGGTGAGTAGAGGGATGGTCTGGCCAGCGGTGGGAGTAGTACGGGGCGGTGAGGCCTCCGCGGCATCACAGCCAACCACGGGAGGCAGGAGCACGCGACACGACCGGCGCTGCTTTGGGCGGCTGGAGCAAGAAGACCAGAGGTTGAAGAAGCACTACGGCCGTTGGATGGACATCGTACGATCACTGCAACTAGAATCGTTTATATTGACTAAGTTGACAAAGCCCTTGGTACGCGTTAACTTAGTAGGCCCACAGCTCGGATTTGGCAGAGAACATATAGCCCATTTCCGATTTGTAAGAATGTACAGCCCATTTTTTAATTCTAATGGAATTTACTACAGCCCATTTACAGTTTGTTAAAAGTACAACCCAACTTCTAGCTAGGACAACGATTAATAATTTCAAACAACCGCTCAAAACAGAATTCAAAAAAAATTCCCATATTTTGATGGGATCCGAAATATTTGTATCCGAAATTTCTAGTCAGGTTAAATATAATTTCAAAATAGAGTTGTATTATGTTAAAATCCAACGAAATATTGCGCGCGCAACAAGTAATGAAATTAAAATTTTCAAATTCCAAAAATAATATATTTTTCAAACTAATTACGTATTTGGTGCATAGTAATTGTCCAGTTATTATAATTACATCCCATTTATTATTTTTTAAAGTCCATTTTCTTGTTAAGCCTAATGCATACCTCCTAGGAAAGTTTGCAGCCGAGCGGGGCGGAGAATAACAAGTTGACCCAGATATTGTGTACAACTGTCGGCCCAGTTGCATTGCTGATGTTGAAAAAAAAACTATTTTTTATACACACATTAAAAAAATTATATAGATAAGGAACATTTTTATACACACATTTAACAATTTTTAAATACATGATTAACACTTTCTAAAACATATTTTTTAGTCAACAGTGGGCCCACAGCGAGCGGAGGAGGTCACAATACACATATTTTTTAAATACATGATTAACACTTTTGCAAAAACAATTAGCCCACAGCGAGCCAATTAGCTCCAGTCGGCTCACTGTGGGCCGACAGGGGCCAATCGGCCAGCTGTAGGCCGACTGGAATCCAATCGGCCTGCTGTGGGCCGACTAGGCCCAGTCGGCCTGAAGCGGGCGGGCGGTGTATTATTTTTGAAAAAAAATTACCCAGCGTAATATTTATGAAAATTAATAAAAAATGTATTATTTAAGAAAAAATAGCGAAAAAAGGCCTGTGTAGTACAGTACAACCTAACATGGTTACTCAGCCCACATTCAGTGACGCCGGAAAGGTCCAAGCAAGGCTTCTGTACAACTTTTTGAAGTCACTGAGCTCAATTAATAACTTAAGAAAAAAGTTAGATTACAGTGGAACCTAATTAAAAGCTGTCACGAGCAAATAAATAATTCAATGGGTCCCACTTGTGCGTGCGCGCGTGTGTGTGTGTGTGAGAGAGAGAGAGAGGGAGAGAGAGAGAGACCCATCGGCCGATGCTCGTAAATACATCTTTCAGCCATATGCATTACTGATGCTCAGTAAAAACTTATATAGTTGACACATTCATATAGAACATCATAGCACACTGAACTTGCATACAAAAATTTCACGCAAGCGGCACAATCAGGATGGAAGCAGTGGATCACTACGGGAAGGGCTATGTTGAAACCAATGAAGTCGTACATAACGGTTCATCGTCTTTATCAATGATGGGGAAATATCTTGAATGTTGTGCAAAGAAAACAGATAGACAACACAATAAGTTCTCCTAGCACATTAAGTTGACGTACAACCCTTTCTAAAAAAAGTTCAGGTACAAAATTAGAACAGGTCACAATAAATGTACTGGCATATCAGTGCTTCACACCCATAGCTCGGATTTAACTAGTATCTAGCAAGATTCAGTTGTTACCTCAAATTAGAGCACATCCAGGCAGCCAGCCCTGCCTCTTCTCCCAAAAAGCAGTGGCCTCCGCCGCGCGATGGAGTAGGCCCTGTGCCATCCATCGTTCCGAGCAACACGGGGAAAGTCTGACGTTGACTCCTGTAATGGACGTCGTCGACGGACCCTGGCACCAGCGGCGGCGGCAGGACTTCGATTAATGGATTGACCACTTCTTCGACATGCACGAACACTCGATACAGGTACATCCCTAATGTGGTCCGCGGCAGCCTTGGTGGCGACGAATAGTACAGCCCCGGTTCCTGCACCGGTATCTCAACACCAATCACCTTCGGTATGGTGGACGGCTTCTTCATCCATGCCATAACCGTCAGAGCCCAGCTGTCTGGAGGAACAAACATACTTACGAGCTCACCTCCAAGGTCGTTGATAAGCTTGTTCATGGACTCACTGTTCCAAGCACGTTGAGGCATGCCATGGAAGGTAAGTTTTGTTAAAAACTCAAGCTCAGAGGGCACCGAGCCCCATCCTGGGTGCCACCGATCAAAGCTCACCAGCGCGCCATCGCAGAACAAACGCCGGGAAGATTCGAACACACGACTGCAGTCGAAAGTTGTCCGGAACCTGACGAAGAAATCAGCCGGTGGCGGACAGACTTCGACGAGCAAGTCACTTATTTGGATGCCGTGCGCAATGCCAAGAGCTTTGACAACGTAATCCGGCGAGACGGGAGGCCGGTCGCCGTTGATGGTTACCATCAGCACTTTCCCAGCAAACAGGTCGTCAAGCGCCGCCATGCCACTGTTGACCGACAGCACGCAGCGACCGAAGGCAGGACGGACCTCAGGATCTCCGGCTCAGAGATCCGCATTGACCGGCGACATGATAGTGCGCTTGAGTACAAGGAGTACAGGAGGGGATTTGGGGGAACTGGACTAGGAATTGAGATTCCAGAGGTGGGGGAGGGGCGGGAGACTGCGGATGAAAAGGTAGCATGAATTTCGAGCACGCGCCAATATGCTCTCGGCGCGCAAGCGCACGAAAACACCGGTGGCGCCCACATGTCGGCCTAAGAGTCCTTATTCATTCTTTTTTGGAGAGCCCGGCCTTTTTTTAGGATCTTTTGAGAGCCCTGCCTGAGAGTCATAATTGACATGTTTGGCATTGCGTTACTACTCGGCCCATATTCAACGACACCTCACTGGCCCAAACAAGTGTACATCATCGAAAAGACACTGAGCTCAAATTATATAACTTGAAAAAAGGAGATATACTCTGAACACTGGAGAATGGTGATGCCCTCATTTAGCCCACCAGTAGTTCGAGACAATAAACAATTCGAAACAACGATATATACAACATTCAAACACTGACTAGTGACTACTACTGACATAAACAGCAAGACATGATAGTTCATAAGAAGTCTTGCTACACCACCAAAACGCACCCATCTGCGGCGCTCAAACTCTTGTGATCCAAACGAGAATGACATTCTAAACAGAAGCAACTATTACATAGTAAGAGTGACACAAACGAGGATGACCAAATGACAAGGAATATGCATAACAAAAGAAAGAACTACCCATCCAGAACCAGCAGCAAAGACAACAAAGGCATTCGAAGAGATGATCCAACACCATCATAATTTGCAGCCCTGCTTCAGCGACCAGTGATCCAGAGACACCAGTACTCCACCCTTTCGATGCAACAGCCCAATTACCTATCAACCTGAAGGCTCGAGCCACATCATTGCCTGTCGTAATTGAGACATCCAAGGATCAAAGTTAATCCGGATGCCTTTGTCATTCTCACCTTCTTTTGGCTGCAGGCTGTATTGTTGACAATCAGGGGAGTTTGCTCCCGAACTCCTAGGGCTCGCTGTGTAGACACAGTTTTCCATAGCAAACAGAGTCTCTCTGCCATCAAGGTCCTTGCCAACGGTGATCTCCTGGTTAATCGGAAATTGAGTCCGAGAAACAGAGAGTATGAACCAAGGCTGTTTACCCGCCTCTAACTAAAAAATCCTAAAGGCCACAACAAGCTGGTATCCTGCTCATAGATGTAAAAGCCACTGTCCGGATACTCACGTATTACACGGTGCTTGTATACAATGGGGTTTTTGCAATATAACTTTTCCGGCTCATGTGTCCGAATGATCATCAGTCTTTTTTCGTCGTCTGATCGAGCGAGGAACCAGTTGTGCTTCCCTGTTTTTGGCAAAGGTGGTGTGATTACAAAGGGCAGTAACTGTAGGGACACTGCATCATATCAAAAAGGACAGGCATTGTTAATGTAAGATCAGCATTGTTCAGAGTATGAGTAGGATAATGCAAGAAACAGCATTGATATGTCCCTGTTGGAACTGGGAGGAAAATACAGGGAAATGTATACTGGGTTCGAAAATATAGAAGTGCCATGCATGGTTATACTCATGTTATCTCGCAATCGATTCTTCACAGGAAACTACCATGTCATGCATGTTATGTAATCATGTTCTGTCCTCACAAACAAATTCTTCAAGGTAACTAACAGACCATGCATTATTATATACTCGTGTTCTGTGGGCAAAAATTTTGTGAGGATATTATTCTAGCCATTGATTGCTGAAGGGCGAATATAGGCATGTACACATGGTAAGCATTGCAGGATTTCACTACTTCCAAATATAGAGTTCTCCATATGCACATTTACTTCCCTAATGTATGGTTAGATGAAACCAACAGTGTGGTGCATGTTTCTACATCATGAAAATGAGGAAACTAACATGGCCATTGATACACACTCATATTTAGTAGTAGTATATAGATTACTGTAAAATAAGGATAATATCCATATATTCCTAACAGTTTGATTATTCAGGGTACAAATTGGCTATAATGACATGGTCACAATCGCATGAATTAACTCATTCCAAATATAGCTGATTTAAGGCATCTCTAATACATTGCCATAGTTCTACTCAAATTCTACTCAAATAGAGATATGCCAATCGTCACAAAAAGTTCAAACAGTGTCATGGCGTCATCATTAACATGAGAGGAAACAACTTACACGCGCCGTCCCAGCAATACGTGGTGCCATCTGCTTTGTCGATCGCGTAGATGATGCCATTGTGTTCAATAGCATCACAGAAGTGTGTATCAACTTTGACGATGATCCACTACGAGCCGAGTTGTCTCCAGCTAAAGAAGGCACTGGCGTAAAGATAGGCGAGTTCGCGGTCGAACAAGGTAATTAGCTTGAAGTCTGCATAATTTGCATGTCGAGTGGGCACTTGGCAGATTACAATCTTCTGCAAAACAAGGTCCGTCCAACTGACGTAGTAATCTAGATGACTTGGACCGCGATGGTAATACTCTATATAATCCAACGGAGGAAGGATAATCTCATGGGAGGTCTGGAAGTTCACGAGCACCAACTTTTTACCATCTTCTCTGAAGGCAGCCATCCAGTGGGAGTTCGTGCCGACCCAGTACATACCTGCCAAGAAGTTTCGGGCGATGGTGATCGGATCGATGTCGAGGGAAATGATGTACGGCGACCCACTACATACCTGCAAAGAAGTTTCGGATAATGGAGATTGGGTTGAAGTCGAGGGGCATCATGCACGCCTCCGTATCATGGTGAGCCAATCTCGCAAGACCAGATAGCAGCAAGCAGGGTGTCTTGAAAAGCTTAGGCCTCGCTTCGACGATGGCCGTGTGCATGTCCCTCGAGCATGCAGCCAGCCGCAAGGCGCTCAACATATCCATACACGAACAACAGAGGTTGAGAATGTCACTGTGGAGATTGCTCCAATCGCGGCTCATATGGATGCTGCGTGGTTCGCGTTCGGCCATGGTGGAGTTTGGAAGGGGGATTGATTTACGGGGGAGAAGGATGTCGGTGCTGGAGCGGCTAGCGAGGGAATAGTGGTACTGGGGAGGCGAGTGAGGCGACGGTACACAGGGGCACAGTGAGATGGAGACGGAGAAGGAGATGGAGATGGAGTGGTGCTATGGGAGTGGAGAGGGAGACGAGGCGAGGCGCCAATGTGTTGTACAGCGGCGGTGACAGACTGCACTGTGCACAGGGTGAGGCTGACTTTGGTAATCCGAACACGCCGCCTGGACTAGTGTCAGGCGCAGGGTGTTGTCACTTCACTGTGAGGACCGGATGAATAGTATTTTGACCACCAAGTGTACCACAGTTGTACTACTACTACTACTACTACTATTACTAGTAGGTACATGAGTACTCCAGTATTGTATAGCGTAAATAGGTCTCCCGTGCTAGCATGCCTGTTCACTTCATCATTCAGGTATCATCCATATTGCGAGCAGAACCAAATTCTTGTGCATGCCCAATCAACGCTCTGCCGCGATGCATGCAGTGGTTGTTCTGGTGCATCAAGGACGGCATGCAGATCGTTCCACACTTGAGAAGAGGAAAAATGGAAAGGTAGAACGCGGCAGCAAAGGAAGAGAACGCTGGCTAACGAGGCTGGGAGGGGATCGAGCAGGAAGTTAATGCTCCACGCGTAAAGGTTTTGGGAAAACCTGATTTTCATAAGGTGACTTATACTCACCTAAACGGAGGGAGTATTCCTTAACCAGAGAATGTTGTGTCTCCCACTCACGCGCTCAAAAAAAACTACGACACATTTTTTTATCTGTTTGCATAGGTCCCACCTATCATGAAGGATGGGCACGTACACGAATAGGTACGACTCATCAGTCTACCCGCATAGCCTTTTCATTTAGTCTACCTAGCCATCTAATCAACTGCCTGCACGCCACTTCTCCCATTTACTTCTCCATCGGGAACTGATTCTCCTCGGCTTCTTCACCTCCCCTTCGTCTTCATTTGCATCCAAACCCCACTGCGTTCACATTGTTTTAACCTCTTTAAATAATCATCTACTACTTCAGTTAGACTAGCCATCTAATCCTAATTCTCCAAACCATAGCCCTCCGTTCCAGCGGTTCCAAATGGCGATAGAGATCGAGATGCAGGTTTTTAGCGTCCAACATGTCCTCGTCGAAGGCTCGATGCGCATAGTTGCCACCGTCACCGTCCACCCAAGGGTTCTTCGGCAGTGGATCAACAATGTATCCAACTCCCTCGAAAAGGTAGAGATGAGGGTCATCGGTCTCGACGCAGAGTACACGGAGCGTGCCCCTGGGAAGATCCAGCGCGACGCCGTCCTTCAGCTGTGCTTCGAAGATGATGTTTTGGTGTACCACATCATACACTCGCCCTCCATACCAGGTGAGCTTCACGATTTCTTGTCTCGGGAGGACGTATACTTCTGTGGGGCAGCCATCGAAGGGGACAAACAGAAGCTGGAGCCGTACAACCTTGATTTGAATAGCATCACTGACCTACAAACCAGAATCAAAATTCTTGTAGAAGTTTGTGATAAACAAACACCATCCTTATTCGACGTAGCAAATTTTGTGCTCGGTACAAATCTTCAGAAGGGTGACGAGACGGTGGCATTAAGGTCGTCTGGATGGGAGCATTATCCCTTGACGTACGAGTGGATAAAATATGCTGCCATCGATGCCCGTGTGAGTTTCGAGATAGCTGCAAGGTCCAAAGAGCTTGTTGCGAAGCCGTCTCCCACAGAGAATGGGAAGAAGAAGAAGAAGAAGAAGAAGAAGAAGAAAAGGCTGCACCAGCAGGAGGGCATTATGGATGGATGAACTATTTCCTCTCTTGTAAAAGAAATTATTCCCTCTCGGTGTATATTGATATAGATGGACTATTTCGATGGTGTGCATGTCTTTGGAACAGAGTAGTAGCGTGGGTCCGCTTGACTATAAGGAACTATTTATCCGCATATATAGCTTTCTCTGCTACTCCTTCCAGTGATCGGTATGCAGTGCATGTGTCCGTAGACATGACAGCTTGCCCATGGAAGTTCAACTACGGCGACCATCACGTTTCATCTCGCGATTCCCACGACGCCTCTCCAACCCATGGCACCACGCCCCCCGATGTGCGCCTCACCCCTCTCGGCCGCACCGCCCCTCTGCCTTTGTGTGCATGACATGTGGGCCACCTAAAATGCGGCAAGCATCAGGTTTCTACCATAGCCACCCGTGATTCCCACGATGCCGCTCGAACCCATGAAACCACACGTCCCCCGACCTGTGGCTCACCCCTCTTGGCCCCTCTGCCTACGGGAGCATTACATGTGGACCAGTCACCTATCGGGTCCACATGTTATTGAATCAAAGGTAGGTGTAGTAAGGCGTTGAAGCTCAGTCCCGGCGGCCCTGAGAGGGAAATGTAACTCCTGCGCCAGGGCTTGTGGTGCTCCCGCAGCACGAACTCGTGCCAAACTCGAGATTTGTTTCTTTACTATACATGCACGCAACGATCTAATGGACATTGTAATCTCAACATGTGATGGGGAGCTCTAAATTTGAATTTGAAACTTATAAAACGATTCAAAACAAATAAACTAGGAGAGAGGGAGTATATCATAGGATGTGTCCCATGCAAAATAAGTCCCCTGGTTTGTCACCGCGAAGATGCGGTTAGAAAGGAGCACAGCGTCTTCCTACTCGTACGGCAACAAATCGGCCGCAGACAGCATGGTCCGCCTTTGACCTCCATGTGCAAGGTTCGTGCTATCTTATTCAATCTCACCGTGGTTCCATCGTACCAATTCATGCGGTGGCCCATTGCATGGCTGATCCCAATGTTGGACAAAGGTTCTACGGGAACGGTTTCACCGTTGTAAATGTTGTGCAAATTGATGTTAGTACCCTCCCGTACATATGCAAGCCAATCTCCACTCGCACCGAGCCTAACCTGTGAAACAGTGGGCAGGGGGAGAATTAGGAAATGGACACGGAAGTAGTCTTTAGAATGCATTTACTACGTGATCAAACTCATCTTACCTGCTCATCGGAGGAAATCCGAGTGCCCCTCAACGTCGGCATCTCAAGGGGCGTCAACTTGCAACTACGGCCACGCCGCGCTGGAGAGACCCCCAAGGAAACATCCTTGTGCATTCCATGGAACATCAAGATGCATTTGTATGAGTAGTTTATCTTGTGAAAGAAAAGGATGAACGAGGGAAGGCCTCGTGAGATAGAGATGGACACTACTACTACCAATGTGCTGGCCCGTGCGTTGCAATGGATCCAAAGTAGTAGAATAATACTTGTTCACGTGCTTGAAATATAAACACTCTAGTTTTGATATACATGTGTCAGCAGACATGACAGCTTGTCCATGGAAGTTGAACCACGGCGACCATCACGTATCTTGTTTCTACCACTAAGCCACTAAAGTTCGGTCCTATGGGCCCCGAGAGGGAAATGTAACTCCTGTGGCAGGCCTTGTGGTGCTCCCGCAGTACGAGCTCATGCCAAAACTGGAATTCTTTTCTTACTACTACCAACTAGTACTAGTAAGGTACACGTGCATTGCACGCATGAGATTCTGGTGGTTTGTGCACTATGCTTCTACATGTGGAGCTTTCTGGATTCTAACATGTGGCAAAATCTGGTGGAATGTAAGGTTAGGCAAGTTTGATTAACTTAGGCGAGTGTTTGATTCAAGCCACACCTTAGGCAAGGCACACTAAGGCCCCACATGACATACACACCAAAAATGTGACAAGATTCCCTTAGGCTTGCCAACTTGTTTCTCTCGTTTTGAAGAACTAATAACTTTTCCTAAGCTTAGTTGTGGCAAAGTTAGGGTCTGTTTGATTCAAAAGATTTTCATAGGATCTTTGAAGGATTAGAATCCTTAGGAATTTTTCCTACGTTGGTCGTTTGATTCGTAGGATTGAATCATGTAGAATATTTTCCTAAGGATTCATTTGTACTACGTTTCACAGGAATTCTAACATGCACTCCAACGTCTTGAAAGAAATCCTTTGTTTTTCATGTGACACAATCAAACAAACTCAAATCCTATAGGGATCCAATGAACATGCCATTCCAATCCTACTTTTTTCCTATTCCTGTGTTTCTGCAATCCTATGAATCAAAGAGGCCCTTAGTCATGAATTAAGTTCAACCATGGAGTCTTCTAGATTATACATGTGGCAGAATCTGGTGGATGATATCCAACGGCCAGTAGTGCTCGGATTTGCCATCTTTGTACCGTCGGATTGGCTTCATCCAACGACCAACTTTCAAAGTTTTTCACACACTATATAGGGGGTATAGATATAGATGTGCCGGTCCGTTGCAATGGATCCAAAGTATATATATATATCTATTTAGTGGAGTGCACTCTAAACACATTATCTATTTATTTTTCTCTAACCTTCCGTAACCATGCAACCAAGCCACATAAGCTTCATGGGTGCCCCCCACATCATATTATTCATACTACGTTGATTGAAAAAAAGATAAATCACCCAAAACAAGATCTTCCCATTTTTTGTTCCTATGATGTTGTGTCGTGCACGTACCTACTAGTTGTATAGTGGTAGTACTAGTAATATAGTATTAGGAGTACAAACTTGGTACTAGTAGGAGTAGTACTAGTACGGAATGCTCCTACTCTATCAACGAGCCCCGTCTGACACCAAATTTCTTGGCTTCCGTGCTATAGCTAGATCTTCCCCTCGTTTCTTTTTTCCAACCCGGCGGCGGGCGGGGTGTTGGTTTGCTCAACGGCGGTCCCACATGAAAGTGAAAATGCTAGGCAACACGCCATCCCTAAGCCATGTGTCGTGCCGGACGAGCTGTGTTGTACTCCATATTCCCGGGCGTGTGGGGGTGCGACGCGAACGCGGCAGGCCTTTTCCTTTTACCAGCAAAATGTGCTCGTGCGTTGCGACGGATCCAAAGTAGTAGAATAGTAGTATTTGTTCACAAACTTGAAAGAAATCACTATTGTTTTGATATACTCCTAATATATTACTCCCTCCGTACATAAATATTTGTCTTTTTGAGATTTCAAATGGACTATCACATACGGATTATATAGACATATTCTAGTGTTTCTAGCAAGATGCCCGCATGTTGCACGAAGTTGATGGAAAAGGTAAGCACAACTTATAAATTGACGGATGGAGTACTAGTTACAGTGATGCATATAATTAAGCAAAGGAATCGCACATGTCGGTATTGAATGGAACGAGAATGCAACAACACAATAAGAATTAGGGCCACAATGATGCAATCGCAGTGGTGGTTACAGAAGGCAAGAAGAAAGATGGATCCACGAACGTGCGACCTCCTCCTCCTCAACTTAGTGCGCCGGGCCACCGACCGGTGGCTAAGGAGCGGCAGCTTTTGTGGCAAGGTCGAGGTGCTTCTCAGCAAAGGCATCCAAGGCTTCCAGCCGGTTGAGGAAGGCCCAACGTCGTAGCGTCCTCACTGGCCCTGTAGATACCTATGTACATGATTTCCTCGTACATGTGGATGTGTAGGTCGACGAATTCTTACAGGGCGAGGCGCCTTGCGGTGAGTGCGACCTCCAGGTGGACATTCTTCGTGGCGTCGGTGGGCAGTCTCAGGGCCACCAGTGCTTGAAAGAGGTTTCGGCCATGGAGGCTGATTAGGGTGGCAGGCAATGAGGAGACCGGGCACGCGGGCTGGAGGAGTATGGTGATGTCGTCTGCGAGCTTCTTGAGGACGGTGAACTTGTTGCTGGTGGCAACGATCATCTGGTCCAACTGAGAGTCGTAGTTGGCGTCGAAGGCGGCCATCCACCAGCCGGTCTCCAACACCGTCTAGAGACAATCCTCGGCGCCATGCCGCAGGCCGGCGTCGTGGACCATTTGGCGCAGTCGCTGGCCGCTCACGAGCATCGCCGCCATGGGTCTGGAGTGAGCTCTTTTGCGCTTAGTGTAGGTGCTTAGGCAAATGCTTAGGTGCGTACGATGTGGTAGATGCATTGGAATGGAGGGGCGCCTTTATACAAGGGCAATGAGCGCAAACTGCGTTGCATTCACATCGTGCAGCCTATTTTCCCGGACCTCCTCCCATTACTTCCCTCATGCATTAATTGAAGAAGGATGCATTGGCCGTTCAACATATCGGGAACCGCTACTCCCTCCCTCGTCTGCATTAAAGCCGTATCGGGAACTGCGCCGCCCGCTATCAAATCGAATACTCCCTCCGTCTAGGTGAGATTAAGTCATCTTACAAAAACCAAATAGTAAACACATAGGCGTGGTGCATTAACTCTCACGTTGTTTCTTATTTTTTGACATAAATAGAGGAATCAACCAAGAAGAGATGTGGGGCTTGTATGATTTTAATGACTTGAGACTATCAAACATGACATGCAGTGGTCAGTTTGTTGCACAAGAACAAATACAACCCACGTCAGCACACACGCATCTTATATAGCATCACATCCAATGGCTATAAAAGATGAATGAGACCAAATTATATCTCATCTAGATGAGTTCTAGCAAAATTGTATTAATAATACTTAGTACTCCTGCGCCATGTATCATATATTAGTATCATGTAGTACTTTATTTATTTATGAGGTATCCAGATGGCACTGCACCGCCAAGAAAAGAGGGTAACATCAAAATTATGGACTACATTTTTGAGTATGTTGGTAAGGTCCGGTCATAGTCACTTGTTGAAATCTCTAAAAAAGACAAATACTCCCTCCGTCCGGAAATACTTTTCATCAAAATGGATAAAAGGAAATGTATCTAGACGTATTTTAGTTTTAGATACATCTCTTTTTATCCATTTTGATGACAAGTATTTTCGGACGGAGGGAGTAGAAAACAGAGTTGGTGATGATGGTGTGCGTGCCAATCTGCAATATAGGCCGTCGGATTTATATCTAACGGATAGGAAAGAAACTATGGCAATTTTGCAAAAATATACCCACACGTCTCTCCACGTTCGCAAATAAGGCCTTCCCTCGTTCAACCTTTTCTCTCACAAGATAAACTACTCATACAAATGCATCTTGATGTTCCGTGCAACGCACGGGCAGCTAGCTTATTTCTTTTAAAATAGTTGTTGCGATAATTGGGTTGAAGTGATATATTTTATGTCTGCCCCGAATGATTTCAGATTCACTAGTAGTAACAAAGAAAAGGTTGCCTTGTTAATTAACAGAAAACGGGGTGAAAACTATCACATGAGGCCGGTAAAAACAAGGCACACTGGGTTTAGCGTCATCGTCACTACAGCTGTGCGCGCGCGAGAAGTCTACATATCGAGGGTGCTACCGAGCGAGGCACCGAGACACAATGTTTGAGAGAGAGAAACCAATTGACAGATTATGATCAGATCGAGTTGTCACCCTTCTGCTGTCATTGTTGGGGGAGGGAGAGAAAGACGTATCGAGAGTGTGCGCGGTAGGCACAGAGGCACAACTAGCGAGTGTGTGTGTGTGTGTGTTTGAAAGAGGAATAGATAGATTATTATCAAGATCGATGTGCCACCCTACTAGCTCCTTCAATGCCGTGTAGTGTGTGTGTGTGTGTGTATGTTTGAGAGAGAAGCCAGTCGATAGATTAGTATCAAGATCGAGGTGTCACCCTACTCCTTCGGTGTTGGGAAGTGTGGGTGTGTGGGGGGTAGTGACACTCACATATCTCTACTCTTATAAAAAAACAGAGTTGGTGATGATGGTGTTCCTGCCATCCTACAATATAGGCCATCCAATTTATATCCGACGGACAGGAAGGAAACTATGGCAATTTTGCAAAAAGATACCCACACCCCTCTCCGCATTTGCAAATAAGGCATTCCCTCGTTCATCCTTTTCTCCCACAAGATAAACTTCTCATACAAATGCATCTTGATGTTCCGTGCAACGCATGGGCATCTTGCTAGTAGGGAGAATAAGTTTGTGTGACACATATCTAGCTATATTAAGGGATAGGTAGATAGCATATGTGTGAGAGACAATAGTGGCTGTGGGTGGGCGGAATTAAAGGGGTGGGCGTGTTAGACATAGAGACTGTGTGTCTTTCTGTGTGAGAGACTTGTAGGATGGGGTAGACAGACGAATTTAACCTTGACGGAGGGAGATAAATACACGAAGTGCGCGTGTGTGATTCCGATGCCCACAGGGAAATGAGATATGTATGCGTGTGAGAGAGATTGCACAATTCATTCACGTATCACAATCTAGCGATCGTGGACGTGCATCGCTTGAACATAAGTCAATATCTACTTCGTATCCTGGCCAAAGGTACAATATCGATTCAACGCTATAAAGATTGGACACTCACATATCACATTTTTTCTAATTAAATAAGCCTTTTTAGTTGTGCATGCCAAAGTTACAGTGATGTTTCTTCAAACAACTAATGTAGCTATCATGAACATGCACCATTGTTACTCTTGCATTCAAATTCATTAGTCTTGGATGATTTAAGTTTCTATTTTGAAGTAATATATGTAATATTCATATATGAATTCAACGGGTACGCAATTTATGAAGTGGAGGCTATGTAATCATATGAGGTAACACTTTTAACTAGCTGACTACAATATCCATTTCTTTTTGTGCGCCTCTACACTAACACGTCAATGCATTATGTTTAAAGTAAATAACCAATGGCACTAAATTATCTATTTACACGAGAAATACATAGGCTGAGCGTTTGATCCCTTTTTTTTGAACGTGCCACTACACCCGTACGATCGGCCGCGCCTGTGAACGTCCAAGTTATCGGCGCATCATCCCGAGTTATTGTCTTTTTTCTGGGGTGGACTTCACACTAGTTATTAACTGCTGATGCGTGCCCCGTGTACACAGTCTAGCATGACCTTCCCGCTAGCACGGTCCAAAATTAGTTCAAACTGGATACGAACGATCCCGCGGGCGGCAAAATCTCCCGCCTCCTTCTAAAATTTCTACCACCTTAGTCTTTAGCATGTGAAATCCCCCTTTTTTCCTTGGTGCACGGAGACCAACAGTTACAATACCGCCCTCATCTACATGATAGGTCGGGGCTGCTTTGGTAACTTCCGGTTCCCCCACTACATGGCACCCTCATTTCCTCTCCCCCTCCCGCAAAAACGACTAACTCCACAGCACCAGAGCGTCTTACATCACGCCGTCCATACTTCATCGCCCTTTCTCCCCTCCCCTCTCGAAACCCTAGACTGCTCATCCACCGGCGTACCATAGCCCATTCACTGCCAGCGGTGTCCACCTCGCCGGATCTGCTTCTGCGGCCGCATCTACCCCTCCCACCTCCCCTAGAAACAAGTAGACTGCTCATCCACCACTATACCACAGCCCATTCAGTGTCGGCCTTGTCCACGGCGCCGGATCTGCTTCGCCGGTACTCTCGTCAACCGCCGCGCATCTGCAGCGGCTCATTCGTACTCCCCACCGGAGACGCTTTGTCCACACCACCCGGAGCCCCCCCCCCCCGACGCCCCCGTCGACGGCCTCTGATCCTCTTTGCCGACACCTTCCTCAACCCTACCAGAGCCGCTTCGCCGACACCTTCCTCAACCCTACCGGAGTAGCTTCGCCTATATCATTCTCAACCCTGTCGGGGCCGCTTTGCCAACTCACAAGTCCACGGCCTCAGATCCGCTTCCTCGCACCCTCATCCAACCTACCGGAGCAGCTTCTAACGCCCCATCCATGGCCGCAGATCCGCATCGTCGACCCCACCCTTAACCCAACCACCAGAGCAGCTTTTGATGCCCCGTCCATGGCCGTAGATCCGCATTGTCGACACCATCCTTAACCCAACCACCAGAGCAGCTTCACCTATGCCCTTGTCCACGGCCATAGATCCGCTTCGCCCACACCGTAGTCCACCCTACCGGAGCCGCTCCACAAACACCCTACTCAACGGTTCTAGATCTCCTTACCGGACCCCGATAGCCAGCGCAGCGTCATCACCCTCGATGTTTCTAACCTGATTCCCATAGTCTGGAGAGATGCCAAGCACCCGCCACGGCTTATGTACTTGTCACCTTTAAACCCGTCCAGCATCACCTGCCCAATGTACTTCAAATATACTAACCAGTCGTTGTTACCTGTTATGCAGCTGGCAAAAACTACAAGGACGATGTTTCTTCTGGATCTAACAGCTTGGCCAACCAAGATCCTGGACTGAGGCATTGCTATGATCTTGTAAGCGCGTCTCTCTCTCTTGTATTGTTCTGTGCCTGCCAGCGTGCTTTGCTAGGATTTTCGACCAGTAATCCGTTTGTGCAGACAATGATTTCTACTACTGGCTGCTAAATTAGATATGTAGATGTCATACATGATACTACCTCGTACCTCCGTTCCTAAATACAAGTCTTTCTAGAGATTCCACTATAGGCTACATACGGAGCAAAATGAGTGAATCTACACTCGAAAATGCATCTATATACATCTGTATGTGGTCCATACTGGAATTTCTACAAAGACATATATTTAGGAACAGGGGCAGTACATTACACAAAATCGTAGGTGGCATGTAGGAATTCCAGTGCACTACATTAGGCTCCCTTAGAGTGCCTCCTAGTCCAGCATACAGAGTCATGGCTAGTTTATGGTACGCACACAATCGTTAATTGGTGGTTTAAATATGCGCAAGGGATATGCAATGTAGTATCATGTAGAGATGTCTGAAATTAGCCGTGTCAACTTGCAGATAGGGTTACACAATGAAAAAGTACAAGATGTATGTGGCAATTTCATGGAACAACGCAAAAAAAAAAAGGAGAGGCAGCGGTGAGCCTATACAGTGTGCCATGGTACGTCACTCCTCCATTGCAATCATCGTGACATGTTATTTGTATGCCAGTTCTATTAGCCAAGTTTCTTAGGGACAGTTATTATGAGTTATCCTAAAAAAATAAGCACCTGTGAATATAAGCTCCATGTAATAAGCCAACCAGTTCTTTTCATTGCGTTTTCAGCTTATCTTTGGTATGATCAATGGAATGTCTAGATTGCATTATATTTTTTTCATTTTGCTGCCCATATGGAAATTAATTTGACTTGCAAACATCACAAATTGAACCCAGTGCAGTAATTAATATGATAGGAAAACAGACCATCACTATTTGCTCAAAATGCAAATACAAAGATACCATCTACTTGGCACAATCTACTTTGGTAAATGTTTTCCATAGAGATCCCATTGCCTAATTTAAACGAAGAATGCATGACCCACATTTAAATGAAGAACAATTATTTATTGAAATTCGATGGTCCAAGTGGCTGGTTATTATCGTATAGCAGCACCACCTGAAAGCATCATATAGCAGCAGCAGCTCATAGCAACTCATCATACAGCAGCAGCAGCAGTCTGCAATTCATCATATACCAGCAGCAGCTCATAGCAATTCATCATATAGCAGCAGCAGGAGCAGCTCATAGCAATTCATCATATAGCAGCAACAGGAGCAGCTCATAGCAATTCATCATATAGCAGCAGCAGGAGCAGCTTGTAGCAACTCATCATATAGCAGCAGCAGGAGTAGCTTGTAGCAACTCATCATATAGCAGCAGCAGCTCATAGCAATTCATCATATAGCAGCAGCAGCTCATAGCAACTCATCATACAGCAGCAGCAGCAGCTCATAGCAATTCATCATATAGCAGCAGGAGGAGCAGCTCATAGCAATGCATCATATAGCAGCAGCTGAAGCAGCTCATAGCAATTGATCGTATAGTGGAAAGGGGAGAGGAGATGCAAGCGGTCAGGGCAATGAATGCTTGCGTGTTTGTTTTTACTTGAGGGTCAGGTGTGACACGGGCGTCAGCAGTTGCATTTTGAGTGTAATATAGGCAGACAACAGAGTCATTTCACTATTCCCCTTCCCTTCAATTTTTAGTGAGGTTCTACCCGAAACACCCCCCTCCAAAGCGAAATTAGTTAAGCCCAAGCCCATAACTCAAAAATGACTTCTTTACATCTTTTATGGCTTATTTTGACAATATGCCCTGAAAAGGCAGAATCGAACTGGCCCTTAACCTGCAATTCAATTGTGCGTGCAATGATGAATCACTCCTGCCTGCTATCTGTACATTTAGGCATCATCATACATGGCATAACCTAATACATGTGCATTCCATTGTAGAATCTGGAATATGCAATGTTTATGTTAGTTCATACGTTGCACATGATGTTTAAATGCCCCTTAAATCTGGTCAGTCAAGTGATGGTCTTTAAGCCTCCTTCTTTGCTTCTTTTCTTGATATGTAAGATTTGCTCACACATCTGTTCAATTGCTTGTTTGCATCACCCATCCATACTAGGACTGTTTGCTTTGATTACTTGCTGTTCTTGACATAACACTCTAACAGAGCTTGTCAACGATTTAAACACTAAGGGCCGCTGTAGTGGGGCCTTGTCTAACTCATAGGTGACATAAAGGTTTGGTTGTACACTACAGTAGGCTCTCCAAGAGTACCTGGAGATCCAGTTCGAAGGTATGCCTAGTTTTTACATAGTGCATACATAGTAAATGCTCATTTCATTGTGTGCAAGTGCAAGAGATGCGGCACGTTTCATTATGTGGTGTTATTTTGTTATAATCTCATTCTTTTGTGTTCACAGACTGGAAAGTATGCATATTTATCTTCCAAGGAGACGAGTAACTAGTTTGTGTCACCTTGCAGAGGGGGTGCAATGAAGATAAGATTGAGGATTTCCAAGTACAAGATGTTAGGAAGGAGCCTTGCAAGAGAAGTAGGAGCTGCGCTGAGCCTCTTCAACCTGCTAAGGTAAGTCACTGTATGTAACTCAACAGTTCAATTCCTTGTTTGTTTCAGGCATAGTTAATTTTCTCTTTTTCAATTGCTTTATTTGTCCTCAGTTAATGAGATGCCCAAATAATCATGCCTGGTGTTCGGTACTTGTATCACTATTAGTTGACATAATTAAAGGCCTTACCATTTAATTACTCTGCCGAAGTGTGCCTAAAGCTTTGAAGTCTATTAACCAACTATTATTGCATGAGGCTCACAATCTAGTTTATACTACGCTAATGATTGCATAGTTTTGCCTGCTGTAGTATGTTTGTATGAAACCCTTTGCTGTTCATTATGCTCCCTAAGACTTTAATTGAGGCACAGAATGGCCAACTGCTTGCTTACTTATACGCAACGTGTTGTCTAAATTTGTAACTTGTCTGTGTTTTCGATTGGGCCCCAACATCATGCTCCTCTGGTGAGCTAAGAGGGATTTCTGTATGCAGGCTGCACAGACTATCTTTTTTATAATTTTTAAAATATCACCTGCTTATGCTTCATGACGTGTAACATTTTTTTTAAAGTGACGTGTAACATTATTGTTAGTCCTGTTTTGCCAGGTAGTACAAAATAGTGTCTTGTTCGCTTCACTATTGTAACTATATTTTTGCCCTAGTCATGTGTACTTACAGAAACATTTCAGGATGAAGTGACATCAACACAAAGATCTGCGAGCAGTGCGGCATGGCCGTTACCGAATGATTATGGATTGGAATTGGAATGTGCTGATGTTCTCGAGCATCAACTAGAGGTGGCAAGACAACATGTACATGATTGTCAACGTATAATCAATAAGTTGAGACTGGACATGCAGGTATTAGATGCAGGAGTCAAAAAAATGAAACAAGACACTGAGGTAACCATGAAGGAATTGGAGATTTTGCAGACTGAAATTTGTGCTATCTGAATCCGACCAATCCTATTTTCTGAAGAGATTATAGTTCAAATGGAGTTAAGTTGATGCGCGTCCATGATGTATGAGCTGTATTTGCCTAGTGTATGTAATTTGTTGTTTGTGTATGCTTTATTATCACCTGTGTCGAACCATAATGCCCAGTGGGTATAATCGGCTGTAATTTCTTTATTGTATAGTGTAGGATAATTCTACCTTTCTATGCCTTGATCTCTTTGTTGTAATAGTGTAGGATTTTTAGAGGTGATAGTATTGAGTAGGATAATTCTTTGAATATGCTATATTGTTCAAACGGGGGCCAATTCGCCCGACCATGGCCCTTCACGGGCCGTCAGATCCATGGGCCTTCTACGTCGCGTAGGATCCATGGGCCTTCTACGTCTCGTAGGATCCATGGGCCTTCTACGTCTCATAGGATCCATGGGCCTTGTACGTCTCATAGGATCCATGGGCCGCCGGCTCATTTATGGGTCTTGTACGGGCCTTTAATGGGCCGTAGATGGGCCTTTAATGGAAATCGTACGTTTTATGGGCTGACCATAGCGGGCCGTTAATAGGCCGTATTTGGTGATGCTATGAAAATGGCCCAACAGACTAACGGTCCGCAAACGGGCCGACTGTAACGACGGGCTGAATTTGGCCCACAAACAGAAAATGACAGTAACAGGACGTAAGTAACCGAATGCTGCAAATGAGCCCAAGAATAAATGGGCCCTCAGAAGGCTGAAAGTTAACTTGGGCTGGAAACGGCCCAACGGAATAACGGGCGGTTAATGGGTATAAAGTGATACACTGTTCATTACGGGCCAGTTTCACCACGGGCCGTTAATGGGTGTAAAGTAATACACTGTTCATTACGGGCCAGTTTCAGCACGGGCCGCTAATGGGCCAAGAGTTACAAAGGGCCTCATATGGGCCGAAAGACATCATGGGCTATACATGGGCCAGAAGTGAAAACGGGCTGGAATCATATTGGACGGCCCAGATGACGCTACTGGGCCTAATTCGGATAGGGCGTAACTGGCCTTGGATTAGCGGGCTGTAAATGGGCTATATGCGAACAGGCCGTTAACAGGCTTTCCATGGGCCGGCCTGCCAGCTTTTGACCAAGTCAAATGGGCCGGCCTTTTCACAGGAATGGGCCACTGTTGGGCCGTGCCACGTGTCGACGTATCATAGGCACCTTCTGTCCAGTGAGTGGATGACATCTGTCCCAACGATGAGCCGACACGTGTTTCCTCTAGCCAATGATGATTTTACACGTGGAAAATCCCCATTGGTCGGGGCTGTTAACGGGTTATCGGATCCAAAACCCGACCCGATAGCTTAACGGCGTTTCGTTACGGTGGATACCACGTGTCGGTCACCCTTGACGAAAGCACTTCTGTGACGCGCGCTTTATTGTCATGGAAGTGGACACTTCCGTGATGATAATTTTGGTAATGTCATGGAACACTTCTACGACAGCACAGGTATGACTATCTTGATTCTGTCATAAATTTGTCATGGATGTACATGCATGACAAAAAAAGCGACCTACTGTGACAAACATGTATCATCACGGAAGTGTATTTTTTTTGTAGTGTAAGTTTAAAAAAGGGCCATTTGCATTTCTATCCCTAACTCAAACCACCTACTCAGATTTATCCCTAATTTCGAAGCATGCTCAAATTTACCCCTCCGCCGTTAAGTGACCTTACAGAAATACCCTTCCGTTCCGTTTCCGTCCGGTCAAAGGGGTTTAATCGTCTAACTGACGTTTTTTGGACAATTTGCCGCTGCCTACATGTGTCACTTACAAGTGGGACCGAGTGAGAAAAAAATAAAAAGGAAAAACAGTTTCTCTCACCCCTCACTCTCTCTACCTTCTCTCTCCACCCTCTCTCTCACTTACACATGGGACCCCACATGTAAGTGTCTAGTTATTTTTTAATTAGTTTAGCAGTTTTGTTAATTGGTAGGGCCTGCCGATTTGTCTCGGTAATTAGCATAATATTTAACACATGGTAGGATTAGTGCTAATCTAGCTAATGGGCCCCACATATCATAGGAAGCCCATTAGTACTAATCGAACCACCGACGTTAAGCCGCCGGCGAGCACATGCCACAGCGGAGGGCAAGGGAGCTCTGTTCCGGCGACCAAACAACTGGTGGAATGGTCCTTTGCGCTCCTGGGCTTGCTCCATGTTGAATAGAAGTGGCAGGGCGAGCGGGGACGGCCAGAGTGTCGGGCATGGCCAAGGCCGCCGGTGGCGGCGGTCAAAGCCAGGTGGCAGGGGGGCTAGCAAGCAGGGGGAGAGGGAGCACCGAGGGACCTCGTACGACAGCAAATCAAAGACGGCGGCCGATGGGCAGAGGTGGCGGTGATCTCGTCGATTGCGTAGTTGCAAGGCACCCGAGGTCCAGATCTATGGTGTGGTGATGCTCTATTCTACGGCGGGCCTTGAAGACACGGCGGTCCGGCTTCTTGCCGTCGTTGGCCATGTTAACGGTGGCGCTCGGGTGAACGGGCGGCTGGACACGCCCTTAGCCTCTGAAGACGAAGAAGATGACCAGCCAGTGGGGTGGGCTGGCTGGGCTTTTCTGGGCCAAAAAGCTAGCATGCGCTCTCTCCCTTCTTTTTAAATTTATATCTTATTTTTTTTCAGGGGCAAAACGTCCAACAAACGCCCAGAAAACGGTCAAAGCCCTTTGACCTGACAGAAATGGCACGGAGGGGTATTTCTATAAGGAGACTTGACGGCGTAGGGGCAAATTTGAGCAGGCTTTGAAATTAGGGGCAAATCCGAGTAGTGGGTTCGAGTTAGGGACACAGATGTAAAAGACCCTTTAAAAAATCATACCGAGTGGTGAGCAAGCCTCCCACTTGGGGGCTTAGCTGCAGTCCAGTACTCGCCTAAGTTTGAAAAATCCTATCGAGTGGTGAGCAACCCTCCCACTCGGGGGCTTAGCTGCAGTCCAGTACTCGCCTAAGTTTGTAAAATCCTACCGAGTGGTGAGCAACCCTCCCACTCGGGGGCTTAGATGCAGTCCAGTACTCGCCTAAGTTTGTAAAATCCTACCGAGTGGTGAGCAACCCTCCCACTCGGGGGCTTAGCTGCAGTCCAGTACTCGCCTAAGTTTGTAAAATCCTACCGAGTGGTGAGCAACCCTCCCACTCGGGGGCTTGGCTGCAGTCCAGTACTCGCCTAAGTTTGAAAAATCCTACCGAGTGGTGAGCAACCCTCCCACTCGGGGGCTTGGCTGCAGTCCAGTACTCGCCTAAGTTTGAATAATCCTACCGAGTAGTGAGCTACCCTCCCACTCGGGGGCTTAGCTGCAGTCCAGTACTTGCCTAAGTTTGTAAAATCCTACCGAGTGGTGAGCAACCCTCCCACTCGGAGGCTTAGCTGCAGTCCGGTACTCGCCTAAGTTTGAAAATCCTACCGAGTGGTGAGCAACCATCCCACTCGGAGGCTTAGCTGCAGTCCAGTACTCACCTAAGTTTGTAAAATCCTACCGAGTGGTGAGGAACCCTCCCACTCGGGGGCTTAGCTGCAGTCCAGTACTCGCCTAAGTTTGAAAAATCCTACCGAGTGGTGAGCAACCCTCCCACTCGGGGGCTTAGCTGCAGTCCAGTACTCGCCTAAGTTTGTAAAATCCTACCGAGTGGTGAGCAACCATCCCACTCGGAGGCTTAGCTGCAGTCCAGTACTCGCCTAAGGTTTAAAGTCCGTCCTTATCCGCAAGGACGACGAGGTGCAGGTCGACTACAACCTTCTCCTTTGGAGCTGCGCCACAAATACACAACGTACGCTCCATCACCATCCGCAAGGACGACGAGGTGCAGGTCGACTGCAACCTTCTCCTTTGGAGCTGCGCCACAAATACAACGTACGCTCCATCACCATCCACAAGGACGACGAGGTGCAGGTCGACTGCAACCTTCTCCTTAGGAGCTGCGCCACAAGTACAATGTGCGCTCCATCCCCATCCGCAAGGATGACGAGGTGCAGGTCGACTGCAACCTTCTCCTTCGGAGCTGCGCCACAAATACAACGTACGCTCCACCCCTGTCCACGAGGACAACGAGATGCAGGTCGAAAGATTATTCAGAGTAAAGAGCAAATCCCACTCGAAGGCAAATACAAGCATATTCAGAAATAAACCAAGTTCAGACAGATCCTAAAAATTCCACACGACGGATCAAAAGTATTCGAGCACCAAGCCCGAAGGAGTTTAACGGTTACAGCAACCACTCGGCATTCCGAGGCAAATTTAAGGCAGATTTAAAACTCAAAGTTTGTTCATTCGGCAGGAGGAGGGCTGGCGGGTTCGACGAATTCATCCAAGTCAATTCCATCAGCAATCCGAGTGGCGGCAGCGATGAAAGTCTCCATAAAGGACTGGAAATCATGTCTTTTGGTGTTGGCAACCTTGATCGCCACCAGCTTATCTTTGCGGGCTTCCTTGCAGTGGACTCTTACCAAGGACAACGCCATGTCAGCACCACACCGGGCAGAGGACTTCTTCCATTCTTGCACTCGACCAGGGACCTCGTTGAGGCGAGCCATCAGAGACTCGAGGTCATTTTGAAGCGTCACCCTTGGCCAGAGTGATGAGTTGATCCATGAAACTGCCACCTTCAGACGACCGAGGTAACTTGTAACACTGGCGACACGGGATTCCAGTCGAAGCACATTCATGGCAGCCTCGTCGCTGACTGGAGAAACAATAGGGTCCAAACCCGTCTCGATCCGTCTAGTCTCCTCGTCAAAGAGTTAGTGAGTCAAGGAGTTAGTGAGTCGATTGGACTGGACTAACTTGCAAACAGTAAAGCAGTCGGATTAAAAGGAGTACCTTCCAGCATAAGAAAGAGCTTCTTGGCAAGAGTTCTCAGATAAGCTTCCACGTCATTTCTCTTACGAGCCGTGGATTCCAGCTTCTCATTCAGAGCCATCTTATCCTTCTTCAGACGAGTTACCTCTCGGTTGGATTCAGTGAGAGAGGACTTCAGCTTGCTTACTTCTTCTTCCAGCACTCCGACCAAAGCCAGCTTTTGGTCAGCAAGGGCAGTCTTATCTTGAGCCTCCTTCTGCGCAGCTGCAAGGTCCAAGTCCTTCTTCTCCAGAGCCAACCTCATTTTCTCTGCAAAATAAGCAATCGGATCAAACAAGAGATCGAAGAAATATTTTAAAGGACGATCGACGTGAGCAGTCGACAGGCAGTTACCTTCCATACCGGCAGCTTCATCTTGAGCTTTCTTCAATTTTTGTTGGGCCAGCTCCAAGTCAAGGTTGAGTTGCCTCTGCTTCTCCTCAAATTCGGCGAACTTGGAAATGAGAGTACAAGATTTCTGCAGAGGGTAAAAGACATATCAATCAACAAGATCAAAGATTATTTACTTCCGAGTGAATAAAACTTAAAGTTTACTCAGACCCCAGCCGACCACCCGCAGTCGACCGCGGTCTCGGGGACTACACCCAACGGGTGCTCTTGGCATGCCCCCACTGATTCAGATCCCACTCGACCGGTCCGCCCGGATCGAGTAAAAAAAGAAGAAAGAGAGAAGAACTATTCAGACCCCGGCCGACTGCCAGCAGTCGACCGCAGTCTTGGAGACTACACCTAGTGGGTGCACTTGACGTACCCCCACTGGTTCAGATCCCACTCGGTCGGTCTGCCCGGGTCGAGTGGAAGAAAGGAAAGTGAAAAGAAGTACTCAGACCCCAGCCGACTGCCCGCAGTCGACTGCTGTCTCGGGGACTACACCCAGTGGGTGCACTTAGCGTGCCCCCACCGGTTCAGATCCCACTCGCCCAGGCCGAGTGGAAGAGCGCAAATACTAAAGACAACAAAACACCCAGTGGGTGTACAGATTCGACGCAAACAATAAGAGATTGTATGAAAGAAGATATTTCATGTAGCATATCCTAATAGGACAAGGTCAGTCGAAAGCCAACTTACCTGGACATTGGCCCGAAGAGCCGCGCTGGCATCGTAAGCAGCCTGGCTGTTATCGTGCACCGTCTTCATCCGCTCCATCATCACGCTAGCCTGGCGGATAGCCTCCGCAGCGGCGTCCGACTGGCTTTCCGGAACATGATAGTTGGTGAAGAAAGGAGCAGACGGCCCAGATGCGGCAGCTTGGAGCTCCGAGGCATGAGGTTGGACGGCTGAAGGAAACACTGGTACAATCGACGGTGCAAGGCGCTCACTCGACAATGGAACAGCAAAAGTTACAGAGGCCCCACCTGCATCCTCAGGTTGTTGGATGATTGGTTCCGTCGTCAGTCCCGACTGAGATGTCTTGCCAGCCGCTACTTTTTTGTTCTTTCTAGGCCTCGGGGCCACATCTTCATCATCATCCGGAAGCTCGATAACGTTGGGTGGGGCTGCAAATAAATCAGTCGACCCCTAGTGAATCGCCAGAATTTAATTGACCAAATAATCAAGAACAAGATCATGAGAATTGTACCTGGGTTGGAGGTAACCGTGTCTTCCATTTCCTCGTCTCGGTATTGGCGGGAGGAAGATCCAGAGGTAGCAGCACTGCAAATGTCAGCATTCAGTCGGTTATTCTGTTGCTCGAGTCGACCAAAGGATCAGGTCAGATGGTTACCCAGAGATGGTGGGAATGGTCACTTTGATTCTGGGCAAAGCCTTCGGCGGTTTGGAGGATGCGACCTTCAATGGTTTCGGCGCTGGAGGCAGCGCAATCTTGAGCTGTTTCGATACATTCTCAGTCGGCACCGGAGAAGATGTCCTAGGACGCTTTGAAGACTGCCCAGTTGATGCGGCCACCAGGGCAGGGGTGCTTGATGGGTCGTGAGCGTGCTTGGACCTCCTTTCTCTGCGAGGAGGCGAGTCAACCTCTTCTTCGTCACTCGGGTCGTCGCTCTCCTTGTCCTCCTCTGCATCCGAGTGCCACTCACCGCTCTCGCCCCCGCTCGCCTCTCCCTCGACATTTTGCTCCTGCACTCCATTGGGCATTGAGTACATATAAACAAGAGCCTAAAAGACAAGGAATAAAAGAAAGACAGTCAACCGTCAACAAGAAGCTACATAGTAAAACAAGAAGACACTCGACAATGCAGAATCGTACCTGTTTCGGCTGGCGCGAATGGTCGAATGGAACCACCCTCCTGGACCCTCGGGGATTATCCTTGTTGCCGGTCATACCTCTCAGCCACTGCTCCACCGTGTCCTCACTGACATCCTCTGGGTGGATCTGAGTGGAATCCTCGAGTCCTGAGTACATCCACATCGGATGGTCACGAGCTTGGAGTGGTTGGATGCGTCGACTGAGGAAGACCTCCAACAGGTCCATACCGGTCACTCCGTCGTGGACAAGTTGGACAACCCGCTCGACCAACACCTTCACCTGCACCTTCTCCTCCGGGATCACTCTCAAGGTGGAGGGCTTCTCCACTCGAGCCAGGGAAAAGGGGGGAAGTCCAGTCGACTGGCCCGGGGTCGGCTGGTCCTTGCAGTAGAACCAGGTCAACTACCAACCCCGAACCGAGTCGGGAAGGATCATAGTTGGGAAAGTGCTTTTGTTCCTCATTTGAATTCCAAGACCCCCGCACATCTGTATCACGTGCGTCCTCTCGTCACTCGGGTTAGCCTTCTTGACCGTCTGAGAGCGACATGTGAATATATGCTTGAAGAGACCCTAGTGTGATCGACAACCCAAGAAGTTCTCGCACATAGACACGAAAGCGACAAGGTACACGATGGTGTTTGGAGAAAAGTGGTGGAGTTGAGCCCCAAAGAAGTTCAAGAAACCGCGAAAGAAAGGGTGGGGAGGCAAAGAAAACCCGCGGTCGACATGGGTGGCAAGGAGAACGCACTCACCCTCCTGTGCATGCGGCTCAGTCTCGTTCCCCGGGAGCCGCGCTGATTCGTGGGGGATCAGTCCCCCCTCAACCAGGTCGTCGATGTCATCTTGACTGATTGAAAAGCGGATCCAGTCGCCCTTGATCCAGCCAGGCGACAGGCCGGACCTCGACGAAGATCCGCCCCGGCTGGTCTTCTTCCCTTTCGCCTTCGCCATCGCCTTCTTCGCACGCTCCAATGCCACCGTCTTCTCCTTCCCCATGGCAGCGAATCGAGTTCGAGCGGGGCGATGACGCCGAGAGCAGAAGCAGGCGCAGGGAAGAAATCTGAGGAGGAAGAAGAAGAATGGGGGCGCACTGTTCAAAGGCCCCGGTCCGGCGCCTTATATAAGTTCACTTCTGAGTGACTGACTTGTAGGCTCGAACGATCTTATCAAATCCCGCAACAGTCGCGCGCGTGATACGTAGCAAAAAAAGGTGGCGCGGAGATCGAGGCAGCCTGCCTAATCCGTCCCGATTACTGCGGCCTCCCCTGCCCGGCGTGCTTCCCAAAATTCGAATCCCGTGAAATCCGCAGACGGTAGAACAACCCGTCAGACGGAAGATTTTTCCCATATCAACACTCGAAACTTAACAACGAAAGTTCACTTGACAAAACCAAGAATGAATCAAGGCGACTGAACAAGCAGTTGAAGCCATCATGAATGTTCATTTGACCTCTGGGCGAGACATTCTCAAAGCACAAAAGCTGAATCGGAGAGATTATCAACTCCTTCTCCACTCGAACCCTAAACCATTCGGGGGCTAATGATGAAGCTATGTACCTAGGGTAGGGTCATAGACCTGACCTAGACATCCTCCCCTAGGACATCACCCTAAAGCCAGGATCATTCAAAGGGTACCATCATCCACTCGACCAGAGACATTCCACTCGGAAGAATCAATGTCACTCGACCTTCGCGGAAGTCACTCGACAGACAGAAGAGCTAAAGCCACTCTACATGAGCAACGGTCGCGCATTTACTTATAGGCTTAATTGTCATTTATAGCACTTTAGTGTGGGCGTTACCAATAACGTTCTCTCTTCAATGTACCTTTAACCCTCTATGATGTGGGCTGGCTGGGGTCCTGGCGCACTCTATATAAGCCACCCCCTCCACAGGCACAAGGGTTCGCACCCCCTGTAACTCACACGCATATAATCCAGTCGACCGCCTCCGGGCTCCGAGACGTAGGGTTGTTACTTCCTCCGAGAAGGGCCTGAACTCGTAAAACTCGCGTGTACAACTCCTCCATAGCTAGGATCTTGCCTCTACATTCCTACCCCCCATTCTACTGTCAGACTTCACACGCATATAATCCAGTCGACCGCCTCCGGGCTCCGAGAAGTAGGGCTGTTATTTCCTCCGAGAAGGGCCTGAACTCATAAAACTCGTGTGTACAACTCCTCCATAGCTAGGATCTTGCCTCTACATTCTTACCTCCCATTCTACTGTCAGACTTAGAACCACGACACCCCCCACCCTCGTGGACAGGTGGAGGCCCCCCTGACGTGGATCTTCCTTCCAGTATTTTTTATATATTCCAAAATAATTTTCCGTTGATTTCCAGGTCATTCCGAGAACTTTTATTTCTACACAAAAATAACACCATGGCAATTCTGCTGAAAACAACGTCAGTCGGAATTAGTTCCATTCAAATCATACAAGTTAGAGTCCAAAACAAGGGCAAAAATGTTTGAAAAAGTAGATACGACGGAGACGTATCATCGGGTCGGGAGTTCTGGCCTCGGCCTCCTCCTCCCGATGCCTCTGTTCTTTTGCTCGTGCATGTGTGAGTTCTCGGCTAGGTGCAAAGCCAATAGCCACGTACGTACGTCTCCTGGTGGTGCCCCCTGCAATTGAACAAACATATGACCATACCTTAACGTTGCATGGCAAATTCTTTCCTCGGCACGTTGTCGCCGTGGGTGTGTCCTCCGAGAGAACACCACTGCGTTGCTCTACTTCTGGACCGTACGACGTTGGTCCGGCGCCAGGGGTATGGCACGCGCGTCGACGCCCGGCGAGAGTGTAGTGGGCACAGTCTCATAGGTGTGCCGTGCTCGCCTGGGCATCGACACAAGCGGCATGCACACCACCGCCGGCACGTCGTTGCCTCCTGGGTGCGCACATCCTCATCTGGTAGACGCTGCCGTCATGGCGCATCTCCTCTGGGCCTCCTTGGTCCCATTGCTGTTGCGCACCTGCGTGAATATATATAGGAGTTGCTAATTTTCTGCTCTGTTGGAGACGTCTTCCTAACGTCTTTTGTTTTAGAATGATCTTATCTCAATGCGTGCGTGTAACTTGGCCATTAAGGTAAGCTGGTTTTACGGGTATTCGGTATGTATGCGCGCTTGCCGGCCGGTACACTGGCATTCGTGTATGTATTTGTACGTACAATCTTCAGCACGGAGGCCTTGCGTACGTGCATGGCCGAATCATCAATGTATGCATGGCCCTAGCACGTGAGTAGTTTTGCATCCACATGCTAAGCCAATTAAGATCAATTAGGAGATGTATTGACCATGGTAGGAGCATGGCTTATAGTATGCACGTACTACAATCCAACGGCACTTGAAACTGCTCCATGCACGTGCATCCTTGACAAACTTGCATTGGATTTCTGAACTGAGTAGTTAGTCTAGATAATTAACCAGCTAACTAATTAGCCGGTCATTACCCTATTAGTCACTACTATGGGCCAAGTGTAGTTCATGTAGAGTGCACGTGTATGACCTTTCAAAAATGTGTGCACATCCGTGGGCAACCATTGCTCCATGGTGTACATAGTTGAAGAATTCGTACAAGTTATCGAAGGATAACTTTTTTTAATCATCTTCTCTCTCTATTTTCATACTATTCATAGTACAAAATATCATTAAATGTTTTTTATTTTATTACCCATTCTTCTGAGTTTCGTACTATATGTAGTACAAAATCTCGTCGAACAAAGTCCAAGAGTAAAATACATGGTGGGACTTTCGCTACTCGTTTGGCGGCTCGCTTTAATGTTGAGATATGCCTTCATGATTACCCTCTGACCAAAGTCTACTTAAATCGTGCGGGCATGGATCACCACCAGTTTATTGATATCGATTCTCCTAACATGCCTATTCCATATAACCTGGTTTTTAGTGTGAGAAATCGTGATATTATTCCAATGACTGCTCCTACTTTGTTTGATCCTATTGCCAGGGGCGGATATAGGATTATGCCTGCGGATATCATCGCCTATTGGAACGATCAGGCTGCAGCAGAGGAGGAGCCTCAGCAGTGGGATCCGTGGATGCTCGCTCCTCAGCACCCCGACTAATATCCAGACTACTGATTGATTACCAAGTTAGGCCAAAAGCTTAAGCTTGGGGGAGTATGTGTTTTTCACCGACATTACATTCATGTTCACATATTTCATTTCATTTGTCGGTGTTCACACTTTTTCATTGCATCATCCATGCTTAATTTTATCTTCTTGCTTTTTTCTTGTATATTTGAAAAACCTTAGAAAAAACAAAAAATTAGTTCTAGTTAGTTTACTTTCTATGCATGCTTAGTTGTAGTACTAAAAAGAAAACCCAAAAATATTTCCCTGTTCTTTTTTTGCTTGTTGGGAGTTTTCCCGTGTAAATAGTTTTTCTCATTTTTGCTTTTCCCTTTTATTTGCTTGTTCAAGAAAATCAAAAACTTCAAAAATATTTCAGTGTGTTTCTCTGAATTTTTTTCTTTTTTATTATTCGAGTCGTACTGAGGAGAAAACCACGATGAAAATATTGAGTGGCTCTCATACGCATAATTGTTTATCTAACAAAGAGCCCATTTTACCTTGTCTTCTCCTGTTGAATAAAATGTTTGCAGATTCCAACTTAGTCCACGGCACTCTTGCACTATTATTATTTTCATATCGTTCGGCCATGCAAGTGAAAGGCAATAATGACGATATTCGATGAACTGGCCGTGGCAAAGAGAAACGGGTATGAACTCGACTTGTTCTGTTTGTGTAAATATGTTTAACCTAGTATCCATGATTTAGCCCATTATGAT
Source organism: Triticum urartu (assembly GCF_056163025.1). Lineage (NCBI taxonomy): Eukaryota > Viridiplantae > Streptophyta > Magnoliopsida > Poales > Poaceae > Triticum > Triticum urartu. The sequence goes on along the minus strand of NC_141875.1, from coordinate 472,181,820 downwards.
TAAACATGTTTGCAATGACAATTAGAGATTATAGTTTGTCATGCCATGCATAAGTAGCTGGGAGTGGATAATGATTTATCTTGGATATCAACATTGTGTTAAAATGATTGTGATGTAGTATGATGATATGGTATCCTCCTCTGAATGTTCGAGTGACTTGACTTGGCACATGTCCATGCATGTAGTTGAATCAAAACCAACATAGCCTCTATGATATTTATGGTCATGGTGTTCATATCCTACTCATGCTAGTGTCCAATGTTACTTATGCATAATGCATGTTCATGACCGATGTTGCTCTCTAGCTGGCCGCTTCTCAACCTAATTTCTAGCCTTCGCCTGTACTAAGTGGGAATTCTGCTTATACATCAAAAACCTTGAACCCAAGTTATTCCATATAAGTCCATCATACCTACCTATATGCAGTATTACCCTGTCGTCCTAAGTAAATTTGGATGTGTCACCTCTAAAAACTTCTAATAAATATCCTTTTTGTGGGCCTGGATCGTTCATGAAACGATAGGAGGTGGTCGGTATCTTCCATGCTAAGCGGGTTATTCTCAGGTCGAGTGTTTATTCACTCGCCATCGCATGAGAAAAGGGCGTTAATAGGGATGCCCAGTCCCAAACTGCAAACAGAAAAAGCTTACAAATAATCAAACAAAAACTCCCAATGGAGTCAAAACATTTACTTCTATCACTTGGGAACCGCCACTAGCGTGCTTAGCATGGAAGATGTTGATAACTGATGGTCGTGAAGTAAACAAGAAGGGTGCATGTCTCAAAATATCATTTACCTCTGTTTAAACATTTGAGCTCTGGCACCTCTGCAAATCACTGCTTCCCTCTGCGAAGCGACTATCTATTTACTTTTATGTTGTGTCATCACCTACTAATACAAGCGCCAGAACCTGAGAGTGTTGTTGTCATGCCGATGCATTATGTGTAGCTAATGTTGGGTGCATCATGACTGGATCTTTTCTACCATGAATTACAATGTTTAGTCGTTGCTTGAACTTTGGAGGTGCTCTACATTTATGTTTTACGGTCTCAGAAAGGGCTAGCGAGATACCACTATTGTCATATTATATCATGGTTATTTTGACAACGTGTTGCCCTTTGAGATATCTTATTATTGCTCACTAGCTGATTATGTCATATGAGTTAATATAGTTTTTAAGAGTTATTGTCGGCATGGTTAGTTATAATGTTGGCTGAAACCTGGGTGTTGTTTAAGCTTATTTATGCAAACAAGAGCAAAAGAGTTTGTAAAAGTTTTTTTTAACTTTCAGTTTATCAACTGAATTGCTTGAGGACAAGCAAAGGTTTAAGCTTGGGGGAGTTGATACGTCTCCAACGTATCTACTTTTACTAACGTTTTTTCTCTTTTTTGGACTCTAATTTGCATGATTTGAATGAAACTAACCCTGGACCGACATTGTTTTCAGCATAACTACCATGGTGTTGTTTTTGTGCAGAAATAAAAGTTCTTGGAATGGAACAAAACTTTGCGAGGATTTTTAATCAATAAAGAGAATTTCTGGAGTCAAGATCCACTGGAGGGGGGCACCTAGGTGGGCACAACCCACCAGGGTGCCCCCCTCCTGGCGCACCCAGGTGGGTTGCCCCCACCTGGTGGCCCCGCAAACCCTGAAACCTACGCTATAAAATCCTATTTTTCCAGAAAAAATAAGGGAGAAAGAATTATCACGATCCATGAGACGGAGCCGCTGTCACCTCCTGTTCTTCATCGGGAGGCCAGATCTGGAGTCCGTTTGGGGCTCCGGAGAGGGGGATCTTCGTTCTTCGTCATCACCAACCCTTCTCCATCGCCAATTCCATGATGCTTCCCACCGGGAGTGAGTAATTCCTTCGTAGGCTCGCTGGTCGGTGATGAGTTGAATGAGATTCATCATGTAATCTAGTTAGTTTTGTTAGGGCATGATCCCTAGTATCCACGATGTTCTGAGATTGATGTTGCTATGACTTTGTCATGCTTAATGCTTGTCACTCTGGGCCCGAGTGCCATGATTTCAGATCTGAACTATTTATGTTATCACCATTATATCCATGTTATAAATTCTATCTTGCAAGTTATAGTCACCTACTACATGTTATGATCTGGCAACCCCGGAGTGACAATAGTCGGGACCACTCCCGGTGATGACCGTAGTTTGAGGAGTTCATGTATTCACCGTGTGTTAATGCTTTGTTCTGGTTCTCTATTAAAAGGAGGCCTTAATATCCCTTAGTTTCCAATTGGACCCCGCTGCCACGGGAGGGTAGGACAAAAGATGCCATGCAAGTTCTTTCCATAAGCACGTATGACTATTTACGGAATACATGCCTACATTATATTTATGAACTGGAGCTAGTGCCGTATCGCCCTACGTTATGACTATCACATGATGAATATCATCCAACAAATTACCGATCCAATGCCTACAAATTTATCCCATATTATTTATGCTAAGTTACTACTATTATCGTTACTGTTGCACTTGCTACAAAACTACTGCTATCATTGTTACTGTTACTATTGCTGTTGTCACTACTATCAAAACTATCATATTACTTTGCTACTGATCACGTTGCTGTAGATAATTAATCTTCAGGTGTGGTTGAATTGACAACTCAACTGCTAATACCATAAAAAATTCTTTGGCTCCCCTTGTGTCGAATCTATAAATTTGGCTTGAATACTCTATCCTCGAAAACTGTTGTGATCCCCTATACTTGTGGGTTATCACCTTGCCATGCCACTATTGAACTTGTCTGAAATATTCTAGATAAATTTATTTGTCCAACAAAATATATGTTGATATTAATTACCAAAACCACCAAGGGAGCACTTGTCCTTTCAATCTCCCCCTTTTTGGTAATTGATGACAACATACATCAAAACTTCAAGTAATGGATATGATGAGCAGTATATTTAAAGCTTTAAAGAAACATGTAACTTGCACAAGCTCCCCCTATATGTGTGCAGTCATGTGAATAATAGAATTGAAAGTCATTTGAATGCACAACATGATAGAGTGAGTAATGAGTTACATGTATTCTGGCTATATGCATCAGAGAGAAAAGGAATGAGAAATGTACCTTCATGTTTATGATTCTCCCTTGCAAACAATATGTGCAAAAGCAAGAGATCATCATGCACATGAGTGAGATGCATATACTTACCTTGTGGTCCTTGAACTGACTCTTGAATAAGCAAGCATGAGAAAATAGGGTTAGATAACACAAGTGGACTTCAAACAAGAAAGAGACTTTAAGATCCACAAGAATACCAAAGACTGGGATGACATGTAATTGGTGAGTACCACAAAGTGAGTACTCCTTTTGAATATAGACATGTCCCCAAAGAATTAAGGATCTGCAATAAATTTCCGAGGATTTTCTCCCCTAAATGTAGACTTCCTCTCCCCTGAATCTAACATTGGATAATGGGAGTAGGTAGGGTAAGATAAAATCAGAGCAACCTATGAGCAAACTACAATTTGCCAAGATTTCATCAGAGCAAAATAGAATTACAGCAAAGTAGGCTCAAATTAAATAACTGACATGTCTCTCCCATTTTAGACATGTGAACTCTCTCCTCTTATGATAGTGCATCTCTCTTCCTTTCTTAGAAGAGCTTAAGATATGATAAGCTTTGATGTGCTCTCTCTCTCCCCCTCCCCCCTTTGACATCAATTTCCAAGAAGGGTGGTCTTCATGGTATGAGTCAGGTGAGTGTGGTCCTGGAGAGACACAACTAAGCAGAGTGCAGCTTTAGATGCAAGTAGAGGGAAAGAATCATTGAGTGGAGCTGATAAGAATAAATAGTATAGAATGGCAAAATGTTTTTCTCATAAGTGAAATCGGTGGCGCCGGTTTGTGTCAATCGGTTACTCCGAGATAGTGAAGTCATAGACAGAACATACCGGTGAAGCCTAACTAGTCCTTTTCGGTGGAACTGATGAACTATGTAATAGTTGTACTTGTACTTTGGTCTGACCGATTTGCTTTGGAACGAAGTGGCCGAGTTCAATGTAGAGGAAAATCTTTTTCAACTCAGCTCACTAGCAATAGAATTTTCACAAGGAATTTCGATAGAATTTGCAATGAATTTGAATTAGAGAAATAGAAAATATCGCAGAAAACAGAAAAGGATCTAGATGAAGTTTTTTATAAAAGAGAAATACTCTAGCAAAAAGAAATGCAGCTAAGAGGAAACACTAGAGAACTTTATCTAGAGAGGGTCGGCGACAAAGTCACCTATGTTAGAGTATATTGACTTAGGAGTCAAGTGAGATCACGTGATCATAGGTCATACTCATCGTTAAGCTCAAACTAGGGTTGCCATTTTTCATTTAAGCGTCTTAATGTATTCACACCTTATTGTGTTGCTTTAATCATGACTTGGAGCAAAGCTTCTCTAAGATGGAAAAATTACCTTGTGTTGTTGTTGAACTTGATCGTGTAGTTGAACTTGTGGTGGATGCTCAATGTTGATGGAAAAACATCTCTTTTTGTATTTGAAGTTTGATACGTCTCCAACATATCTATAATTTTTTATTGTTCCATGTTATTATATTATTATTCTTGGATGTTTTATAATCATTTTACAGCAACTTTATATCATTTTGGGGACTAACCTATTGACATAGTGCCTAGTGCCAGTTGTTGTTTTTTTGCTTGTTTTTCACTTCGGAAAATATTAGTACCAAACGGAGTCCAAACGCAACAAAACTTTTTGGAGATTTTTTTGGACCAAAAGATAAGTTGGGAGCCAATGAAGCACCTGGGGTGAGTGATACGTCTCCAACGTATTTATAATTTTTGATTGCTCCATGCTATATTATCTACTGTTTTGGGCAATATTGGGCTTTATTTTCCAGTTTTATATTATTTTTGGGACTAACCTATTAACCGGAGGCCCAGCCCAGATTTGTTGTTTTATGCCTATTTTAGTGTTTTTAAGAAAAGGAATATCAGACGGAGTCGAAACGGAACAAAATCAACAAGAGAAGTTATTTTTGGAAGGAAACACACCTGATGGACTTGGACTCCACGTCAGAAGATACGGGAGCTGCCCACGAGAGTGCCCCCCCTAGGGCGCGCCCCCCTGCCTCGTGGGGCCCCCGTGGCTCCCCTGATGTGCTTCCTCTGCCTATATAACTCCATATACCCTAAAACTTCCAGAACGCACAATAGATCGGGAGTTCCGCCGCCAGAAGCCTCCGTAGCCACCGAAAACCAATCTAGACCCATTCTGGCACCTTGCCGGAGGGGGCAATCCTTCTCCGGTGGCCATCTTCATCATCTCGGTGCTCTCCACGACGAGGAGGGAGTAGTTGTCCCTCGGGGCTGAGGGTATGTACCAGTAGCTATGTGTTTGATCTCTCTCTCTCATGTTCTTGATTTGGCATGATCTTGATGTATCGCGAGCTTTGGTATTATAGTTGGATCCTATGATGTTTTCTTCCCCCCTCTACTCTCTTGTAATGAATTGAGTTTCCCCTTTGGAGTTATCTTATCGGATTGAGTCTTTAAATATTTGAGAACACTTGATGTATGTATTGCCGTGGATATCTGTGGTGACAATGGGATATCACGTGATTCACTTGATGTATGTTTTGGTGATCAACTTGCGGGTTCCGCCCATGAACCTATGCATAGGGGTTGGCACATGTTTTCGTCGTGATTCTCCGGTAGAAACTTTGGGGCACTCTTTGAGGTTATATGTGTTGGTTGAATAGATAAATCTGAGGTTGTGTAACGCATATCGTATAATCATACCCACGGGTACTTGAGGTGACATTGGAGTATCTAGGTGACATTAGGGTTTTGGTTGATTTGTGTCTTAAGGTGTTATTCTAGTACGAACTCTAGGGCTGTTTGTGACACTTATAGGAATAGCCCAACGGATTGATTGAAAAGAATAACTTTGAGGTGGTTTCGTACCCTACCATAATCTCTTCGTTCGTTCTCCGCTATTAGTGACTTTGGAGTGACTCTTTGTTGCATGTTGAGGGATAGTTATGTGATCCAATTATGTTATTATTGTTGAGAGGACTTGCACTAGTGAAAGTATGAACCCTAGGCCTTGTTTCCTAGCATTGCAATACCGTTTACGCTCACTTTTATCACTTGTTACCTTGCTGTTTTTATATTTTCAGATTACAAAAACTATTATCTACTATCCATATACCACTTGTATCACCATCTCTTCGCTGAACTAGTGCACCTATACAATTTACCATTGTATTGGGTGTGTTGGGGACACAAGAGACTCTTTGTTATTTGGTTGCAGGGTTGCTTGAGAGAGACCATCTTCATCCTACGCCTCCTACGGATTGATAAACCTTAGGTCATCCACTTGAGGGAAATTTGCTACTGTCCTACAAACCTCTGCACTTGGAAGCCCAACAACGTCTACAAGAAGAAGGTTGTGTAGTAGACATCAAGCTCTTTTCTGGCGCCGTTGCCGGGGGGGTTAGCGCTTGAAGGTATATCTTTAGATCTTGCAATCGAGTCTTTTAGTTTCTTGTTTTATCACTAGTTTAGTTTATAAAAAAACTATAAAAAATGGAATTGAGTTTGTCTCATACGCTTCACCTTTTTAATATCTTTCGTGTGTATGATGGAAAGGATAATTGTGCTCAAGTGCTAGAAGAAGAAATCTATAAAATGTTTGGCACTAAATATTTGAATGATGAGCACGATTGCAATGTTGTTAGTATGAATTCCTTGAATATCCATGATGCTAATGATATGCAAAGCCACAAGCTTGGGGAAGCTATGTTTTATGAAGATGATATTTTTTGTCCCTCAAGCTTTGATGAGCAAATTTATTATGATGAAAGCATGCCTCCTATCTATGATGATTTTGTGATGACACGTATGCTTTAAAGAATAATGATAACCATGAAACTTGTCATCTTGATCTTAATTTTCAATCACATGATAGTTATTTTGTTGAGTTTGCTCCCACTATTATTCATGAGAAGAATTTTGCTTATGTGGAGAGTAATAAATTTTCCATGCTTGTAGATCATGAAAAGAATGATTTAGGTGCTGGTTATATTGTTGAATTCATTCATGATGCTACTGAAAATTATTATGAGGGAGGAATATATGCTTGTAGGAATTGCAATAATATCAAATTTCCTCTCTATGTGCTTAAAATCTTGAAGTTACGCTTGTTTTGCCTTCCTATGCTAGTTGATTATTGTTCCCATAAGTTGTTTGCTCACAAAATCCCTATGCATAGGAAGTGGGTTAGACTTAAATGTGCTAGTCATATTCTTCATGATGCTCTCTTTATGTTTCAATCCTTATCTTTTATGTGAGCATCATTGACATCATCATGCCTAGCTAGGGGCGTTAAACGATAGCGCTTGTTGGGAGGCAACCCAATTTTATTTTGTTCCTTGCATTTTGTTCCTGTTTAGTAATGAATAATTCATCTAGCCTCTGTTTAGATGTTATTTTATGTGTTTAATTAGTGTTTGTGCCAAGTAGAACCTTTGGGAAGACTTGGGGAAAGTCTTTTTGTTCATGCTGTAAAAAACAGAAACTTTAGCGCTCACGAAGATTGCTGCCATTTTTATTTGGAGAGTGATATTTAGTTAATTCTTTTTTAATATGATTAATAGATAAATTCCTCAGGTCCAGCAATTTATTTGAGAATTTTATAAGTTCCATAAGTATACGTTTGATTCAGATTACTACAGACTGTTCTGTTTTTGACAGATTCTGTTTTTCATGTGTTGTTTGCTTATTCTAATGAATCTATGGCTAGTAAAATAGTTTATAAACCATAGAGAAGTTGGAATACAGTAGGTTTAACACCAATATAAATAAAGAATGATTTAATTACAGTAACTTGAAGTGGCGATTTATTTTCTTATACTAACGGAGCTTACGAGTTTTCTGTTAAGTTTTGTGTTGTGAAGTTTTCAAGTTTTGGGTAAGGATTCGATGGACTATGGAATAAGGAGTGGAAAGAGCCTAAGCTTGGGGATTCTCAAGGCACCCAAGGTAATATTCAAGGACAACCAAGAGCCTAAGCTTGGGGATGCCCCAGAAGGCATCCCCTCCTTCGTCTTCATTCATCGGTAACTTAACTTGGAGCTATATTTTTATTCGCCACATGATATGTGTTTTGCTTGGAGCGTCAATTTATTTTGTTAGGATTTGCTTGATGTTATTTATAATAACTTTTTGCATCTTTTATTTCAATAAAAGTGGCATTGATAGCCTTTACTATGCCTATTTTAGAAGTCCACATGTTGCTGTTTGAAAACAGAAAGTTTACCGCTGTTGCAATAATTCCCTAGAAAAGTCAGAATGTGATAAAATGTTTAAACCTTTTGCATATTAAGCTCTGATAAATTTACTACAGTGGGAATTTTCTTTCATAATTTTTGGAGCTAGGGAAGTATGGATGTTGCTGCATTCTTTACAGACTATCCTGTTTAGGCAGATTGCTGTTATGTTTGCATTGTTTGCATATGTTTGCTTCTTTAATGATTCTATTTGAGGATAGGGCTATTAAATATGCAGAGGAATTTAGTATGCAATGTTGAATAATAATTTTAGTGATTTGCTACAGTAGAGTATGATAAGGTTTTTGCAATGGTTTATACTAACTTATCTCACGAGTCCTTGTTGAGTTTTGTGTGGATGAAACTTTTGAGATTTAGGGAGGGGGTGATATGAGAGGAATTAAGGAGACACAAAAGCTCAAGCTTGGGGATGCCCAAGGCACCCCAAGATAATATTTCGAGAAGTCTCAAGCATCTAAGCTTGGGGATGCCCCGGTTGGCATCCCACCTTTCTTCTTCAACAACTATCGGTTAGTTTCGGTTGATCCTAAGTTTTTGCTTGTTCACATGATGTTTGCCATTATTAGAATGTCATTTTGCTTTGCTTTCTGTTTGAATAAAATACCAAGATCTGAAATTATTAAATGTTAGAGAGTCTTCACATAGTTGCATAATTATTCGACTACTCATTGATCTTCACTTATATCTTTCGGAGTAGTTTGTCATTTGCTCTAGTGCTTCACTTATATCTTTTAGAGCATGGTGGTAGTTTTATTTTGAAGAAATAGATGAACTCTCATGCTTCACTTATATTATTTTGAGAGTCTTAAATAGCATGGTAATTTTCTTAAAATCCTAATATCCTGGGTATTCAAGAATAATAAAATTCTCTTATGAGTGTGTTGAATACTAAGAGAAGTTTGATACTTGATGATTGTTTTGAGATATGGAGATGGTGATATTAGAGTCATGCTAGTTGAGTAGAATTTGAGAAATACTTGTGTTGAAGTTTGTGATTCCCGTAGCATGCACGTATGGTGACCCGTTATGTGATGAAGTCGGAGCATGATTTATTTATTGATTGTCTTCCTTATGAGTGGCGGTCGGGGACGAGCGATGGTCTTTTTCCTACCAATCTAGCCCCCCTAGGAGCATGCGCGTAATACTTTGCTTTGATAACTAATAGATTTTTGCAATAAGTATGTGAGTTCTTTATGACTAATGTTGAGTCCATGGATTATACGCACTCTCACCCTTCCACCATTGCTAGCCTCTCTAGTACCGCGCAACTTTCGCCGGTACCATAAACCCACCATATACCTTCCTCAAAACAGCCACCATACCTACCTATTATGGCATTTCCATAGCCATTCCGAGATATATTGCCATGCAACTTTCCACCATCCAGTTTATCATGACACATTCATCATTGTCACATTGCTAGCATGATCATGTAGTTGACATAGTATTTGTGGCAAAGCCACCGTTCATAATTCTTTCATACATGTCACTCTTGATTCATTGCATATCCCGGTACACCATTGGAGGCATTCATATCGAGTCATCTTTGTTCTAGTATCGCGTTGTATCATCGAGTTGTAAACAAGTAGAAGTGTGATGATCATCATTCAATAGAGCATTGTCCCAAAAAAAGAGAGAAAGGCCATAAAAAAGGGGAAAGGCCAAATAAAAAAAGCCAAATAAAATAAATAAATAAAAATAAAAAGGGACAATGCTACTATCCTTTTTCCACACTTGTGCTTCAAAGTAGCACCATGATATAGCGAGTCTCATATATTGTGCTTCAAAGTAGCACCATGTTCTTCATATAGAGAGTCTCATATGTTGTCACTTTCATATACTAGTGGGAATTTTACATTATAGAACTTGGCTTGTATATTCCAATGATGGGCCTCCTCAAGTGCCCTAGGTCTTCGTGAGCAAGCAAGTTGGATGCACACCCACTAGTTTATTTTGTTGAGCTTTCATACATTTATAGCTCTAGTGCATCCGTTGCATGGCAATCCCTACTCACTCACATTGATATCTATTGATGGGCATCTCCATAGCCCGTTGATACGCCTAGTTGATGTGAGACTATCTTCTCCCTTTTTGTCTTCTCCACAACCACCACTCTATTCCACCTATAGTGCTATATCCATGGCTCACGCTCATGTATTGCGTGAAGATTGAAAAAGTTTGAGAACATCAAAAGTATGAAACAATTGCTTGGCTTGTCATCGGGGTTGTGCATGATTTAAATATTTTGTGTGGTGAAGATGGAGCATAGCCAGACTATATGATTTTGTAGGGATAGCTTTCTTTGGCCATGTTATTTTGAGAAGACATAATTGCTTAGTTAGTATGCTTGAAGTATTATTATTTCTATGTCAATATGAACTTTTGTCTTGAATCTTATGGATCTAAATATTCATGCCACAATCAATAAGAATCACATTGAAATTATGCCAACTAGTATTCCACATCAAAAATTATCTTTTTATCATTTACATACTCGAGGACGAGCAGGAATTAAGCTTGGGGATGCTTGATACGTCCCCAACGTATCTATAATTTTTTATTGCTCCATGCTATATTATCTACTGTTTTGGGCAATATTGGGCTTTATTTGCCACTTTTATATTATTTTTGGGACTAACCTATTAACCGGAGGCCCAGCCCAGATATGTTGTTTTATGCCTATTTCAGTGTTTTGAAGAAAAGGAATATCAGACGGAGTCGAAACGGAATGAAATCAACTAGAGAAGTTATTTTTGGAAGGAAACACACCTGATGGACTTGGACCCCACGTCAGAAGATACGGGGGCTACCCACGAGGGTGGGGGGCGCACCCCCTGCCTCGTGGGGCCCCCGTGGCTCCCCTGACGTTCTTCCTCTGCCTATATAACTCCATATACCCTAAAACTTCCAGAACACACAATAGATCGGGAGTTCCGCCGCCAGAAGCCTCCATAGCCACCGAAAACCAATCTAGACCCGTTCCGGCACCTTGCCGGAGGGGGCAATCCTTCTCCGGTGGCCATCTTCATCATCCTGGTGCTCTCCATGACAAGGAGGGAGTAGTTCTCCCTCGGGGCTGAGGGTATGTACCAGTAGCTATGTGTTTGATCTCTCTCTCTCGTGTTCTTGATTTGGCACGATCTTGATGTATCGCGAGCTTTGCTATTATAGTTGGATCCTATGATGTTTTCTTCCCCCCTCTACTCTCTTGTAATGAATTGAGTTTCCCCTTTGAAGTTATCTTATCGGATTGAGTCTTTAAAGATTTGAGAACACTTGATGTATGTCTTGCCGTGGATATCTGTGGTGACAATGGGATATCACGTGATTCACTTGATGTATGTTTTGGTGATCAACTTGCGGGTTCCGCCCATGAACCTATGCATGGGGGTTGGCACATGTTTTCGTTGTGATTCTCCGGTAGAAACTTTGGGGCACTCTTTGAGGTTCTATGTGTTGGTTGAATAGATGAATCTGAGATTGTGTGACGCATATCGTATAATCATACCCACGGATACTTGAGGTGACATTGGAGTATCTAGGTGACATTAGGGTTTTGGTTGATTTGTGTCTTAAGGTGTTGTTCTAGTACGAACTCTAGGGCTGTTTGTGACACTTATAGGAATAGCCCACCGGATTAATTGGAAAGAATAACTTTGAGGTGGTTTCGTACCCTACCATAATCTCTTCGTTCGTTCTCCGCTATTAGTGACTTTGGAGTGACTCTTTGTTGCATGTTGAGGTATAGTTATGTGATCCAATTATGTTATTATTGTCGAGAGGACTTGCACTAGTGAAAGTATGAACCCTAGGCCTTGTTTCCTAGCATTGCAATACCGTTTACGCTCACTTTTATCACTTGTTACCTTGCTGTTTTTATATTTTGAGATTACAAAAACTATTATCTACTATCCATATACCACTTGTATCACCATCTCTTCGCCGAACTAGTGCACCTATACAATTTACCATTGTATTGGGTGTGTTGGGGACACAAGAGACTCTTTGTTATTTGGTTGCAGGGTTGCTTGAGAGAGACCATCTTCATCCTATGCCTCCTACAGATTGATAAACCTTAGGTCATCCACTTGAGGGAAATTTGCTACTGCCCTACAAACCTCTGCACTTGGAGGCCCAACAACATCTACAAGAAGAAGGTTGTGTAGTAGACATCAGGGAGGCCCGTAGGGCCCACAAGACACCAGGGCGCGCCAAAGGACCCTGGCACGCCCTGCTGGGTTTTGGGACCCACGGGGGTCTCCTCCACCACTTCTAAGCTCTATAAATACCCAAATATTCCATAAACCCTAGGGGAGTCCACCAAACACAATTCAGCCGCCACAAGTTCCAGAACCATGAGATCCAATCTAACACCATTATGGAGGGGTTCATCATCCTCATTGGTGTCTCTTTGATGATGCGTGAGTAGTCCACCATAGACCTACGGGCCCGTAGGCAGTAGCTAGATGGTTTCTTCTCTCTTTTTGATTCTCAATACAATGGTCTCTTGGAGATCTATTTGATGTAATGACTTTTTGCGGTGTGTTTGTTGGGATCCGATGAAGTTCGAGTTTATGATCAGATCTATATCCATGAATATTATTTGAGTCTTCTTTTGATCTCTTATATGCATGATTATTTGAGTTTAGTTATGCCAACTAGATTGATTTTTCTTGCCATGGGAAGAGGTGCTTTGTGATGGGTTCGATCTTACAGTGTCCTCACCCAGTGACAGAAGGGGTAGCGAGGCACATATGTATCGTTGCTATTAAGGATAACAAGATGGGGTCTATTCCTACATGAATAGATCGTGTCTATATCATGTCATCATTTTTATTGCATTACTCCATTTCTCTATGAACTTAATACACTAGATGCATGCTGGATAGCGATCGATGTGTGGAGTAATAGTAGTAGATGCTGGCATGAGTCGGTCTACTAATATTGGATGTGATGCCTATATATTAATCATTAGCCGTTATTTGGTCGCTTTGACTATGTAGAAATGTTAAGTTTTTTAACGATAAAAATACTTCTCTTACTTAGGTTATATACAGATGTACCGGGACTCTTTGTTTATGGTCCTCTCTACAACGCGTGGAGAATTGAGACCTATTTATGGAGGTGTGTGATGTAGACACAGACCTAGAGTAGGGTAATAGGCCTGACCTATACGCCCCACCTAAAGTCTTGTCCTAAGAACTAAGAAGTTCAAGAATCAGAAGCAGAGGACCAGCAAAGGTGTCAAGCGAAGTCCACTCGACCTATCAATCACTCGGAGACCTCTCTTACCCAGGTCACTCGACTACCAAACCACTCGACATATCAGAAGACCTAAAGCCGCTCTGCGCAGCAACGGTCAAGCATTCATTCACATACTTAATGATCATTTGTAGCACTTTAATACAGGCATTATCTGTAACGTCTCCTCTTAATGTATATTGAACCCTATGTAACGGAGGGGAGCTGGGGTCCTGGCGTACTCTATATAAGCCACCCCCCTCCTCTGGGACAAGGGTTCGCACCCCCGGTAACTCACACACGTATAATCCAGTCAACCGCCTCCGGGCTCCGAGGTGTAGGGCTGTTACTTCCTCCGAGAAGGGCCTGAACTCGTAAACCTTGTGTGTACAACTCCTCCATAGCTAAGATCTTGCCTCTCCATTCCTACCCCCATATTCTACTGTCATACTTAGAACCACGACAGTTGGCGCCCACCGTGGGGCCGGTGTCTTAGCGACTTGTTGGAGAAGTTGCGATTTTTCTGATCCCCTTCATCATGGTTTCAGGCGGAGTTTTGGTTGAGGGCCGCGAGATCCGTCTCGGCGCGCTCATGTTCATCACCGACGACTCCGCTTGGCTTCAGGAGGCTCCGCTCGACGTCGACGCGCTCCCTGTCCGCGGGGCAACGCACTTTCGCGCGTGCGTCCGCGGCGTCCTCTTGCGGCAACCGTCGACCCAGTATTGGTCGGCCCCTGTGTCGTCCTCCCTCCCTGTTTCCCGCCGGCGCAAGCGCTCTGATCGGTCGAGACTTCAGCGGTGGGTGAGACACGCGGTGGCTCGCCAGTCAGCCACCCCCCAAGTTGCGGCGATCGAGCCCGACGAATCTCTCTACGGTCGGTTCGACTGGCTCCGCGGAGACTGCATCCGAGTGCGACAGCAGTGATCCAGCGGTGGAGGTTCTGATGGTCGATGGACCACACAGTCCTCCCGGCTTTCCCCGCACCGACAGAGGCGATGGCAGAGGCGATCCATCGCATGCCCATGAAGAGTATCTCCCCGAGCCCCACTTCGCTGCAGAGGGAAGAACTTTGCCGCCGGAACATGGATGCGCTGCACACTCCTATCGTTGGAGAAACCCCCCGAGGCCCGTGCCTTAGAGGACGCGCGCTTGGCCAACTTGGTTGAGCGCACTCGACTGGAGAACCTCCAGTGAGTACTCGACGAGCGTGCGTGACAACGGGTTCCAGAATCCAGTCGACATCAGGTCTTTCCGCCACCGACTCAGGTATATCGAACTCCGATCCAGAATTTAGCAGCTGCAGCCCGTATAGCAGAGTCGATCCAGCCTTCTCAGTCAGAGGCTGGCAGAGGCTTGTTACAGATCAGAGCATTACTCCAGGCGGCAGGAGATCAGAATTCAGCTGTATCACAGTTGCGAAATAGGATCCACAGCAGATCCGTCGCAACAGATACAGTCCAGTCGGCCCACAGCCCAAGATCGCCCCCGATGCGTGAGGGACGTGGGGACCGGCATGATCAGAACAGGAACCGTGAGCAGTATGATCACCGACTCGATCGAGATGATTGACGTCGAGTGCCCACCGCTCCCCCAAGGAGTGGATCGTACGTGCCTCGACAGCAGGATGATAGACGCTCTCACAGTGTTGGGCGAAGGATTCCAGTCGACCCCAGGGAACCAGGCTTCGATGCGAGATCCATTCTCGTTCAGGGTTTGGTCGACAGGAACAGAGCCCACCGAGAAGGCCATGACAGAGACGTACCCACCAGCAGCAGAGCACACGTCTCAGGACCAGAGTGCTTCAGCAGAGCCATCAGGGCCGCGGTGATTCCTCCCAACTTCAGGTTGGCGACTAGAGTCAGTAAGTTCACTGGTGAGTCCAAGCCTGATACTTGGCTTGAGGACTACCGAGTGGCTGTTCAGATTGGCGGCGGTAACGATGAAGTGGCATTGAAACACCTGCCTCTTATGTTGGAGGGTTCGACCAGAGCATGGCTGAATCAGTTAGCACCCAACAGCATTTACACTTGGGAAGATCTTGCCTGAGTGTTTGTCAGAACATTTGAAGGAACTTGCAAGCGACCAGCAGGGTTGACAGAGCTGCAATCTTGCGTGCAGAAGCCGAATGAAACTTTGAGGGCCTACATCCAGAGATGGATCACATTGCATCACACAGTAGAGAACATATCTAATCACCAAGCGGTCTGTGCCTTCAAGGAAGGCGTTAAGTACAGAGAACTGAACCTGGAATTTGGTCGAACCGGAGACATGTCTCTGAGTCGAATGATGGAGATTGCCACCAAGTATGCCAATGGTGAAGAAGAGGATCGGCTCCGAAGTGGCAAGCACAAGTCAGTCGCCCACAAAACCGGAGGAGGGAACTCCAGTCGGAAGCAGAAGCGGAAAGCCGAGCCAGCTGCTCTTGGAGAAGCCTTGGCTGTGACTCAAGGAAAGTTTAAGGGGAAGCCCAAAGGGCCTTGGAACCCTAAGAAGGTGAAAGACCAAGACAGAAATGATGTGTTGGATCTGCCATGTCACATTCAGACAAAGAAAGATGAAGAGGGTAAACTCATTTATCCAAAACATACCACTCGACAGTGTCGGCTCTTGATCCAGCAGTTCCAAGGGAAACAGCCCAAAGATAAGGAAAAGGAGTCAGACAAAGTTGAGGACAAGGAAGATAGTGATGATGGGTACCCCCAGGTCAATTCTACCCTGATGATTTTTGCTGATGTTGAAAGCAAAAGTCGATTGAAAGTTATCAACCGAGAAGTGAATATGGTCGCTCCGGCGACACCCAGTTATTTGAAATGGTCTCAGACTGCCATCACATTCGACCAGTCCGATCACCCGACGCACATAGCCACCCCTGGGAGGCAAGCTTTGGTGGTCGACCCGGTTGTTGAAGGCACTCGACTGACCAAAGTTTTGATGGATGGAGGTAGTGGCCTGAATATACTGTATGCAGAGACGTTGAAAGGGATGGGCATTCTGATGTCCAGACTCAGTACCAGCAACATGAGTTTCCATGGAGTCATTCCTGGAAAGAAGGCTGAGTCACCGGCCAAATTGCTCTTGATGTGGTTTTCGGTGATTCCAAGAATTACCGGAAAGAAAAGTTGACGTTTGAAGTTGTGGATTTCCAGAGCGCTTATCACGCTATTTTGGGAAGGTCGGCTTATGCACGTTTCATGGCTCGACCATGTTATGTGTACCTCAAATTGAAGATGCCTGGTCCCAGAGGTGTGATCACTATTACTGGCAATCGGAAGAAGGCGGAAGAGTGCTTTCAGAAAGGCTCAAAGATCGCTGATGCTCAGATGGAAGTGGTAGAGCTGCAGGAATACCAGAAAACTACAGACCCGAGTGATTTGTTGCGAGCCAAGAAGCCCGCTACGGAATCAGCGTTTCAGTCGTTCGGTGAGACAAAGCCGATTCACATTCACCCGAACGACCCCAGTGCTGCTCCGACTCATATCTCTACGACACTCAACTCCAAATAGGAAGAAGTGCTCATCCAGTTCCTCCGTGAGAACTGGGACATCTTCGCATGGAAGCCTTCTAACATGCCGGGTGTTCCCAGGGGGCTGGCTGAGCACCGTCTACGAGTCGACCCAAAGTGAAACCTGTCAAAGAATATCTTCGACGGTCCGCCGTCCAGAAGAGAAAGGCCATTGGCGAGGAGGTGGCTCGGCTCTTAGCAGCAGAGTTTATCCGAGAGATTTACCACTCCGAGTGGCTCGCCAATGTTGTCATGGTCCCCAAGAAGGACAAGTCACTTCGCATGTGCATTGACTTCAAACATATCAATCGGGCCTGCCCGAAAGATCATTTTCCTCTCCCTCGCATCGACCAGATAGTCGACTCGACTACGGGATGTGAGCACCTGTCTTTTTTAGACGCCTATTCCGGTTACCATCAGATCCGTCTATATGGTCCCGACGAGATCAAAACAGCTTTCATCACTCCATTCGGTTGCTTCTGTTATGTTACCATGCCATTCGGCCTCAAAAATGCCGGAGCCACGTTCATGAGGATGATTCAGAAGTGTTTGCTCACTCAAATCAGTCGGAATGTGGAAGCATACATGGACGATATTGTGGTCAAGTCACGGAAAGGTTCCGACCTGCTGACTGACCTTGCTGAGACATTTGCCAACCTCGGGAGGTATGATATCAAGCTTAATCCATCAAAGTGCACATTCGGAGTTCCTGGCGGAAAGTTACTCGGTTTCTCGTTTCCGAACGAGGAATCCACGCCAACCCAGAAAAAGTTGGTACTATACTCCGAATGAAGCACCATGTGCGCGTGCACGATGTCCAGAAGCTTACTGGTTGCTTGGCCGCTTTAAGTCGATTCATTTCTCGTCTCAGTGAAAAGGCATTGCCTCTTTACCGACTAATGAAGAAGTCAGACAAGTTCGAGTGGACTCATGAAGCTGATGCAGCGTTTGCAGAGCTAAAAGCCCTGCTCTCCACCCAGTCGGTGCTTGCTGCCCCAATCAGCAAAGAACCTTTGCTGATTTACATTGCAGCCACGGGACAAGTCGTCAGTTCAGTACTTACGGTCGAGCGGAAAGAAGAAGGAAAAACCTTTAAATATCAGCGCCCGGTATATTATGTTTCTGAAGTTTTGACCCCATCAAAGCAAAGATATCCTCATTATCAGAAGCTTGTATATGGGATTTATATGACCACGAAGAAGGTTGCACATTAATTCTCTGACCATTCCATTACAGTCGTCAGCGACACTCCATTGTCAGAG